>NC_055987.1:191385079-191712241 GCF_018446385.1 Zingiber officinale
GGGGCTGGATCAAGCTGCTCGCCAGATAGTTTCCGTAAGTTCTCTTGTATCAAGGCTCCTCTGCTGGAATTTTTTATAATTTTTCATCTATCTAACGCAAGCCTGTTCCGCCAATCTGAGCGCCATTCAGTATGCCTCTCGTTTGAAAAATAAGAATGAAGTGCTAAAGACTCGTTTTCAGGAGTTGGAGCTGCCGCTAACTCCTCGAGATCCTCTCAACCCGACCCCTGGGGATTTAGCGAGTTATCTTCAACTGATTGGGGAGTCTGCAGAGTCTGCTCGCAACATTTCCCATGCGGTTTTCGATAAGATTAAAACTTTGGAAGTGGCTTTGCGGACAAGAGAGTCTAAATTAGCTTCTGAGGCAGAGAGGCGTCGCTCGCTGGTTTCGGATCTGGCTGAAAAGGATGCCCGGTTGGCGAGTCTGCAGGAAACTCGGGAGGCTCTTCAGAAGACCTTAACTGAGGTCCAGGGTCAATTGACCTCTAGTTCAGACCGGGAGAAGACCCTTCACATCCAGTGGGAGGCCAACCAAGCGACCATTAAATCAATGCAGGCCGACCTTCTGAAAGCTCAAGAGAATGTTTCTCAGGGTCAACAAAATTTGACTTTGGCCCGAGCAGATGCAGAAAAGGCCCGAGCTGATGCAGAAAAGGCCCGAGCTGATATGGAGAAGGTCCAGGCAGAGTTGACTGATTACCAGGCGGGAGAAGTGGGTCGTCTACGGGCATACAGGCGAGCATACGTCTCCTCCCCCTTCTTCTTGAGGAAGATAGGGGGTTTGATGAATTTGATGCTTTGTTGCGGTGCGGCTGGCGGGGCTTGACAAATGTTTGAACAGGACCTGCTTTGCGCTGCTCCCTCAGAAGATTTCTTAGATACCCCTCGCTTGATGAGAGAGATTTCGGACGGGTCACTTCCTTCCTTTAAAGACGACGGCGACTTGTTTCTCCTCCCTGAGCCTCAGGCTGACGTGGTGCCTGGCCCCCCTGCGCCTCCTGCTGACAGTGATCCTTGATGAGGCTTTGCATACTGAACTATTAATGTACACATGACACTTTCAAAACTTTCACTCAAACTGCTTGCTGTGTAATTTCAGACTTGAATTTGCTCTGTTCCATTGGCCCTTCTTATGATATGGTGATATGACTTGACCGCTAGCCTTCGATTTTCTTTGATAGTGTATCAATTTTCTTATAATATGTTCCTCTTCTCATCAGTTATCTTGAATTTTTTCCGACTGATATGACCCATAACCTTGTAAACGCGGGTTTCGACATTCTAGTTTAAGTCCTATCTGACCCCGGTCTAGAATCCCTTTTTTATCCTAACCTGTTTTCCTTACCTTTTTCTGCTGACCGTTTAACTTAGCCTAATAAATCGTCCTAGTCTGCACATATATCCCGAACTGCCCAGCTTGTCTTTCTCTGCCGACCCCCCTGTTGGAGTGTATACTAAAAGCCTAGCTTTTGTATAAACATTTATAAGAATCACATTGGTCAAGTGTCTAGATTTATATATACCAAATGTAGATATTCAATTAATTTATATTGTAGATAACATAGTGTGTGGTGTCACATACAGAAGATCGTGTTATCGGTTCTTTATAAATTATAAACAGTAGCTCACGACTAAGATGGAAAGGAACAAAGCATTGGAATAGTCGTAGTGTAATTAAGTATTAGTTTATCTTGACTAATAGATTACACTAGTACACTCTAAGTGTATTGAGTAGGACCATTTAAGGTAAGTTCTTTTTATACTGATTTAATAAAAGAACTAGACCTTAGTTATTATGGAAGTGTGTGCTCTTAATCCTAATATAATAACAAGCACATATATTTGATATTTATTTCTTTGACTTATCAAAGGGTGAGATTTAGCTCGATAAATCAAAATGCCTGATAAGTTGGGAAATGATGTTACTTATAGTGTGACTTGTTGATTATAGAAGGAAACTGTGTCCCAGTAATCTAGGTTGATAATGTCCCCAAGAGGAGCTCATAAAGATTGTCATGTTAAACCCTGCAGGTGGACTTAGTCCGACATGACGATAAGGTTGAGCGGTACTACTCTTGGACTAAGATATTAATTAAATGAGTTGTCAGTAACTCACTTAATTAGTAGACATTCGACATCTTAAACACAGAGAGACTAACACACTCATAATAAGAAGGAGCCCAAAAATGTAATTTGGGATTGGTGCGGTAGTTCAATAATAATTCTTTAGTGGTATGAATTATTATTGATGAAGTTAAGTTGTGTGTTTGGGGCGAACACGGGAAGCTTAATTTCATCGAGAGACCAAAACCAATTCCTTCTCTCGGTCCCTATCGTAGACTCTTATATATAGAAATTTATACCCACTACATATCCACCTTCTTACCCATCCTAATGGGACCGGCCAAGCTAGCTTGGAGCCAAGCTAGGGTCGGCCAAGACCAAGTGGATGAGCCAAGTTGGTGGCCGGCCAAAGCTTGGGTCCCAAGCTTAGGTAGCCGGCCACTAGAAAATTAAAAGGAATTTTTATTAAAATTATTTCTTATGTAGATATCATGGTTTTAAAAGAGAGTTTAAAATTTAAATCTTTCCTTTTATAGCTTTCTACAAAAGATTAAGAAAAGATTTGAAATCTTTCCTTATTTGTAGATTGAAAGGAGATTTTAATTTTGAGAAAACTTTCTTTTTTAACCATGATAATAATTTAAAAGAGAGTTTTAAAAATTAAATATTCTCTTTTATTAGTTTCTATAAAAGATTAAGAAAAGATTTGATATCTTTCCTTATTTGTAGATTGAAAAGAGATTTTAATTTTTAGAGATAACTTTCCTTTTTGGAAATTATCCACATGTTTAAAAGAAAGATTTTAATTTATAAAATTTTCTTTTTATAACCCACCATGAAGGGAAAAATTATTGGAGAAATTTTTTATAAATTTCCGGAAACAAATTAGGAAGTTTTAATTTTTGTTTTAATTAAAACTCTCCTTGTTTTGGGGAAAGAAGTGGCCGACCATGTAATTGGAAAAAGAAAATTGTTTTTTAATTAATTAATTTTTTCTTTTTCATGGCAAAAGAATTAAGGAAGTTTTTATTAAAATTTCCTTATTTGCCAAGACCAAGGATTATAAAAGAGGGGGTAGAGGTGCCTTAATGGTGAACGACTCTATTCTTTTCTTCCTCTCTTTTCCTCCTTGGTGTGGCCGGACCTAGTGTCTCCTCTTCTCTTTCTTTTCTCTTCCTCCTTTGTGGCCGGCGGCATCAACTTAAGGGAAGTCCATGGTGGCCGGTTCTAGCTAGGAGAAGAAGGAGAGAAAGAAGGCTTCGTTTCTAGCATCCCTTGGAGCTTGGTGGTGGTGGCCGGACCTTTACTTCTCATGGAGAATTAATGGTGGTCGAATCTAGCTTGGAGAAGAAGGAGCTTGGTGGTTATCGTCTCGGAAGATCGTTGCCCACACAACGTCCGAGATAAGAAGAGGAATACGGTAGAAGATCAAGAGGTTATTTTACTTACAAAGAAAGATATAACTAGTAATTGTTTTTCGCATCATACTAGTTTTCTTTGTATAGTTATTTATGGAAATACCAAACACAAGAGGCATATGATTCTAGAGTTTTTTGAAATAGTTTTTTCGAGTTTGTGTTTTCTTCTTTTTCGAATTTGTGATTCGATTGTTCTTTTTGGTTAACCTAGAGTTATTTAAGGAAATAAATACTAGCTTTCCTTAAAAGGCTTTGCCTAGGCGGTGTTGGTTGCTCCCATATCCAAGAAGGCCATGTGCCTCGCAATGCAGTCCTGGAAGCCAATTTTGAAAATTAATATTTATGGAATTAATAACTTAGGTAGATTTGAATCAATAGTGTTAGGTTCCGCTTGCGATTCAAATCTAAACCATTAAGAACAAATAAGTTAAATTTGGAATCAATGATGTTAAGTTCCGTCTGTGATTCCTAATTTAACTTCTAAATAACACAATAGGTTATTTAAGGAAAGGTTCGACACTTGTACAAAAAAATTTTTGTACAGTGGAACCGGTACGATTTTCTTAGGACTAACCAACACCCCCTGGCTCGGCGCTGTCCCCTGATCTGTTCTTTCTCTCGTAATCCAGGTCAAGCTAATTTCAGACCAGGTACAGACCAGGTCAGACTAGGAAGTTGAGAGTTAAACTCAGACCGGGAAAGCAATGGTACCCTGACCGGGAAAGCAAGGACAAGTGTTGTGTCTTTTCTCAAGATTTGTCTCCTTGTACTTCGCGCCGGTACATTTCCAAATATACCCTTGGGCGTTATTTTCAAAGAAGATCCTGTTGGGACCTTGACGTTCGCTAGAGGGGGGTGAATAACATCTCACCCAAATCGTTACTTCCTACGCTTGTTAGTGCACAGCGGAAACAAAAATACTAATAAACAAAAGCAAAGCTAACCCTAGAAAACAATAAACAAGAAGCAAACCCAATGACACGTTGTTTAACGTGGTTCAGAGATGAAGCTCCTACTCCACGGCTGTCCGTAAGGTGGACGATCCCGATCCGTCGGTGGATGACTCCCCAGAAAACCTCCGGCTAGCTCGTGTAGCTCCTTGTGGGTGGAGAAACCTTGCCACAAACTCTCACCACGGACTCTTGAGAAGCTAGGGCACTGGTAGACTACTAATAGGGGTTAACCACCTCTATTTCGTCAACCATGCCCAAGCACCCCGAGCTCTATTAAATAGAGCTCGAGAGGATAACACTAAGCTGTTTTCCAGCTACCAGTCGACTGGTGTATGCACCAGTCGACTGGTCCTTTAAGTGAAGACCGTTACCCAACGGTCGACTACCAGTCGACTGCTACAGTGTACCAGTCGACTGCTACAGTGTACCAGTCGACTGCTACAGTGTATTAGTCGACTGCTACAGTGTTTCTATAGTGTCACAACAGTGCTGCTACAGTGTCGCTACAGTACTGCTACAGTGAACCCTAAAACCATAAAATTTCACCTCGAGTACAATCACTCAGCACTCGTCCTCGCCCAACCAACCTAGACCTAACCTTCTAGCCTCCTCCATCAACCTCGCATCCGTCAGATGTCTCCCCATCTTTCATATCTTGCCTTCTGGAGTTTCCTTCGACCTTGTCCTTATTGTCGGGTCTTCCTTTGACAAGAGGCTCCTCACCTCCGGGACTTCATCCATTGCCAAGTCACACTTGTACTTACGTTGCCAAGACTACATACTTGGACTTACACCGCCAAGACTCATCCTTGGACTTTCCTCATTTGCCAAGATCACACTTAGACTTTCCTTGTTATACCTGTATCCTGCACACTCACAATGCATATCAAATACAACAATAAACCTAACTTAAACCTTTGCCCAAACATCAAAACTTAGGGTACCCAGATTGCTCCAACAGATCCTTCAGTTCTCTTTTGCTCCCGCCAATTATTATGAGCCGGTGGATGGTATCTGACGAAATTGCCTCTCTTCCTCGCGTATATAAATAATCTCCTTGGGCTTGGTTTCCAAACTTTGCACATCCTCTTTTTCCTTCAGTTGGAATCAAGTATCCTTCCCGAATCTCTGCTTTTGTGTTGATAGCTTCCCGCTCGATCCCTTCTCCTTCTGTCTCTTTTCTTATGGCATCCCCCTCTTTTCTTCCTTTTTTGGCGGCGGTGTACTAACCCGTCTCTTCCACTTTTGATGAACTGGATCGGGATGACCTGCGATACACCTACGGAGTCGGGGATAATGCTCATGTGATCATCCCCACAGGGATACACCGATTTTTTGATCCTCCCCATAGATATTGCACTTTCTTTAAAGAGCAATTTGTGGCCGACCTTCGTCTTCCTCTCTATCCCTTCTTTTCGGACGTATGCCGCCACTTCAAGATTCCTCTAGGACAACTGACGCCGAATTCGATAAGGCTCCTCTGCGACTTCGTGGTGCATTGCAACGTTTGTGAGTTATCTTGGTCCGCCCATTTGTTCCATTGCTTTTTCACCCTCCGGCAACAGGAAGAAGGCACCTTTCGCTTCCAGCCTTGCCTTCGGACTGCATTTTTCTCGCCCCTGCCACCTTCTGAACCGAGCTGGAGAAACAAATTCTTTTTCATCCAATTACCACAGGAGATGGAGTGGCCCATGCGATGGCAATCTTCACTTCCCCCGAGCCCGCCACTGGAGGATTTTCATCTTGATACCTCCTATATAGAGGCTTCCTCTCGCTTAGCGGGCTAACAATTAAACTTAACCCGCTTATTGTCCGAGGAGCTACTTGCCTACTTCCGCCTGAGCCATCTTACTCCGGATACTCCTCATTCCCTGGGTAAACTTCCCTTTTAGTTCTGTTACCATTTTATAAACATTTAGTTTTTCCTATTGCAATTAACCTCCTACTTTATTCTGTGCAGCTGAAGTTTTGACCCGTGCCTCAGAGGTTCAACCTCTTCCCTTGAGTGACATGGAAATCATGAGGCGTGGTCGAGTTATTTTACAAAGAAGATCACTTCTCTACTTGTCTTCGACTTCAATCGGTGGGGCTTCCCTGGCCAATCCTCAACCTCGACCTGCTCGCCGAGGGTCTTCTGATGTCCGACCTGCCCCCTTGGCTCGCCCTACTCACCCCCGGACTGCGCGTCTACCCCGGCCGGCTATCCCTATTTGCCCCCGGGCCCCACGTACAACCCGGCTATTACCCTGACACCTCTTCAATCGGTTAATCCTCCCTGAGCTACTTATATACCTAGTCTAGGCCTCGGTCGAAGATCAGGCAATGTTCCCTACGCCAACCCTGCTTTTAGGGAGGCATCTCAGGCGGCTCGTCAAGCCCGTGCTGCTAATGATCGTCTGAGCCAGGATGCCCCTTCTGCTTCTAGACGTAGGGCTCGGCTACATTCTGATGATTCTGATTCGGATGATCAGCCGTTGTCTCAGAGACTCCGCCGCCGAGCCCCTCATCCAGTGTTAGACTCGGGCCCTTCTGCTATCCCTTCTCCTTCACCTCCAGTTGCAGCTGCCTCTCCTCCGCCTCCTATTGTGACTCCGCCTCCTGTCCGGAGCCAGGCAGATGTTCCGCCGGACCCTTCCGCAATTCCAGTTGAGCCTCCCACTGCTCAACCTTCTCCTCCAGCTCAACCTCCTACTCAACCTTCTACATCACCGCAGCACCAGAGCACCGAGGCCGATCCCTCGCGTCGCTCTCCGCCATCTACCTCACCTCCAGAGCTATCTCCTGTGCCTCCATCAGCTCCTTCTGGGTCAGCTGCTGGGCCTTCTGGGTCAGCTGCTGGGCCTTCTGGCTCCGCCGCGGGGCCTTCACAACCGCCTCCACCTGTCCCTCTTTATTATCGTACCACTGCTCCTTCAGAGGCTGGACTACAGTCAAGGCGTGACGTTCCCACCAGCTCCTTGACCATGAAAGGTCACATAGCCACTGTGTGGAAAGAAAGTAGGCGTTAGATGGAACTTTTGCCGCCCCTTGCCCAGATGGATAGATTTTCTGAGCTATACATCAAGGTCAGCTTCCATGATGGCTTACTGTAACTATTATCTTCCCCATTCTTATCGGATGTTTCTTCTATGTCCCAGGCATGCGCAGAATCCTTGACGATAAATCAATCCTTTTACGCAGCTCACCATCAAAATAAGATGCTGCAAGACAAGGAAGCTGAGCTGGAACTTCAACGGAGTAACCCGACACAGGCTAGTCATGCCCTGAGGGCTGAAGTAAAAGCTCTAACAAGAAAAAGAATAGTCTTGAAGTATCCTTGACGATATCTGACTAAAAGCTTAAGGACCTCAAGGAAGAAAAAAGCCAAGTTGAAGTTATGCACCAGCAGCGCATGGATCAACAAACTTTGGAGCATCAATGAACTGTTGACCAATTGACCCAGAAGTTGCGTGCTGCTGAAACTTTATCGCAGGAACAAGACAATAAACTAAAATCTCAGGCGGCCCAACTAGCATCTCAAGCAGAAGAACTACTAGCCGCCCGAACTGAACTAGCCCAGGCTTGGACTGCAGTAGAAGGAGCATCGACAGCCCTGGTCCTTTATAAAGAAGGAGAGAATGCCCGCTGTCAGTAGACCCGCGCTCTGTACCTGCGTTCTCCAGAGTTCTGTACACAATCTGGGCAACGTTTCTCCACTTCCGTTATTTATGGTGCGGCCGGTGCCATATGACAACTTTATAAGCAGGACAATTTGAAATCATCCCCTCCTCCTGAATTTTTGGATCACGACCGGATCCTTAAAGAGATCCCGGATGAAATTTTTGCTCCCTTCAAATGATTCTTACTCACTGCTTGTAACTTAGAGACTTTCTGTAAAATACTTCATTTCTTTTCTTAATGCACACCTATTTGCACACTGTGGTTTACTTTGCTAAAATCGCTTAACTTGCCGAAGGAAACATTAGGATATACAATTTTCGCTTTTATATCCCCTCACCGCTATATCTAATCTGCTTTCTTCCCCGATCTTCCAAGTAGAGGACAGCTCGGCTTACCACCTGACCCGCTCTTCTTTGTATGCTCCTTTATATTCTGTAAGGTCGCAAGTAGTTGGTGCTCCAGGATCGATCTAACTTCTTGCCCCGGTCATCTTGCAAGTAATAAGCTCCGGACGATAATTTTTTGATGACTTTGTAAGGCCCGTCCCACTGAGGTGCGAGCTTGGTCACGTCCCCCACGGGCTTGATTTGCTTCCAGACCAGATCTCCTTCACCAAAGAATCGAGGAATCACTCTTTTGTTATAATTTTGTCTCATTTTTTGTCGATAAGCCTCCAGCCGAGCTGCCGTTATGTCACGGGTTTCACTAATAAGATCCAGCTCAGCCAACCGCCGCTCTGCGTTTCCTTCATCATATAATGTCCTCCTGACTGAGGGCACTCCAATTTCTATGGGTACGACTGCTTCATTGCCATAAACCAGGTGGAAGGGCGTCAAACCTGTACTTTCCCGAGGTGTTGTACGATAGGCCCACAAAATGCTTGACAGTTCTTCCACCCAATTGCCTCCCACATGATCCAGCTTAATCTTCAGACCTCATACTATTTCTCTGTTGACCACCTCGGTCTGACCATTGCTTTGTGGATATGCTACTGAAGTGAATGCCTGCGTTATGCCAAACCCCTTGCACCAGGTCTGAATTTTTTGCCCTTGAAATTACCTTCCATTGTCTGACACCAGTTTGTGAGGAACCCCAAATCTACAAAGAATGTTCCTCCATAGGAATTGAATGACGACATCTTCTATGATCCGGGCTAAGGCCTCTGCTTCCACCCACTTAGAAAAATAATCCACCGCCACCAATAAGAAACGTCTTTGACCTGGTGCCATTGGAAATGGTCCCACAATATCCATGACCCATTGATCAAAAGGACATGAGACTATAGACGTTTTTAACAGAGCCGTAGGGCGATGTGTTAAGTTTTGATGTTTCTGGCAGGACAAGCAGATATTTACCAATTTGTGAGCATCTCTCTGTAAGGTGGGCCAGAAATACCCAGCCAGAAGTACCTTGCGAGACAATGTCCAACCACCTACATGATTGCCACAACATCCCAGATGTATTTCTCGCAAGGCCTAGTCGGCCTCCTCCATACCCAAGCATTTGAGTAAGTGTCTAGAGAAGGACCTCTTGTAGAGATGATCTCCGATCATGACATAAGCAGGGGCCTGCTTCCTTATCAATAGTGATTCTTCTGGGTTGGTTGGTAAGATCTCCTGTCTGAGATAGTTGATCATGGGCACCCTCCAATCGATAGTTGCTTCTCTATTATTTTACAGATCTATCTGAGCTATAAGGAAAGATTGGGCCGTTGACCGATCCAACACCCAAGTGGTTAGGGAATTGGCTATCTTTGCTAGTTCATCTGCCTTCTCATTTTCCGACCTGAGAATCTTGGTTACCGTGACCTCTGCGAATTCCTCTTTCATCTTCACATAAGCTTCCCGGTATATTTGTAATTTATCGCAATTTATCATAAAGTTGTTAGTCACTTGCTGAGTCACCAGCTGGGAATCTGAGTAAATGATTACCCGGGCCGCCCCTACGTGCCGGGCTACTTGCAGTCCTGCCAACAAGGCCTCGTATTCTGCCTCATTGTTCGTGGCTCGGAAATTCAATCGAACCGCCAATTGGAGTATATCTCCTTGGGGAGATATTACCAAGACCCCAACCCCACTTCCCTGGTGATTAGCCGATCCATCCACGTAGACCTTCCAGGTTTCTTCAGAGTTGGTCTGATGAATTTCTGTTAAGAAATCTGCTAAGGCCTGCGCCTTAATGGTGGTGCGCGGTTGATACTGTATGTCATATTCTCCCAACTCCGTTGCCCATTTGATAAGCCGACCTGCAACTTCTACATTAGTTAGCGCTCTTCCCATGGTGCTATTGGTCAGAACCGTGATAGGATGCGATAAGAAATAGGGTCTTAACCGCCGAGCCATAAGGACCAATTCGTAAACCAACTTCTATAGGGCCGTGTACCGAGCCTTGGCCTCTTTTAATAGATGACTGAAGAAATACACTGACCGTTATACATTGTTATGCTCCTTAACAAGCACAACCCCTACGACCTCGGGGGTGGCAGATAAGTAGACCCATAAGGGTTCCCCAACAACTGGCTTAAATAAAGATGGCAAAGCCTCCAAGTACTTCTTCAGTTCCTCAAAAGCTCGAGTACAGTCTTCATCCCATTGGAATTTGGAGGCCTTCCTGAGCACCTTAAAGAAAGGAGCAGCCCAGTCTGCAGATCTGGAAATGAATCTCGACAGGGCTATTATTCTGCAGACTAGCTTCTGAGTTTCCTTCAAATTATGAGGAGGCTGCATATCCCTTAGCGCTTGAACTTTTTCTGGATTGGCTTCTATCCCTCGCTCAGTCACCAGGTAACCCAAGAATTTTTCTCCCTTAGCTCCAAACAGGCACTTCAAGGGGTTCAGCATCAACCCATATTGCCGGAGAGTCCTGCATGTTTCTTCTACATCTTTAATCAGGTTCGCGGCTGTAACGACCCAATTTTCCTTATTTCAAGTTCCAAATGTCCATAAAAATATTTGGAAATACTTTTAAAATATTCTAGAGATTTTTAGGAATTTTTAGAGTATTTTTATGTAATTTTTGGAGGTCGTTTAATAGGGTTACAAAAAGAAAAAAGTTTTGATAAAAAACGTTGAAGGTGAGATTCGAACCCACGACCTCGGGTCGGACTGACCCAAGCAAAACCGGCCCAACCAGCTGAGCTACGCTCATTTTGTTAATTATATATGGAGCGATATATATTTAAGTAATAGTTAGGAACAGTAAAATAATAGGAAATAAAATGGTTGCAGCTGGGATTCGATCCCTCGTGTTGGGCTTTAAGCAGAACGCAGCCCACCAACAGACCAGCCGCGGGTTTGTTAATAAAACCCGAATCAAGTTGTATTTAAGCAATAGTTAGTTAACAGAATATTAAAGTTATAAGAAGAGAACTTAGGTTTTCCCCGTGAGAAAATCTTCTCCTCTCCTCCTCTCGCGACGGCGTTTTTCTCTCGCGGCGGAAACGAAGAAACAGGCGGTAGGGCTCGATCTCCGGTGCCGGCGAAGGGTTTTTCCGGCCGGTCTCCACCCGTGCATGACCACCTCGACGAGGGGAGCTCGGAAACACCAAGAAGCTGCCGAGATCTTCACCGTCTCCGAACCCTAGAACCCCTTTTCCTCGGTTTGAATCCAAGAACACGCGGTGAGTTGCTTCTCACCTGCAGTAGGAGTAGTTTCGAGCTTCGATTTGCTTTCTTTGCTTCCATTGTAGTTCGGATTCGGTTTTGAGGGTATTAGGTAGTAGCTGGTTTGGTTTCTGATGCAGAAATTGGATTCCTCAGTAGGATTTAGCAGTAGGATCCATAATTTAGCTTTAAGGTTGTGTTAATTCTGTAGTTAGCTCTTGTTAAATCTGTAGTTAGCTCCTGTAAGCCTAGTATTGTGATTTCCGGTAGCTTTAAGGTTGTTTATGTTCCTTAGTGATGCTTTCAGATTTTGGAACAAATTGTTTTATTTGTTTATGTTCCTTAGTAGACCTATTCTTTTGTAGCTTAATTAGACATGCCAATTTGATTTCCTTTATAGCTCACTGGACCAGCATGTGTTTATTAAGCATTTTAGCTTCAGTTTTGATGTATATACATATATATGCACATTGAGTATTATGAGTTAGTTTAATCTGTTGGTTCTTTTAGTTTCTGCCGTGAGTCTTAAAGGAAGAATATGCATGATTAAGTTTAGTTTTTGGATGCCCTAACTAATGTTTCGAGCATGAACAGTTTTAAGCTTAAGGTTGAGTTTTAATTCCTTCCTTTGTATTCGGATTTTTCCTATGGCTTCCAGATCATGCTTTACAGAATAGGGTAGCTAGGGACCTATTTGCTTGATGCTTATGTTCTGTTATAGCATGCTTAAAGGTATTCATTTGCTTGATGCTTGTGTTCTGTTATAGCATGCATGTCCTGAATTTAGTCTTGTACATGTGCAGATTGATATTTCATTTATATCATTGAAACAAGCATTATAAAGGTTTTAATTCCAGCATGTATTAGTTTTGTTTTGTGCTATTTGCTGGATATGAATAAGCATGCTTTTATTAGTAAATGCAGAACTTAGTTTGAGTTCCTTTCATTGCTGTTTAGTATTTCCTGATGAAGCATGATATTCTGTTAATTCCATGCAGCAACGATTCCTTTATTTTCTAGATTCTATTGCATGCCTAGTAGTTGAATTTGTTTTACTCTCACAGCATGCTTAAGTTGTTCTAGTTTCCTAATTGCTATTGGAATAACATGAGCAGTTCTATTTTAAGCATGCAGATTTAGTTTTCAGCCTTTAGTTATTTACAGTTTTACATTTAGTTTAAGCTTGTATACAGAATTTCCAGTACGTAGGGTGTGTTCTAGTGCACACCAAGTGCTTGATAAAATGCTTAGCTCAATATAATGCTACAGTAGGCATTTTAATAGCTTAGTTAATGCAGTAGAAGCATTTAAAATCACTTATTTAGTCTTGCTTCAGCTTATATGGGACTACGGTCCAATGGGTGGGCTCCCACAGTCGCCTCTAGGTTCAGATAACCTAGTTCTAGGTTCAGATAACCTAGTTAAAGCAAGATAAGAAAATTAGCTATGAAATCAGTATTTTATTTTCAGCAATGGCACTGTACTGGATTAGATATCCATTGGGTTGGGCTCCCACAGTCGTCCCTAGGTTTAGATAACCTAGTAAACCCTACTAGACTCGGAACTTGCAATCCCGGGTTTAGTTAGGGATGCGCGCACAGCAAGTACAGTTGCCGGGCCCATCAGCAGCATGATTATTATTTTAATCTATTATGTAAATAGTTTTCAAAACTTCACAAATTAGTTATGTGAATACAAGTTAGACTCAGTTTAGCATTAATTAGTTTAGCTTAGGTATCAATTCAGTTTCTTATTGATACACATGATAGTTCTATGATTAGCTTTACATGTTAGCTTTTCAGTTAGTTTCTTCGCTATTATGAGCATGATTAGTTGTACATGTTTAGTATTTCAGTTAGTATGATTCCTTTATTGATTTATGAGCATAATTAGTTATACATGTTTAGTATTTCAGTTAGCATGATTCCTTTGCTATATATGAGCATGAGTAGCTCTACATGTTAGCTTTTCAGTTAGTTGATTTCTTTGCTATTTATGAGCATGAGTAGCTTTACATGTTAGTATTCAGTTTTAGCATGTTTTTATTTATATACATGCATATCGAGTTTTGTGAGTAGATAGCGCTCACTAAGCTTTATGCTTATAGACTGCATTTCCTCCTACTGCAGATAAAGGAAAAGCTAAAATATAAGGAAGAAGGCGACAAGGAGATGCTGTGACGGTGTGTGATGTGTGGACTATGGAGATCCTTGAGACTTAGCTAAAGAACTCACTTAGTTTAAGATTTGTTATGTTTCATTTTCTTTTCTCCTTAATGCTATGATGAAGTTGAGATTGTAATTGAGTTTATTTCCGCATTTGTAGTTTGATACCTCCTATTGTTGGAGTGATATGGTTGTTTGCCATTGCTAGAGTAGTTTCATATTTTTATTGTGCTATTATACTGCGTGGTTGTGAAAATATCTGTTCCAGCCGCCTGTGGCTGAGTATACATGTTATGTATCCCAGTTTGGGGTCACCGGTACGGGGGAGACTCTGTCGAAATTTTTCGGTAGGGTTTTCCTAAAGATTTTAATCATACCGGTTAAGTAGAGTTAGTAGTCAGTAGCGTCCACCTTTAGAGAATAGTAGTAGTGTAGAAAGGTGGGTCGCTACAGCGGCTAAAGGGGACATGATAAGTATATCATCTACATAAACCTCCACATTATGTCCGATCTGCTCCCGGAAGATTTTGTCCATCATTCTTTGGTATGTGGCTCCGGCGTTCCTGAGACCAAACGGCATGACCGAATAACAGAAAATACCGTCAGCCGTAATGAAGCTAACCTTTTCTTGGTCCTCCACCGCTAAAGGTATCTGATGATACCCTTGATATGCATCCAGCATGCATATCCTCTCGCAGCCGGCCATGGAGTCCACCATTTGATCAATCCAGGGCAGAGGATAGCAGTCTTTGGGACTAGCTCGGTTGAGGACTCGGAAATCTATACACACCCTCCATTTATTGTTGGGCTTCTTCACTAAAACCACATTCGAGAGCCAGGACGGGAACTGCACTTCTTAAACATGGCCTGCCTTTCTGAGCTGGTCTACTTCGGCTCTGATTATTTTGTTCTGGTCAGCCGAGAAGTTCCTTTTCTTTTGCTTGACAGGTCTAGAATATGGTAGTAGATGTAATTTATGCTCGGCTACCTCCGACCTGACCCCAGGTAACTCCTCTGTAGACCAGGCGAAGACGTCCCGGTTACGAATCAAGCATTGAATTAATTTTTCCTTGAGGGGAGAAGGAAGGTCGCTTGCTACACGGGTTAGACTTTCGGGTCGCTCGGCGTGTAGTTGTACATCTTCCCAAGGGATAGGCTCTTCAGCCATAAGCGAAGGCTCTTCTTGAACAACATGGACATCTCCGTCTTGCATCCTTTGATTTTTCCGGGCCTCCACCCGGACCATATCGATATAACATCGGCAAGAGATCCTTTGTTCTTCTTTAACTTCCCCGACCTGCTCGCCCACGGGGAATTTGATTTTTTGATGGAAAGTTGACACAACAGCCCTAAATTCATGCAGGGCAGGCCTTCCCAAAATAACATTATAAGAAGAAGGAGAGTCCACCACTATAAAAGTGCTCCTCCTCGTGCGCACCAAAGGCTCGATGCCCAAAGATATGGCCAGCTTAATCTGACCCATTGGCTTCACCTCATTGCCTGTAAATCCATATAGAGATGTGGCCACCGGCTGGAGTTTAGTAGCATCAATCTGCATCTCCTCGAATGTGGTCCTGAATATAATGTTGACCGAGCTCCCGGTGTCAACAAAAACCCGAGCCACTCGGCTATTGGCAATGATGGCTTTGATGATGAGGGCATCATCATGAGGTAACTCCAGACCTTCCAGGTCTGCAGGCCTGAAGCTGATAACAAGGCCAGCAGCCTGCTCTTGACTGCATCCGAGAGTATGCACCTCCAACCGACGCACATGTGACTTGCATGCTCTCCCTGAATCTCCATCAGTTGGCCCACCATAGATCATGTCAATCTCCCTGACGGCAACATTACCTCTGTTCTCGGCCTCCCGTGATCCTTCCGGCTCCTTCCCCTGACCGAGTTGATGAGTACTAGGCCCTGCTAGGTCAGGACGGGATTTCCCGGCTTGTCCTGTTGCAACTCGTTGCTCTTCCATCATCTTGATTAACTGAGGGGCTAGCTCGGGCGACGGTAAGCCCATCTCGGCAGCCCGTTTGGAGTCCCGAGCAAACTGAAAACAGTGATTAGTATCATGAGTGTAAGACCGATGATAAGTGCAATACCGATTGTTCCATGGTCCTGGTCGGGGAGCATGCATAGCTGCAACTCGAGGCGCGGGTCTGATTTCCGGCCCAGGCTGGAAAGTAGGTCTGGCTTCTCGAGCGCGCGGTAGAGGTTGAGGAGGTGGTTGAGACACTCTTCTCTCCGGCTTGTTGGTAGAGGGATGTGGTCTTTCGGCTTTCCTTCGAGCCGCTTGTGCCTCTTCTACCTTAATGTAACAGGCGACTTTTTCCACCATCTCATCAAAATTCCGAGCGGGATTTTTAATGATATCTCTGAAGAATTCTCCTTCTCCAAATCCATGAGAAAATGCGCTCATCAAAATCTCCGAAGTGGCGGTGGGAACATCCTGGGCCACTTGATTGAAGCGATTGATATAACTTCTTAAGGACTCGGTCGACCCTTGCTTCAGAGCGAAGAGATAGTGATCTGTCTTCTGATATTTCTTACTACTAGCGAATTGACGCAGAAAGACCGTCTTGAAGTCCAGAAAACAGGTGATGGACCCTTGAGGTAGCCCATCAAACCACTTTAACGCCGAGCCAGCTAGAGTATTTAAGAAGACTCTACACTTGATAGCATTCTGTATTGATGTAGCAGGGCTGTATTTTTAAATTTTCGTAAATGCTCTTCCGGGTCTTTGCTTCCGTCATACTCTCCGATCGACGGGGCTCTATAACCCTTGGGCAGTCTTTCATTTAAAATCCTGGCCGAGAAAGGTACTTTCTCGTCTGGATCTTCCGGGAATACTTCGGGTATTATGAGAGCCTTCCCCTTCTTGGAGTCTCTGGGCAAGGAGCTTTCAGCCATGGAGGCTTGTGGCTGCTCTTTCTTGAGGTTGTGACCCTGGGGCTCTGGTTGATAATACCCCACACCAGGCTCACAATAAGGAATTTGAGGAAATACCTCAGGCTGCTTTCTTTCAGAGCCCCGATTTGAGACAGGGAGGGGCTCCTTGGAAGCTTCAGCAGGAACTTGTCGCGGTCGCGAGACGGTCGCTTGCTTCTCGGAAGCCGCTCGCCTTTTGGTCTCCTTGAAAAGTTTATACTCTCCGGCGGTCATAGTAACATTGATGCGGCCAGACTCCTCCATCTTCACGTTCCAGAACAGGCTGTTGTGTTCCCACAGATGGCGCCAAATTTGATCCCATCCAGAAGCTGAGTCGGATGAAGGCGGGTCTTGTTGTGTGGGTGCAGCGGAGGCCGGCAAGAGGGGAGTGAATTGCTGAAAATAAAAATAAACTATACCCTCCTCGTGCTTTCAACTCAATTAGTGCAATAGTAAATAAAGCAGTAAACAGAAAAGAAATAGGAATTTAACCTGGTTACAACCAAGGAGGTTGTTAATCCAGGGTAATGAGAAGCGCACTAAAAAGAATCTCCTTTACTGAAGGCGGAGAAGTCTTTTACACTTTGGAAGCTTAGAACTATTGCTAGGAATGACTACACAATTGATTGCTTGAATTGTTCTTGAATTCCTAGCTCCAGGGGCCTTTAAATAGCCTCTGGAAATATGATCTCGAGGGTCCAAGGCGCCTCTAACAGGGGTCCAAGGCGCCTCCATCGAGTAGGCGAATAAAACTTTATCCGCAACGCAAACGGTCACTTTTGACCAGTCGGAGGCGCCTTCATCAAGACTGAAGGCGCCTCAAAGGCAGATGAAGGCGCCTTCATCAAGGCTGAAGGCGCCTTCAAGCTGGAGGCGCCTTCATCAAGGCTGAAGGCGCCTTCAAGTTGGAGGCACCTCTAAGCCTGATGGAGGCGCATCCAAGCTGGCAGCTCGAAATTCCAGCTTGTTTCTTTGCTTCGCTTTGACTTCCATCGCTCCGATCTTTTGGGTGATTGCGGCCAACCGGAATAGGGCTCACCCGAACCTAATTCCCGGCCTTCTCCTCGAGCAGCCTTCCGTCCTGGCTTAACGTCCCTCGAATGCCGTGCACGTTCTTCACGCCCACCAGAGTACTCTTCCGCAGCTCTCTCATCTTTCGGATGCACCGAGCCCGTCGGCTCCCTTCCCGTGTTGTCCTTCTCGCTAGCCATGTCTTCCGCTCGACTTCCTGCGCTCCTAAGCTCCTGCACACTTAGACACAGAGATCAAACACAAAGCAGGACCTAACTAACTTGGTTGATCACATCAAAACTACGACGAGGTCCAACAAGCTCCCCCTTTTTTATATGCATCAACCCAAGTTCAAGTTAGGGTAAAAACATATACAAAAAGTAATTTTAAAGAAAAATTACTAAACTAGCATGTTAAGCATAAGTTTTGCAATAAATAAAATTGCAACACAGTTTAGAAAAATATTAAAATTTTAAACTTTCTAACTCCCCCTTGACTTGTAACCTTTCTCTCCCCCTTTGATCACAGCAAAAACGGGGTGATAACTAAAAAAATATTTTAGAAAAATTTTTAACTTTAGATAAAATTTCTATTTAATAAAAATGATATCTTAGAAAATTGAATTTTTCAAAAAAAAAAAATATCTAAGTAAGAATGAGGTTTTTGAAAAAATTTTCTAAGTCAAATAAATTTTTGAATTTTTTAAAAAAATTTCAAGTCAAATGAATTTTTGAATTTTCCAAAAATTTTCCAAGGAAAAATTAATTTTTAAAAATAATTCTTAGTAAAAATAACTGAGATTTTAAGAAAATTCTAAGAAAAAAAAATCTATGACTTTTTCACAATAATTTCTAAGTCAAAATCGATTTTTTTAAAAAAAAAAATTTCAAAAATATTTGAAAAACTTTTCAAAGCATTATTTAATTCTTATTTAATGCTTTTTCATAAAGTTAATTAAAACATTTTCTTTCAATATTTTAGCTTCCAGGTCATGGCGAGGCACTAGGCCTTCTTGATTATTGGAGTAACAACCACTTCCTTAGACAAAATTTCCATAAAGAATTTCAATATTTAATTTTCTCACTGTAAGCTTTTTAACTAAAGGAGACTAGCAAAGATTTTGGAACCCAATAAAGGTTCCTTCCTACAGGGTTGGTCAAGAACTTAGGGGGTACATGATTTTTGGGCACTTTTCTAAGTTGACCCTGGTGTTTTCTAATGTACCAATTTAATTTTCCATAAATTCTTAATTTTGATTTAGGAAATTTATTTAAGCATGCAACATGATATTTCAATTTCTCAATTTCAACTTTTAATTTTTCATTTTCTAACTTTAAATTATCATACTTTTCTACTGGGCATGCTTTTGCAAGGATCAATTTCAATTTAGTATTTTCTTTTTCTAATTGATCTAATTCTTTGGATAGAGACTTGATAAATTTAAAAGACTGAGTCGGGGTTAGATTGCGTACCTTACTTACCTGATCTGGTGACGCTCCCCCTTCACTGCTGCTCTCTTCTTCTGATGTTCCTCCCCCTTCATCGATGCTCATCTCTGAGCTAGACGTTTCTTCTAGCTGATAGTTGGCCATCAGTGCTATTCCCGAGAATTCTTCGACTTCTGATTCGGAGGACGACGAATCATCCCACGTGGCCTTTAGGTTGTGTTTGGATCGAGCTGGATTCTTACTCCTTTCCTTATCCTTCTATTTGCTCTTCAATTTTGGGCAGTCCTCCTTGATGTGCCCTTCTTCGTTGCAATTGTAGCAACGAATCGTCCTTTTCTTTCGTTGATGCCTCTGCGATCTAAACTTATTAGTATTAAAAAATTTATTGAAGCGTCTTACCAGTAGTGCCGCTTCTGATTCATCGACTGAGGCTTCTGAGTCAGAACCGTTTATTTTTGCCTTTAAGGCAATGTTCTGACTGGTCTTCTCCACTCCATTGGGCTCTGCAACTCAAGATTCGTGAAGTTCAAAAGTAGAAAACAATTGTTCTAAAGTACTTACCTCGAAGTCCTTAGAGATGTAGTACACATCTACTAAGGGGGTCCAATCGGGAGTTCTTGGGAAAGCGTTGAGCGCGTACCGGATCGAGTCCCGGTTCGTTACTTCTTCTCCAAGGTTGTTGAGTTGAGTTATCAGCTCTTTGATCCTCGCTTGGAGTTGCGCTACTTTCTCGCCTTGATTCATCCGGAGGTTCGTCAACTGGGTCTGGAGGATGTTGCGCGTCGCTAGCTTTGCTTCGGAGGTACCTTCGTGAAGCTCCAGAAATTTTTCCCAGAGATCTTTCGTGGAGTCGTAGCTTCCGATCCGATTTACCTCCTGAGGCGGCAAAATGCTAAGTAGGTGGAACTCAGCCTTTCCGTTGGCGACGAAATCTGCTTGCTCCTTTTTCGTCTAGGTGTTTTCCTCCTTATCTTTCGGAACTGCATAGCCATATTTCTTTATTAAAAGAATGTCAAATTCAATTTTAAAAAATACCTCCATTTTGCTTTTCCATGTAGCGAAGTCTCCGTCGAACTTCGGGGGATGGATGTTCGCTCTGCCCATCGTCTTGATCGTAGTGCTTCAGTTGGTGGTTAGTCTTTCTGAGACGATCAGGCTCTGATACCAATTATAGGTGCAGCGGAGGCCGGCAAGAGGGGGGGTGAATTGTTGAAAACAAAAATAAGCTATACCCTCCTCGTGCTTTCAACTCAATTAGTGCAATAGTAAATAAAGCAGTAAAGTAATAAAGCAATAAACAGAAAAGAAATAGGAATTTAACCTGGTTACAACCAAGGAGGTTGTTAATCCAGGGCAATGAGAAGTGCACTAAAAAGAATCTCCTTTACTGAAGGCGGAGAAGCCTTTTACACTTTGGAAGCTTAGAACTATTGCTAGGAATGACTACACAATTAATTGCTTGAGTTGTTCTTGAATCCCTAGCTCCAGGGGCCTTTAAATAGCCTCTGGAAATTTGATCTCGAGGGTCAAAGGCGCCTCCAACAGGGGTCCAAGGCGCCTCCATCAAGTAGGTGGATAAAACTTTATCCGCAGCGCAAACGGTCACTTTTGACCAGTCGGAGGCGCCTTCATCAAGACTGAAGGCGCCTCAAAGGCAGATGAAGACGCCTTCAGCCTTCACCTGATGGAGGCGCCTCCAAGCTGGCAGCTCGAAATTCCAGCTTGTTTCTTTACTTTGCTTTGACTTCCGTCGCTCCGATCTTTTGGGTGATTGCGGCCAACCGGAATAGGGCTCACCCGAACCCAATTCCCGGCCTTCTCCTCGAGTAGCCTTCCATCCTGGCTTAACATCCCTCGAACACCGCACACGTTCTTCACGCCCACCAGAGTACTCTTCCGCAGTTCTCTCGTCCTTCGGACGCACCGAGCCCGTCGGCTCCCTTCCCGTGCCGTCCTTCTCGCTAGCTGCATCTTCCGCTCGACTTCCTGCGCTCCTAAGTTCCTGCACACTTAGACACAGGGATCAAACACAAAGCAAGATCTAACCAACTTGGTTGATCACATCAAAACTACCACGGGGTCCAACATGTTGTACTGAAAGTTGATGGAAAGTCGCTGAAGAGTTGGATCTACCGGGTACCCCCTGGAAAACTTCGCACGGGCGGCTGACGAGGATAGATGATAAGGTCAATGACGATGTTGCTCTGGGCACACTCAGACGAGTCCCCGAGTCATTAGAGACCAGAAACTAGGGAAAAAAAAATCCCCGGGTCAGGCCCTCCGACGCTCAAGTCAGGTACTTTTTCCCCAGAAATCGCAGAGAAAGGACGAAAAGTAAAGACTAGTGAGAAATGACGAGTGAGCGTACCTGCATAAGGGACAAAGCCTCCCTTTTTATACTGCAACGGTTGCCTCTGGGACCTGACAAGTGTTAGGGAATGTCGGCTGTCAGACTTTGTCTGGCGGTGATTGACACATGGCTCTTCCTGATAGGCTTGCGCCAAAACCGAAGGCCTGGCGCGATCCAACTGTTAGCATATTCCCTGACACCCTGATTGTTCTCTGATATTCTCTGACAAGCGATTACGATTCCTTAGCTTGTTTATCCTATAGTGTCTGAACGACGAGTCTGCCTTCCGAGATCCGTACTCGCCCTGCTTTTATATACTATTATCCGACTTGTTTGTCCTGCTCTGTGTTAAGCTTGTATCCCGACCCGCCTTTGTCATATGCTATCCCCGGTCTATACATCCCGATCTGCAAACTAGGTCTGTGTCCAGACCTGCTTCTAGCTACTGTTATCCATGGTTGGCACTTCGCTACCTGCAAGACAGGTATGTGTCCCGACCTTTTTACTGTTTACTGCTATCCATGGCTTGTACGTCCCGACCTGCACGCTAGGTCTATGTCCAGACTTGCTTCTAGCTACTATTATCCATGATTGGCACTTCTCTACCTGCAAGACAGGTCTATGTCCCGACCTGTTTACTGTTTACTACTATCCATGGCTTGTACGTCCCGACCTGCACGCTAGGTCCATGTCCAGACCTGTTTATTGTTTACTGCTATCCTTGGCTTATACGTCCTGGCCTATAAACCAGGTCTGTGTCCATACCTGCATGTATACCTATTATCCTTGGCTTGGATGTCCCGACCTGCACGCTAGGTCTATGTCCAGACCTGTTTACTGTTTACTGCTTACTGCTATCCATGGCTCGTACGTCCCGACTTGCACGCTAGGTCTGTGTCCAGACCTGCATGTATACCTGTGATCCCGCTTCCATCCATGACTAGTACTTCCCGACCTGTCCCATTGGTCTGATCCTTGACCGCTATCAGGGCTGGTCCATGCCCGACATATAATCCCATCTTTTGACCGTCCCATCTACTGAGACTTCGATCCTGTCCACGTAAGCTTGACTTTTGGCCTCCTTGACCTCCACATCAGCTTGATTTCTGACCGGCCATGAAGGCTTGACTTCTGACCTCCTTGGCCTCCACGTCTGTCTGATTTCTGACCAGCCACGGAGGCTTGACTTCTGACCTTCTTGACCTCCAGGTCAGCTTGACTTCTGACCCTCTTGTGGCATTGACTCATAACCATATCATCTTACCGACCCCACGAATATGCACCGTATCAATTGCCAATGTATTACCTATCAAAATATCAGGGGAGTAGCAAAACTCCCTCAATATTCGTTAGTCTTCAAAGTGATTACACCAATACATTCATGCCGAAGAGGGGAAAAAAAAAATCTGTTCTGTTTTTTCTCTCAAGTTTTATCATATCTTCCTCTATGGCATGATCAGGCTTCAAGTTCTTGCTCTGTTTTTGCTGGTGTAGTGCACTTGGCAAATCCAATTTCTTTCGTGGCCGTGGGCAACGCCAAGGACAACATCTCTTTCTGTACTTCCCCCACAGAACTCAGTAGAGTCCAATTACAATCAACACTGCTCCGAGAACACTGCGTGTATTAATTTCAATCAAAACTCGTGTTAAGTTGCGGAATACAAAATGCGAGAACTCAAACTGATCTCACCCTGCAAGGTAGATTTTCGCATCGAGGATGAATGAGGCTATGGTGGCCACTACGATCATCATCAAAGGACTGAAGGCTGATGCAAACACAGGTGACAGGCCCTCTTTTGTTTATCACCAGCCCTTGAACGTAATATCCAAGATTAGATGCGACAATCACCTGCATATAATACAGTAGATGCTCTCGTTTGTAATGAAATAATTACAATGCGAATTGGTTACGGCAATTTACTCAAGGAAGCACTATAATATGAAAAATACAAAAAAAAGCGTATTGTAGTAGTGTATTTATCAAAAGCACACTAAAATGATGTGAAATTTTCATTTTAATCCTTCCGCTAACCTCCTCTCCTTTGTCAGACATTCGAATCACATTTTGAATCATTTTGATTTAAAAATAATAGTGATGATGATGGAGTCAACATTTTTCTTCCTCCCTCTCTCAGCTTGTGCATACCTCACCGCTCTTCGTAACTCTTAGATTACAGCTCTATTTTAGTGGCGAAATCCTCCTCCACTGAAATCCTACGTAACTAGAAGGACATTATCATTATCATCGATCGTTGTAGCCATTATCATTATCATTCAACTTCAGCGATTCCAAAGTTAAGTAGGAGGGCATTATCATTACCATTGATCATTGTAGCCATCAATAATATACCCAGATACTTCCCTCTTAGATGTGTGACATTAATTCCAATCAGTTTGCATAGATAAGACCTAAATATTATTCAACAAATGCCAAAAACCCAAAAACAACGCTGGAACTGATTGTTACCATTCCTATGTAGTGCCACATAAGTTTCAGGATCCCTAACTTTTAACTTACATAGATATAATGTAACGACCCGGCCCTCTTGGTCCATTTGGCGACCTCTCATGTCGTCGACCGTCGGCCCTTATGTCGTCGGCCCATTTGGCGACCTCTAATGTCGTCGACCGACGACCCTTGGCCATGTCGTTACTCACTAGGACTTTCCATTTTTGCCTCCCCCAGGATTCGAACTCTAAACCTCCAGGCTTAAGTATTAGAGTTTATGAATCCTGGTAATCAAGTGAGATCTCACTTGGTTACCAGGATTCATAAACTCTAATACTTAAGCCTGGAGGTTTAGAGTTCGAATCCTGGGGGAGGCAAAAATCCACTGCCAGGGGTGGAAAGTCCTAGTGAGTAACGACACGGCCAAGGGTCGTCGGTCGACGACATTAGAGGTTGCCAAATGGGCCGACGACATAAGTGTTGGTTGCTACTCGGAAAACCTAGAGGTTCCACTGTACAAAAATTTTGTACAAAGGTCTGAACCTTTTCCTAGCTACCATGTGTTCTTTTTGTTAGAGTGTATACTAAAAGCCTAGCTTTTGGTATAAACATTTATCTAGAAATAAGAATCACATTGGTCAAATGTCTACATTTGTGATAAATGTAGTTGTTCAATTAATTTATATTGTAGATAACATGGTGTGTGGTGTCATACACAGAGGATCATGTTATCAGTACCTTATAAATTATAAACAGTAGCTCACGACCAAAATGGAAAGGAACAAACCATTAGAAGGTCGTAATGTAATTAGGTATCAGTTTATCTTGACTGTATAATTACACTAGTACACTTAGAGTGTATTGAGTAGGACCATTTGAGGTCGTTTCTTTTATAATGATTTTATAAAGAAACAAAGACCTCGGTTATTATGGAAGTGTGTGCTCTTAATCCTAATATAATAACAAGCACATATATTTGATATTTATTTCTTTAATTTATCAATGGGTGAGATTTAGTTCGATGAATCAATAAGCCCGATAAGTTGGGAAATGGTATCACTTATAGTGTGTGTTGTTGATTATAGAAAGAAACTGTGTCCTAAAGATACTAGGTTGATAATGTCCTCAAGAGGAGCTCATAAGGATTGTCATGTTAAACCCTGCAGGTGGACCTAGTCCGACATGATGATAAGGTTGAGTGGTACTACTCTTGGACTAAGATATTAATTAAGTGAGTTGTCAGTAACTTACTTAATTAGTGGACATTTGTTATCTTAAACACATGGAGACTAACACACTCATAATAAGAAGGAGCCCAAAATGTAATTTGGGATTGGTGCGGTAGTTCAATAATAGTTCTCTAGTGGAATGAATTATTATTGATAAAATTAAGTTGTGTGTTCGGGGCGAACACGGTATGCTTAATTTTATCGGGAGACCAAAACCAATTCCTCCTCTCGGTCCCTATCGTAGCCTCTAGTATATAGAGATTTATACCCACCGCATACCCACCTTCTTACCCATCCAATGGGGCCGGCCAAGCTAGCTTGGAACCCAAGCTAGGCCGCCAAGACCAAGTGGATGAGCCATGAAGGTGGTCCAAAGCTTGGGTCCCAAGCTTAGGTGGCCGCCACTAGAATATTAAAAGGATTTTATTAAAATTATTTCTTATGTGGATATCATGTTTTTAAAGAGAGTTAAAAATTAAAATTTCCTTTATAACTTTCTACAAAAGATTAAGAGAAGAGATTAATCTCTTTCCTTATTTGTAGTTTAAAAGGATGGTTTTAATTTTGGTAAAACTTTCCTCATTTGTAAATCATCTACATGATTAAAGAGAGTTTAAAATTTGAAATCTTTCCTTATTTGTTGATTAAAGGAGGATTTTAAATTTTAAGAAAACTTTCCTTTTTAAACATGTTCATGATTTAAAAGAGAGTTTAAAAATTAAATATTCTCTTTTATAAGTTTCTACAAAAGATTAAGAAAAGATTTGATATCTTTCCTTATTTGTAGATTGAAAGAGATTTTAATTTTTAGAGATAACTTTCTTTTTATCCACATGTTTAAAAGAAAGATTTTAATTTATTAAATTTCCTTTTTATAAACCAATCATGAAGGGATAAAATTATTGGAGAAATTTTTATAAATTTCTAGAAACAAATTAGGAAGTTTTAATTTTTGTTTTAATTAAAACTTTCCTTGATTTGTGGATTGAAGGTGGCCGGCCAAATAAGTTGGAAAAAGGATTTTAATTAATTACTTTTTCTTTTTCATGGCAAAAGAATTAAGGAAGGTTTTATTAATTTTTCCTTATTTGCCAAGACCAAGGATTATAAAAGAGGGGATAGAGGAGGCTTCATGGTGAACAATTCTATTCTTTTTCTTCCTCTCTTTTCTTCTTTGGTGTGGCCGGCCCTATTTCTCTCCTCTCCTCTTGTTGGCCGAAACTTATCTCTTGGTGGAGCTTTTGTTAGTGGCCGGATCAAGGAAGGAGAAGAAGGAGAGAAAGCAAGCCTCGTTTCTAGCATCCCTTGGAGCATGGTGGTGGTGGCCGAACCTCTTCATCCTAGAAGATGTTTTGATGGCCGAAACTTGCAAGGAGGAAGAAGGTGCTTGGTGGTTCTCATCTCGGAAGATCGTTGCCCACACAACGTCCGAGGTTAGAAGAGGAATACGGTAGAAGATCAAGAGGTCTTTCTAAAAGGTATAACTAGTAATTTTTCTTTCCGCATCATGCTAGTTATTTATGGAAATAATACCAAATACAAGAGGCTTACGATTCTAGTATTTCGTTTTTGAAGTTGTGTTCTTTTATTTTATTTTCCTTGTCATTTGATTGTTTTTTCGGTTAACCTAAAGTTATTTTAGGAAATTAAATATTAGATTTCTATAAAGGTTTTGTCTAGTCGGTCCCATATCCAAGAAGGTCATGTGCCTCGACACGTTTGGAAATTAATATTTAATGGAATTAATAACTTAAGGTGATTTGTGTCGAACATGTTAACAGAGATCCAAGTCAAAACCTAAAGAACAAATAGATTAAGTTTTGGATGAAAGTAGATCCAAAATTTAATTTAAAAGAACACATGGTAGCTAGGAAAAGGTTCAGACCTTTGTACAAAATTTTTGTACAGTGGAACCTCTAGGTTTTCCGAGTAGCAACCAACACTTTTAAATTAAATTTTGGATCGCCTGCGGAACTTAACACGTTTGATCCAAAACTTAATCTATTTGTTCTTTTAGGTTTTGACTTGGATCTCCTGCGGAACTTAACACGTTCGACCCAAGTCTCCTTAAGTTATTAATTCCATTAAATATTAATTTCCATAAAAGGTTCCCAGTACTGACGTGGCGAGGCACATGGCCTTCTTGGATATGGGAGCAACCACCACCGACTAGACAAAACCTTTAATAGAAAGCTAATATTTAATTTCCTAAAATAACTTTAGGTTAACCAAAGAGAACAATCAAATCACAAGGAAAAGAAAGAAAACAAAAGAACACAACTTCGAAAAACATATTCGAAATACTAGAACGTAAGCCTCTTGTATTTGGTATTATTTCCATAAATAACTAGCATGATGCGGAAAGAAAAATTACTAGTTATACCTTGTAGAAAAACCTCTTGATCTTCTACCGTATTCCTCTTCTAACCTCGGACGTTGTGTGGGCAACGATCTTCCGAGATGAGAAACCACCAAGCACCTTCTTCTCCTCCTAGCTAGGTTCGGCCAAAACAAGAAAGCTCCACCAAGGAAGAAGAAAAACACCAACCAAGCTCTAAGAGATGCAAGCTTCCTCTCCTTCTTCTTCTTCTTCTCCAAGTAGTATCCGACCTCCACAAGACCTCCAAGCAATAGAGAGTTTCGACCACCACAAAAAGGAAGAAGAGAAGAGATGATGGCCGGCCACAACACCAAGGAAAAGAGGGAGAGAAAACAATAGAGGTTGTATCTCATGAAGGCACCCTCAACCCTTCTTTTATATTCCTTGGCCTAGGCAAATTAGGAAATTTAATTACAATAAAATTTCCTCAATTTCCTTGACATGATTTAATTTAGAAAAATAAAACAAATTTTCCAAATTAAAGTTCAATGGCCGGCCACATCATTGGAGAGCAAATTGGACAAGTTTTAATCAACAATTAAAACTTCCTAATTTGTTTCCGGAAATTTTAAAAATAACATTTCTCTTTAACAATCTCTTCATGGTTGATAAAAGGAAATTTCTATAATTTTAATTTTATCAACATGTGGATAATTTTTAAAGAGAAAATAAAATAACTCTCCAATCTATAAATAAGGAAAGAGATTTAATCTCTTTCTTTAATCTTTGTAGATCTTTTACAAGAGAGATATTTTAATTTTAATTCTCTTTAATAAATTATTTCTTCCACATAATAAAACTAAAATTAAAATCCTTTTAATTTAATTTGGCGGTCCCCACTAGCTTGGGTTCAAGCTAGGCCGACCACCTAATTATACCTAGGCCGCCCTAGCTTGTTCCCAAGCTAGCTTGGCCCCTTCAGTGGGTATAGAAGGTGGGTATAGGTGGGTATAGAACTCTATAAATAAAAGGCTACGATAGGGACCGAGAGGAGGAATTGGTTTTGGTCTCCCGATAAAATTAAGCATCCCGTGTTCGCCCCGAACACACAACTTAATTTTATCAATAATAATTCATTCCACTAGAGAATTATTATTGAACTACCGCACCAATCCCAAATTACATTTTTAGGCTCCTTCTTATTATGAGTGTGTTAGTCTCCCTGTGTTTAAGATATCGAATGTCCACTAATTAAGTGAGTTACTGACAACTCATTTAATTAATTTCTTAGTCCAAGAGTAGTACCACTCAACCTTATTATCATGTCGGACTAAGTCCACCTGCAGGGTTTAACATGACAATCCTTATGAGCTCCTCTTGAGGACATTATCAACCTAGTATCACTAGGACACAGTTTCCTTCTATAATCAACAACACACACTATAAGTGATATCATTTCCCAACTTATCGGGCTTATTGATTCATCGAACTAAATCTCACCCATTGATAAATTAAAGAAATAAATATCAAATATATGTGCTTGTTATTATATTAGGATTAAGAGCACACACTTCCATAATAACTGAGGTCTTTGTTCCTTTATAAAGTCAGTATAAAAGAAACGACCTCAAATGGTCCTACTCAATACACTCTAAGTGTACTAGTGTAATTATATAGTTAAGATAAACTAACACCTAATTACACTACGACCTTCCAATGGTTTGTTCCTTTCCATCTTAGTCGTGAGCTACTGTTTATAATTTATAAGGAACCGATAACATGATCTTCTGTGTGTGACACCACACACCATGTTATCTACAATATAAATTAATTGAGCAACTACATTTATCATAAATGTAGACATTTGACCAATGCGATTCTTATTTCTAGATAAATGTTTATACCAAAAGCTAGGCTTTTAGTATACACTCTAACAATCTCCCACTTATACTAAAAGACTAAGTCGCTATATCTCTGCCATACATCCGATTCCTAACCCTTCAACATGTCCATCAAAAACTCTTGCCTTAAGGACCTCGGTGGAAGGATCTAGGTCATCACCGATGCAATCTAGAGCAACAACTTCTCTTTATACGATTTCTCGTATTGGGTGGTACTTGCGCTCTATTTTGTTTACTTGCCTTTATAGACTTATGGTTTCTTCGAGTTTGCTACTGCACCAATATTATTACAATAAATTGTAATAATCTTTGGACAAACTAGAAATCATATCTAAGTCTATCTTGAGGTTATTGAGTCATTCAGCTTTTATGGCTACCTCAGAGGCTTGTCATATACTAAGCTTCTATGGTGGAGTCCAGAAAAACACCTATGCTTATCACTCTTCCATAGTTATGACTTTACCTCCTAAAGTAAACACAAAACCCCGAGGTCGACTTATTATTGTCCCTATCCGATTGGAAGTTAAAATACATGCAACCCACAAGGACTAAATTAACTGCCTTGTAAGCTAGCATATAATCTCTAGTGCCTCTAAGGTACTACAATATATGCTTTACTGCAGTCCACTGTCCTTGTCCAGGGTTACTTTGATATCTGCTAACTATGCCCTTGGCAAAACATATTTCTGATCTCGTGCATAGCATACATTAGACTTCCAACAGCCATAGCATAAAGAACTGCCTTTATTTCCTTTATCTCCTTTGATGTCTACAGAGACATATCTTTAGATAAAGTTACTCCATCCTCAAAAGGTAAGAAACCTTTCTTGGAGTTTTGTATGCTTAAAACAAGCAAGAATTTTTCCAATGTATGAAGCTTGGGATAAGTAAAATATTCTTTTCTTGCGATCCCTTATTACTTTGATCTCAAGAATATATACATTCTCCCAAGTCCTTTATATCGAATTGTTTGGACAACCATACCTTTTTGACAACATTTTGATATTGTTTCCAACTACCAAAAATGTTATCTACGTATAGTACAAGAAATACCACCACGCTTCCATCACACCTTTTGTATACACAAGACTTATCCAGTTACTAAATGCATAGATCTGGATTACTTTGATAAACCGGATGTTCCAAGACCTTGAAGCTTTGCCTCAGTCCATAGACTGATTGAGCTTGCACACAAGATGCTCTTAGCCCTTTGCAATGAACCCTTCTGGCTGCTTTATATGGATGCTTTCTTCAAGACTTCCATTAAGGAATGCTGTCTTGACATCCACTTGCCAAATAGATAAAAGAATCCGGATAGACTTAAGCATGGCTACCAGTGAAAAAGTTTCCTTTTTCATCAAGCCTTGCTTTGAAAGTTACTATCTTCCTTTCTATCCCTCTTTTCCTATTATAGACCTTTTTTATACCCAACGGCTTTTACACCATCTGGTGATTCTACAAGCTTCCAGATTTTATTAGAATACATATATTCTAATTCTTTTATTCATTACTCTTTGCCAAGATGCTGCATCTTTATCTTGGAGTGCTTCATCATATGACCGGAGATCAGGTTCATGCCCTCCAGGAATCGAGTCCAAAAACTCTCCCAAAACATGAACCTATTTAGGTTGCATAACAACCCTCCCACTACAATAAGACACTTTCTGTAATTGTGTATCAATTTGTGATACGTGTTGCAGTTTTCTTGTGGTATCTCATCTTGTACAGTTGGTACTAGGCTAGACATGTCCTTTATTATTTTCTTAAGAACAAATTTACTTATGAGCACGTGGTTCATTATATAGTCCTTTTCTAAAAAATCAGTCATTGATGCTAACAATGACCTTCTGATTTTTAAGACTATAAACCTACTTTTGTTTATCTAGGATAACTTACAAACAAGTGAACTCCTATCCAACTTATCATTGTCTCTCTTTAACATATGTGCTGGATTACCCGAATCCGAATATGCTTCAAAATAGGTTTTTACCTATTCAGCAATTCTATATGAGTAGAGAGTTCTAACTTGGAAGGTACTATGTTCACTTTCGTTATCAGAGTTTATCCTTAAAACAAATTTGTTAATTTTCTAAATAACTCATCATCTATCTAATTATTTCATAAGAGTCCTTTACCTTCTTTTTACTACACCATTCTGTTGGGGTGTACCAGGTGCAGTTAGTTGGGATTGAATCCCTACTTTTGATAAGTGACTCCTAAATTCTCCCAAGAGGTACTTGCCACTACGATCTTACCATAGTGACATTTACTTTAACATTTCTCCGCATCAGCCTTGTACTCTTTGAACTAATCAAAGTACTTAGTCTTGCGGTACATTAAGTAAATTTATTTGTATCTTGAATAGTTGTCTATAAAATAGATGAAATATTCAATACTACCTCTTGTCTGGATAGGATTACACAAATCAGAATGAACCGATTTCAACATATCTTTGACTCCATACCCCTTGGACTTAAAAGCTTCTTGGTTATTTTCCTTCCAAATAAGACTCGCAGGTTGGAAAGATTTCCACTACTAATGAACCCAAAAGTTCATCAGCTACCAATGAATCCTACTTAAGTTAATATAACCTAGCCTTAGATGTCAAAGATATAATTGGTTCATTTTCGAAGGTTGCTTTCTCTTAAGTTAGAAGATGTGTTATTAATTTCCATTTGTTGCATCATGGGAGTTATTGGATTATAAATTGTCAACCAATATACCAGAATAGATAACTTGCCTATTTTTCTTGATAACAACTTTGTTATCAAAATAGACACAATATCTATTCTATAATAGTTTAGAAACTGAAATCAGGTTCTTTCTAAACTTAGTATGTAAAGACAATTCCTAATAATCCAAATTTTATTCCTATTAGAGAATAAACCTCTCCCACTGCAACAGCTGCTACTTTTGCAGTAGTGCCCATGTGGACGGTGATTTACCTTTCATTTAGTTATTGGGTTTCCTGGAACCCTGCAATGAATTGCAGACATGATTAATGGCATCTTGTATCTACACACCAGGTACCGGTAGATAACTCCACTAAACATGTATCAACTAATGAATAAAATACACCTATATTGTTCTTAGTTCTAAGAGAACAGTCTACCTTAATGTCCAAATTCTATTTCCAATCAATTATAATTGGGACCACTAAGTCTATCCTAAAGTATATCAGCTAGGGTTTGACCATCTTCCTAAGAATCACAAAAATATTTGGTTAAGACCAACTCCTTAAAAATCCCCATGAATTTTGTATGCCACGTTAGTGTGGACGTATACAAATTCAAAGAGGAAATTTTATCATTTAATTTTATTATCTCGTCAACCTTACTTTATGACGAATAAAATTAATAGTTGGTCTATCTTTAATCAAATATTTGGTCAAGACTCTAAATTTAAAATAATATTGATTCCTCTAACAATACTATTTAAATTTACCAACACCTCAAAACACCGTGAATTTTGCATGCCACGTTAGTGTGGACGTATACAAAATCAACATTTGTAAGAGGAGGGTTTTACCCATTAACTATCTTGTCAACGTAACTTTATGACAAATAAAATTATCTCAAATACCGTTAATTTTGTATGCCACGTTAGTGTGGACGTATACAAAATCAATCATTTGTAAGAGGGGTTTTAACCCTTTAATTTTATTATCTTGTCAACCTAGTTTTATGACAAATTAATAGTTGGTTTCATTTGGTCACACAAATAATAGCAATGACTCCGATGGGGAGGATACTATTAGATGTGTCTAAGTGTATACCATTACTTGACACTAAGTCCATTAATAAGATTATGCCCCTTCCGTTGGGGAAGATCACACGCTCTTAATTAACTTCCTATAGTCATCCAAAAATGGAAGTCTGTTCTAGTGATCCGCAAATAAGCTCATCCGTTATGGAGGAAGGCACTCAGAGCCAACGCGCAAGCTTGTTTGCATCACTTACAAACCAGTAATGGAGACCATGGGATTTACTTAAAAATCCCTCTCCCACTTAGTTATTTATTAATGAGGAATTTTAACTATGCTAGCCTACTAAACTTGTAAACTATCATGCACACACAGCACAATATAAAAGCAATAAATAGAAAATCTAATTCTCAACTATTATGGCTTTTATCTCTAGTTGTCCTCCGTGTGTTGTCATCCCAAGCTGCTGCCATATTTGGCCACCGCCACCGGGTCTAGCTGTCACATCCATCTTGCTCCTTGTTCCGCTGCGCCTCTGGTCCTTAGAAGGTTCCACGCTTTGCAAGATTCGATCCGCGACATAAATAGAATTTTACAATTTTGATCCTACATTCCATATAAGGAATGTACATGTATCTAGATCAAAAATAAAATCCTAATAAAACTAAATACAGCTCCTGCTGTATTTTATAATACAATCATGCACACACATATAAATGCCCTTAACATGTCCAAGGGTCCAATCACACACATAAAACTATAAGCCATAATAGTTGGATCCTGCATCCACAAAGTTAGCACATCCTACTATTATCCTGCCTAAATTATGTATGACATGTGCATAATTAAACTAATACCAAATACACAGAGGCAAAACCCTAGCTCTGATACCAATTGTTGGTTGCTACTCGGAAAACCTAGAGGTTCCACTGTACAAAAATTTTGTACAAAGGTCTGAACCTTTTCCTAGCTACCATGTGTTCTTTTAAATTAAATTTTGGATCGCCTGCGGAACTTAACACGTTTGATCCAAAACTTAATCTATTTGTTCTTTTAGGTTTTGACTTGGATCTCCTGCGGAACTTAACACGTTCGACCCAAGTCTCCTTAAGTTATTAATTCCATTAAATATTAATTTCCATAAAAGGTTCGACGGTGGCGAGGCACATGGCCTTCTTGGATATGGGAGCAACCACCACCAACTAGACAAAACCTTTAATAGAAAGCTAATATTTAATTTCCTAAAATAACTTTAGGTTAACCAAAGAGAACAATCAAATCACAAGGAAAAGAAAGAAAACAAAAGAACACAACTTCGAAAAACATATTCGAAATACTAGAACGTAAGCCTCTTGTATTTGGTATTATTTCCATAAATAACTAGCATGATGCGGAAAGAAAAATTACTAGTTATACCTTGTAGAAAAACCTCTTGATCTTCTACCGTATTCCTCTTCTAACCTCGGACGTTGTGTGGGCAACGATCTTCCGAGATGAGAAACCACCAAGCACCTTCTTCTCCTCCTAGCTAGGTTCGGCCAAAACAAGAAAGCTCCACCAAGGAAGAAGAAAAACACCAACCAAGCTCTAAGAGATGCAAGCTTCCTCTCCTTCTTCTTCTTCTTCTCCAAGTAGTATCCGGCCTCCACAAGACCACCAAGCAATAGAGAGTTTCAGCCACCACAAAAAGGAAGAAGAGAAGAGATGATGGCCGGCCACAACACCAAGGAAAAGAGGGAGAGAAAACAATAGAGGTTGTATCTCATGAAGGCACCCTCAACCCTTCTTTTATATTCCTTGGCCTAGGCAAATTAGGAAATTTAATTACAATAAAATTTCCTTGACATGATTTAATTTAGAAAAATAAAACAAATTTTCCAAATTAAAGTTCAATGGCCGGCCACATCATTGGAGAGCAAATTGGACAAGTTTTAATCAACAATTAAAACTTCCTAATTTGTTTCCGGAAATTTTAAAAATAAAATTTCTCTTTAAAAATCTCTTCATGGTTGATAAAAGGAAATTTCTATAATTTTAATTTTATCAACATGTGGATAATTTTTAAAGAGAAAATAAAATAACTCTCCAATCTACAAATAAGGAAAGAGATTTAATCTCTTTCTTTAATCTTTTGTAGATCTTTTACAAGAGAGATATTTTAATTTTAATTCTCTTTAATAAATTATTTCTTCCACATAATAAAAACTAAAATTAAAATCCCTTTTAAATTTAATTTGGCCGGCCCCCACTAGCTTGGGTTCAAGCTAGGGCCGACCACCCAATTTTATACCTATGCCGGCCCTAGTTCCCTAGCTTGGCCGGCCCCTATTGTGTGGGTATAGAAGGTGGGTATAGGTGGGTATAGAACTCTATAAATAAAAGGCTACGATAGGGACCGAGAGGAGAAATTGGTTTTGGTCTCCCGATAAAATTAAGCATCCCGTGTTCGCCCCGAACACACAACTTAATTTTATCAATAATAATTCATTCCACTAGAGAATTATTATTGAACTACCGCACCAATCCCAAATTACATTTTTGGGCTCCTTCTTATTATGAGTGTGTTAGTCTCCCTGTGTTTAAGATATCGAATGTCCACTAATTAAGTGAGTTACTGACAACTCATTTAATTAATTTCTTAGTCCAAGAGTAGTACCACTCAACCTTATTATCATGTCGGACTAAGTCCACTTGCAGGGTTTAACATGACAATCCTTATGAGCTCCTCTTGAGGACATTATCAACCTAGTATCACTAGGACACAGTTTCCTTCTATAATCAACAACACACACTATAAGTGATATCATTTCCCAACTTATCGGGCTTATTGATTCATCGAACTAAATCTCACCCATTGATAAATTAAAGAAATAAATATCAAATATATGTGCTTGTTATTATATTAGGATTAAGAGCACACACTTCCATAATAACTGAGGTCTTTGTTCCTTTATAAAGTCAGTATAAAAAGAACGACCTCAAATGGTCCTACTCAATACACTCTAAGTGTACTAGTGTAATTATATAGTTAAGATAAACTAACACCTAATTACACTACGACCTTCCAATGGTTTGTTCCTTTCCATCTTAGTCGTGAGCTACTGTTTATAATTTATAAGGAACCGATAACATGATCTTCTGTGTGTGACACCACACACCATGTTATCTACAATATAAATTAATTGAGCAACTACATTTATCATAAATGTAGACATTTGACCAATGTGATTCTTATTTCTAGATAAATGTTTATACCAAAAGCTAGGCTTTTAGTATACACTCTAACAATAAGGGCCGCCAGTTGGGCCGCCACAAGGGTCGCCCAAGAGGCCAAAGGGTCGGGTCGTTGATCTCACTTGATTATCAGGATTCATAAACTCTAATACTTAAGCCTGGAGGTTTAGAGTTCGAATCCTGGGGAAGACAAAAATCCACTGCCAGGGGTGGAAAGTGTTGGTTGCTACTCGGAAAACCTAGAGGTTCCACTGTACAAAAATTTGTACAAAGGTCTGAACCTTTTCCTAGCTACCATGTGTTCTTTTAAATTAAATTTTGGATCGCCTGCGGAACTGAACACGTTTGATCCAAAACTTAATCTATTCGTTCTTTTAGGTTTTGACTTGGGTCTCCTGCGAAACTTAACACGTTCGACCCAAATCACCTTAAGTTATTAATTCCATTAAATATTAATTTCCATAATCGGTTCCCAGTACTGACGTGGCGAGGCACATGACCTTCTTGGATATGGGAGCAACCACCACCGACTAGACAAAACCTTTTATAGAAAGCTAATATTTAATTTCCTAAAATAACTTTAGGTTAACCAAAAAGAACAATCAAATCACAAGGAAAAAATAAAACAAAAGAACACAACTTCGAAAAACATATTCGAAATACTAGAACGTAAGCCTCTTGTATTTGGTATTATTTCCATAAATAACTAGTATGATGCGGAAAGAAAAATTACTAGTTATACCTTGTAGAAAAATAACCTCTTGATCTTCTACCGTATTCCTCTTCTAACCTCGGACGTTGTGTGGGCAACGATCTTCCGAGATGAGAAACCACCAACCACCTTCTTCTCCTCCTAGCTAGGTTCGGCCACAAAGAAGCTTTACCAAGGATGAAGAACAAAACACCAACCAAGCTCCAAGAGATGCAAGCTTTCTCTCCTTCTTCTTCTTCTTCTCCAAATAGTATCCGGCCACCACGAGAACTCCAAGAGGGATGAAGTATTCGGCCACCACAAGAGGAAGAGAGGGAGAAGATGATGATGGCCGGCCACAACAAGGAACAAAAGAGGGAGAGAAAATAATAAAGGTTGTCTCATGAAGGCACCCTCACCCCTTCTTTTATATTCCTTAGCCTAGGCAAATTAGGAAATTTAATTACAATAAAATTTCCTTAATTTCCTTGACATGATTTAATTGAGAAAAATAAAATTTCCCCAATTAAAATCAAGTGGCCGGCCACATCAATGAAAACAAAATTGGACAAGTTTCAATCAACAATTAAAACTTCCTAATTTGTTTCCGGAAATTTTAAAAAATAAAATTTCTCTTCAAATCTCTTCATGGTTGATAAAAAGGAAATTTCTATAATTTTAATTTTACAACATGTGAATAATTTTTAAAGAGAAAATAAAATATCTCACCAATCTACAAATAAGGAAAGAGATCTAATCTTTTTCTTTAATCTTTTGTAGATCTTTTACATGAGAGATATTTTAATTTTAATTCTCTTTAATAAATTATATCTTCCACATAATAAAAATTAAAATTAAATTTCTTTTTTAATTTAATTTGGCCGGCCCCCACTAGCTTGGGTTCAAGCTAGGGCCACCCAACCTAGGCCGGCCCTAGCTTGGTTCCCAAGCTAGCTTGGCCGGCCCCTTATTGGTGGGTATAGAAGGTGGGTATAGGTGGGTATAGAACTCTATAAATAAGAGGCTACGATAGGGACCGAGAGGAGGAATTGGTTTTGGTCTCCCGATAAAATTAAGCATCCCGTGTTCGCCCCGAACACACAACTTAATTTTATCAATAATAATTCATTCCACTAGAGAACTATTATTGAACTACCGCACCAATCCCAAATTACATTTTTGGGCTCCTTCTTATTATGAGTTTGTTAGTCTCCCTGTGTTTAAGATATCAAATGTCCACTAATTAAGTGAGTTACTGACAACTCATTTAATTAATATCTTAGTCCAAGAGTAGTACCACTCAACCTTATCGTCATGTCGGACTAAGTCCACTTGCAGGGTTTAACATGACAATCCTTATGACCTCCCCTTGGGGACATTATCAACCTAGTATCTCTAGGACACAGTTTCCTTCTATAATCAACAACACACACTATAAGTGATACCATTTCCCAACTTATCGGGCTTATTGATTCATCGAACTAAACCTCACCCATTGATAAATTAAAGAAATAAATATCAAATATATGTGCTTGTTATTATATCAGGATTAAGAGCACACACTTCCATAATAACCGAGGTCTTTGTTTCTTTATAAAGTCAATATAAAAGAAACGACCTCAAATGGTCCTACTCAATACACTCTAAATGTACTAGTGTAATTATACAGTCAAGATAAACTGATATCTAATTACACTACGACCTTCTAATGGTTTGTTCCTTTCCATTTTGGTCGTGAGCTACTATTTATAATTTATAAGGTACTGATAACATCATCTTCTGCATGTGACACCACATACTATGTTATCTACAGTATAAATTAATTGAACAACTACAACTAAATGTAGACAATTTGACCAAATGTGATTCTTTATTCATAATGAATGTTTACAAAGCTTAGGCTTTCGATACACTCCAACAATCTCCCACTTATACTAATGACTAAGTCGCCATATCTTCTACCATACATCCGATTCCCATTCCTCCACATGCCGATCAAAAGCTTTCAGGAAGGGTCTTAGTGAAAGGATCTCCAGTTATCTGCCGATGCAATCTTGGCGATGACAACTTCTCCTCGCTCACGATATCTCGTATCAGGTAGCACCCTATATGTTTACTTGCCTTATGAGCTCGTGGTTCCTTCGAGTTTGCAAGATCGCTATTATCACAATAAATTGTGATAATTTTGGGCAAACCAGGAATCACATCTAAGTCCATTAGAAAGTTTCTGAGCCATACTACTTCTTTAGCTGCCTCAGAGGCTGCTACATACTCAGCTTCCATGGTTGAGTCCGATACGCATTTCTGCTTAACTCTCCTCCATGAAATGCTCCACCTCCTAAAGTAAACACATAGCCTGATGTAGACTTACTATTGTCCCTATCTGATTGGAAATCTGAATCTGTGTAACCCACAGGGAGCAAATCATCTGCTTGGTAAATTAGCATATAATCTCTAGTCCTTCTCAGGTACTTTAATATATGCTTTACCGCAGTCCAATGTCCTTGTCCAGGGTTACTCTGATATCTGCTGACCATGCCCACGGCAAAACAAATATCAGGTCTCGTACATAGCATTGCATACATAAGGCTTCCTACAGCCGAAGCATAAGGAACTACTTTTGTAACGCCCGAAAATTCTCAAACTTGCATTAGAATTATTCTATGATTTTTCTGGAATTTTTAGATATTTTTCCGGAATTTTTCCGAGTAGCGGAAGTAGCAAAAATAATTAGAACCGCAAAATAGTTTAGGCGGGAATCGAACCCAAGACCTATGGTGTAAGGGATAATGCTAGTAACCAGTTGAACCCAGCAGGGCCGTGCTGAAAGAAGAGGGAATCAATTATATTTATAATTGATTTTTGGATGAATTAATTAGTAAATATAAATAAGGATTTAAGTGAGAAGTTTTAGATTATTTCTCACCGTAGTTTTCCTCACCCGAAACCTAAAACCGCCGCACCTCTCTTCTTCTCCTCTTCCTCACGCACGGCACACCAAGCCAAGGGGCAAGGGAACATCTTCCAGCGACGACTCCAACACGAAAAAGGTTCTTCTCCGCGAGAGGAACGCGAGGACGTAAGCGGTTCGTCGAACGGAGCAGTTTTCCGGAAAACCTAGCGGATAGAATCGTAAGAAAACCTTGCGATTGAGGTAAGAAACCCCTCACCTGCAGTATAATTGCTCTCGCTTGTTAGTTTTGGCGTTAGTTCAGTAGTTCTACAGTTTTCAGTTTTAGGGTGTGCTTTTAGTGCACACCAAGCATTCGGTAGAATGCCCAGTTCAGAAGGATGCACCAGTAGGCGTCCTAACAGCATGTAAAATGTATTAGAAACATTTTATTCGGTTTATTATCAGTTATTACAGCTATATGGATCAGATATCCATTGGGTGGGCTCCCACAGTAGCCTCTAGGTTCAGATAACCTAGCTCTAGGTTTAGATAACCTAGAACAGCAAAGTAAAATAAAACAATATTCAGTATTTTACTTTTATTCAGTTGGCACTGTACTTGGATCAGATATCCATGGGTTGGACTCCCACAGTCGTCCCTAGGTTCGATAACCTAGTAACCCTGTTGGATTCGAAACTTGCAATCCGGGTCTCGTAGGGATGCGCCACAGTAAGTGGCCCAAACAAGATGTTTAGTATTTTCATCTATTATTATATATAGTTTTCCAAATATGTAATCGATGATGGAAACACTAACTTAGTTTCAGTTTCATTAATTATCTCAATTAAGTTTCATGATTTGAGTTCATGACCGATTAGATGTATATGCATTACCAGATTCAGTATTCATGTTTGCTATGCTCAGCTTGTTTGTATGCCATGATTAGTTCAGTACATGTTTGTATGCCATGCCATGTTGCCATGCTCAGTTCAGTTTTCAAACAGCATGTTTTAAAAACATTATCGCATCGTTGCATGTTTTTGTGAGGTAGATGGTTTCTTACTAAGCTTCTTAGCTTACAGATGCTACTTTTCTTATACTGCAGATACCGGTAAAAGAAAAGTGGACTAGCGGAGGCTGGAGGGCAATGCTACGATGATGTGTGTGTGCAAGGGGTCTGGAATAAAGATCCTTGGGATCTATACGCTTTTATCTCAGTTTTAGTACTTAACATGTCTAGTTTTATGACTTAGTCTTGTTACTAGTTGTTATAGCTTAGTAAACTATGTCTTGTTTAGTTTATCATGTTTAGAATGTTAGAACTTACATGCTAGAGTGTTTTTCATGTATCTAGAGCTTATGTATGTAATTATGGGCACGAATCAGTGCTGGAAATCAGAAATTCTGATTTTGTTTCAGACTATCAGAGCCTGGATCGGTCAGCAGACCGATCCAGTGCCATTTATTCTCCTGGATCGGTCAGCCGACCGATCCAGATGGATACAGTAGCCTACTGTATCTCCCTAGATCGGTCAGCCGACCGTTCCATCCGCGAACAGAGAGTTCGGGACGAAATCAGCGGTCACTGATCGGTCAGCCGACCGATCAGTGAGCAGCTGGATCGGTCGGCAGACCGATCCAGCCAGCGTTCCTGTGCGTGTTAGTGGATCGTTCCACGGACCGATCCAAAGTTCCAGTTCCCCCCCCCCCCCCCCCCAGCATAGCTATGAATATCTAGAAGGTAGTTAAATATAAAATCCCTCTCACAGTGTTAATAGAGGCAACTACCATAGTTTGGTAATGTTTTATTTTACCCAGTTTCCGCTCAGTACAGCACAGTAGCTTCAGTAGGTAAGGTAGCGATCCGGCTCACAGCTTAGTACCCAGGAGTCGGGTCGTTACAGCTTTCATGTCTTCTATCTCCTTTGATGTCTTCGGAGACATCTCTTTAGATAGAGCTATTCCATGCCTAAAAGGTAAGAAACCTTTCTTGGAATCTTGCATACTAAAACGAGCAAGGATTGTATCTATATATGAAGCTTGGGACAGACACAACATTCTTTTCTTGCGATCCCTTATCACTTTGATCCCAAGAATGTGTGCACACTCTCCTAAGTCCTTCATATCAAATTGTTTGGACAACCATACCCTTACGTCTGATAATACCTTGACATTGTTACCAATTAACAAAATATCATCTACGTATAGTACAAGAAATACCACCACGTTTCCGTTACACTTCTTGTATATACAAGACTCATCCGGACACTGAATAAATCCATACGATTGGATTACTTCATTAAACCGGATGTTCCAAGATCTTGAAGCTTGCTTCAGTCCATAAATGGACCGATTGAGCTTACACACTAGATGCTCTTTGCCCTTTTCAATGAACCCTTGCTTTATATGGATGTTCTCTTCAAGACTTCCATTAAGGAAAGTCGCTTGACATCCATTTGCCAAATCTCATAATCCATATGAGCAAGAATGGATAAGAGTATCCGGATAGACTTAAGCATGGCTACCGTGAAAAGGTTTCTCATAATCGATTCCTCTTTCGAGTGTACCCTTTCGCAACAAGCCTAGCTTTGAAGGTTTCTACCTTCCGTCATCCCTCTTTTCCTTTTGTAGATCCACTTACATCCAACGACTTTTACACCATCGGTGGTTCTACAAGCTCCTGCACCTTATTAGAGTACATAGACTCTATTTGAATTCATCGCCTTTTGCCAAGATGTCGCATCTATATCTTGGAGTGCTTCATCATATGTCGGGGATCAGTTCATATTTACCCGGATCAAATCCAAGACTCTCCCAAAAACATGAATCTTTCAGGTTGCCTTACAACCTCCCACTACGACGAGGCAGTCTCGTGGTTGTGTATCATGTGTGACACGTGTTGCGGTCTCTTGTGGTACTTCATCTTGTACTGTTGGTACTGTCAAGTAGACGTGTCCTCTCTAAGTTCTTCTAAAACAACTTTGCTCTTGGGCTTGTGATCCATTATATAGTTTTCTTCTAAAATTGGGCATTGGTGCTAACAATGACCTTCGGTCTTTAGGACTATAAAATAAACCACCTTTCGTTCCTTTGGGATATCCTACAAACACGCCAACTTCCTGACGGATTCTAACTTATCAAGATCTGGTTTCAGCACATGTGCTGGACTACCCCAAATCCGAATATGTCTTAGACTGGCCGCCCATTCCACAATTCTATGGGAGTAGAAGAAACCGATTTAGAAGGTACTAAGTTCGGAACGTATACTGCTGTTTCCAGAGCATATTTCGTAATTCTCAATAACTCATCATTGATCTAACCATCTCCATAAGAGTCCTATTCCTTCGCTCTGCCACACCATGTTGGGGTGTTCCAGGTGCAGACAATTGGGATTGAATCCCGGCCTCTGATAAGTAATTCCTAAACTCTCCTAAGAGGTATTCGCCACCACGATCTGACCGTAGTGTCTTGATACTTTTACCTAGTCGTTTCTCCACATCAGCCTTGTATTCTTTGAACTTATCAAAGCACTCGGACTTGCGGCGCATTAGGTAAATGTATCCATATCTTGAATAATTATCTATGAAAGAGACAAAATATTCAAAACCTCCTCTTGCCTGGACAGACATAGTGTTGGTGCAACCTTAGGTCAAGGTTGACCTGGTTGACCTGACTCGAGTTGTGTTTTGATGTTTGACGATGTTTGACGAGAAGAGAGTTGTATTCTTGATGTTTGACAAGAATAGGTGTTTGGGAGATTGTAGGTGCAACCTTAGGTCAAGGTTGACCTGGTTGACCTGATTCGGGAAAAGTCCAAGCAGGTACCTGGTTGACCTGATTCGGGAAAAGTCCAAGCAGGTAGTTTGGCACACGGAAAGTCCAAGTATGGAGACTTGGCACGCGAAAAGTCCAAACAGGGAGTTTGGCACGGGGAAAAGTCCTGGTGAGTGAAGCCAGACAGTCGGAGAAGTCCTGGTGAGTGAAGCCAGCATGGGAAATCTGGTGAGTGAAGCCGGTCAATGGAAACTCGTGAGTGAAGCGGTGAAAATCCTAGCGAGTGAAGCTAGGTGAAAGTGGAAGTCTGGTGAGTGAAGCCAGCATTGGAAAGTCCTGGTGAGTGAAACCAGGCGCTGGAAGTCCGGTGAGTGAAGCTGGGAAATCCTGGTGAGTGAAGCTGTAAAACCCTAGTAAGTGAAGCTAGGTGAAAGTCCCGGTGAGTGAAGCCGGCAGGAAAATCCAGATGGATCAAGGGTGATCGGACATCCGGTGTTGGGAAGTCCAAGTAGATCAAGGGTGATCGGATACTTGGCACGAAGAGGAAAGCCCAAGTGGGTCAAAGGGATTGACCGAACACTTGGTGGAGAATTCTAGCAGTCAAGGGAGTGACCGGATGCTAGGAATGATGAACCAACAGTCAAGGTTGACCGGATGTTGGAGAAGAAGCCCGAGGTTTAGGGTCGGGAGTTTGGATCGGCCTGGGACCGATCGATACATCGATAGCCCGACGGCCACCGCATCGATCAAGAATTATCCAAGAGTTTATCAGAGTTATCTCGACGGCCCGAGACCGATCGCAACGCATCGTGAGGCGCAGAAGTTCGAGAAGAGAAGCCCGATCGGTCTACGGACCGATCAGAGTCCTGATCGATCGGTGGACCGATCAGAGATTCCGATCGGTCCATGGACCGATCAGATCCGATCGGTCCATGGACCGATCGGAGACCGCGAAGGCTAGGGAATGGATCGGTCTGTGGACCGATCCACATGGAGCCTGATCGGTCCACAGACCGATCCAGGAACTAGCCGTTGCGAGACAACGGCTAGATTTCTTCTGTGTTTCTTCGTTTTCTTCGCAGGTAGAAGCTACAGGGCTTCGTTGCTGCTACTGCTTCCTTCTTAGAACTGCTGTTCTGGTGCTCTAGAGTTTCTGCTCTTACCTGCTATCAGAGCTTTGCTGAGCTCTTCGCTGCTGAAGCTTCGCGTGAGCTTCTCGACTGGATTCTCGTCAGCTGCCACTGGTGTGAGGTTGCTGCTTCATCACTCCAGTCAACAAGAAAGGCAAGCAAGTGTTTCATATTGTCTTTTGCTTTCTTGTATCTGTTGTACTCCTTTCTTGTTGTTACAAGTATTGTGGCGAGGTTTCTCCACCCACAAGGAGTAGTTATTAGCCGGTTCTCTGGGGACTCATCCACCGACGGATTGGTAGGCTTCGTCCACCTTACGGACATGCCGAGGAGTAGGAGTATCATCTCCGAACCTCGTTACATCGACGCGTTGAGGTTTGATCTTCTTGTTTTCGTTTCTTGTGTTTATTTCCGCTGCGCTAACCTAATTCGTAGGAAGAAATGAACGGTTTGGGGTCAGCTATTCACACCCCCCCTCTCTAGCCTCCGTACGAAGGATCCCAACAAGTGGCATCAGAGCAAGGTTGCTCTTCGTCGGATTAACACCCGGGGGGAGCACAAGCTAGAGAATGGATCGACTCGGAGAAGACATCACGTTTCCACCATTCTACGAGTGCTGCGACTTCGAGTATTGGAAGGTAAGAATGAGGTATTTTCTTATGACTAACCTTGAAAATTGGAGTTGTGTGCAGGTAGGGTTTACTCATCCGGTGGATAAAGACGGAGAAACCCTAGAGAAGAAAAAGTGGACAAAGGAGCAAATCCACCAATCCACAATCAACGATGAGGTAACGAAAATTCTTGAATTTTCATTACCTAATGTCATTTTGTGTAAGGTAGGTGGTTATAACAATGCCAAGGAGTTGTGGAACAACTTGGCCAAGTTCCATGAGGAGAGCTCCACTTCAAGCCATGAAGAGGAGTCAAGTGAGCTAAGTAGCTCACACCATGGAAGAGAGGAATTAGAAGTTGAAGGTTACTCAACATCTAAGGAAGAAGAGGAGGAGAGCACTTCTTCAAGATTGGAGCAAGAAGAAGCATCTACCTCCGGAAGGGATGAAGGAGAGAGTCTACATTCATCCTCAACCCTAGGTAACTCAAGCACTTTAATTTCAAGCAAATTACACATAATGTGTTTTGAGTGTAGGGAGTTTGGGCACTACAAGAGTAAGTGTCCAAAGAGGATTAGAAAGTCTCCACCGGCGCCAAAGGTCAAGGAAGCTGGAGTCCCGATACACAAAGGCAAGGAGCACGTGGTGTGCTTCCAATGCAAGCGAAGGGGACACTATAGGAGTCAATGTCCGAGGGGGAGGCAACCTCACAAGGACAAGAGACCGAGCACATCAATAGGGGGAGCGAAGGCAAACCCTAAGGTAACATTTAAAGCTCATTATTGCAATTCTAATAAGACACATGCTAGTAGTTTTATTGCAATTGCTAATAATGATAAGCATGTTAACTTAAGGAACCAATATATGTGCTTAGGTGCTAAACATGTGAACCTAGATAAGGATAACACTAGGAAAGCCAACCCTAGGATCAACTCATCTAAGGCTAAGGAAAATCTAGGTAGAAACCCCAAGACAACTAGACATATGCCTAGGAACACCTCAAGAAAGAATGATAAATTAAAACTTAAGGTTTTAGAGAAAGAAAATCAAGTCTTGAGGTCAAGACTTGACACTCTAGAAAAGGCCCTAAAGAATTTAGAAAAGTCAACTCTAGGGTCTAAGGGTCAAATTTCAAAGCCCAAGGACAAGAAAGGTTTGGGTCACAAACCTAAGTCCCAAATGGTCATGCCCACCTATCATAATGTTCCATTCGATTATGGAACAACACCTAGGGCTAGGAAGACGAACACCAAGGTCACAAGGGGAGTCACCCCTAGAGTTGATCTTGATGAGTCCCAAATGGCCAAGGCTTTAAAGCCTAAGAGGGTCATTAGGAGGGTTGCTAGGGAAGTTATTCCTAGTGAATATTTAGTGAACCCAATGAGCTCTAATAGGTATTGGGTTCCTAGGAGCATCTTCTCTACCCCATAGATGGGTTAGAGAGTGTCAACTCCGATTAGAAGGGTAGTTAACCCAACTTTGAGGAAATTGACACTCAAGGAACATTTTCAAGGTTTTGTGAATCTTTGAAAATGAAATGGATTTATCATTTACTCCTTGAAGAGTAAATTGTGCTATATTTGAAAAAAAAATATCGACTTCAATCTTTATTGGCACAAGTTAGGAAAACCTAGAGAAATACCAAGTTGGGGTCTTGGTACTCTCTTAGGAATTTAAGACAATCTAGGCCTTAATTAAAAAGGTGCTATTCTTGAGGAAATATGAAATATGCCAATATTTGAGGATATACTTAATGTTAAGTGGAATAAATTAATCAAGAAAAATAGGAATGCCAATTTAGGTTTGGGCATTTTCTTGAAGCACTTTGAGCAATCTAGGTTTAGATTTTAAGTTAGCTAAGGTGTTAAGGATACTTAGATAGGTAATCTAGGTATTTTATTTGTGCTAACTTACCATGGTTGTTTGTCATATGTCATGCCATGACATCATGTTTAACTTATTATCATTCGAAATGTCATGATCATGCTTAGGCTAATTATATGTCATGCTTATTTTAAGTTTTATACTTTATGCCATGACATCATGAAATTGGAACATGCTTCTATTTATGACATCATTTTATGCCATGTCATCATCTCTTGCATCTATATTCAATGAAATTGATCTAAGGATAAACAACACAATTTGATATGGAGATCAAGTTGTTGTTTTAGAAAATGCATGAAAACTTAGCCTAAGATAACCTAAACCCATATCTCACATCAAAATTGACTTGGATGTGTTTTATACATCTTAGATGTGTGTGAGATATTAGGATCATGAGTTAGGATCAAGGTGCATAGTTCTTGTACCTAGATGAGCCTAATCCGATATTGGGGATCATAGGGAAAGCTTTTGTACAAGTCATGTACATTTAGCCCTAAGATTATGGTCCTAAATTAAAAGGTTTAAAATCATTTTGAAATTGATTTGAAAAACCTTGATGAAGCCATTTTAGTGATAGCATTCATTATTGAGCAAATTGATACAAAGTTGACTTAACTTTGAACTATTTCAAAGTTTTTGAACTCTGTATCAAGATTTGAAAATGGAAGTTATTTTCATAGAAAACTATTTTTCGTTGATAGTATATGCTATGAGGAATGTATCCTCAAAATTTCACAATTTTTCGAATTTTCTGGAATTTGTTGTGAGTTTCTGAATTTCGGGAGAGAAGAAATCAGAAACCGCCTGATCTGAACTTGGATCGGTCACTGGACCGATCCAGGGAAGGCTGGATCGGTCTGGGGACCGATCCAGAGGGGTCCTGATCGGTCCGGTGACCGATCAGGCGCGCTGAATTTGCTGAATTTCGACTGTGGTCTGAAATTTCAGCTGTGGGAGTTGAGTTTTGGGTTTCTAAAGGTTTGAAACTCTCCAAGACATTGTTGGTGCAATGGTCAAGGGGGAGTTGACCTTTAGGGGGAGTCTTAACTAATTGTCAAGGGGGAGTTGACTTTTAGGGGGAGTTTTTACTCCTTAAGACTTTTGAGGATTAGTGATATGGGATTGTCACTAAGTTGAGTGTTGAGTTTAGTATCAAGGGGGAAATTAAGGGTTTCAATGAAAGGTATGGAACTTTCATTAGGAAGAAACTCTTGACCTTGATTCCCTCTTTTTGATGTGTGTCAAAAAGGGGGAGAGATGTCCAAAGGGGGAGAGTGTGAACATTGGAAAACCTAAGTTAGGTTATCAGGATAACCTAACTTGATTTTGGATTTTGTCAAACATCAAAAAGGGGGAGATTGTTGGTGCAACCTTAGGTCAAGGTTGACCTGGTTGACCCGACTCGAGTTGTGTTTTGATGTTTGACGATGTTTGATGAGAAGAGAGTTGTATTCTTGATGTTTGACAAGAATAGGTGTTTGGGAGATTGTAGGTGCAACCTTAGGTCAAGGTTGACCTGGTTGACCTGATTCGGGAAAAGTCCAAGCAGGTACCTGGTTGACCTGATTCGGGAAAAGTCCAAGCAGGTAGTTTGGCACACGGAAAGTCCAAGTATGGAGACTTGGCACGCGAAAAGTCCAAACAGGGAGTTTGGCACAGGGAAAAGTCCTGGTGAGTGAAGCCAGGCAGTCGGAGAAGTCCTGGTGAGTGAAGCCAGGCAGTCGGGAAATCCTGGTGAGTGAAGCCAGGTGAAAATCCTAGCGAGTGAAGCTAGGTGAAAGTGGAAGTCCTGGTGAGTGAAGCCAGGCATTCGGGAAAGTCCTGGTGAGTGAAGCCAGGCAGTTTGGAAGTCCTGGTGAGTGAAGCCAGGCAGATTGAAAATCCTGGTGAGTGAAGCTAGGTAAAAACCCTAGTAAGTGAAGCTAGGTGAAAGTCCTGGTGAGTGAAGCCGGGCAAGGGAAAATCCAGATGGATCAAGGGTGATCGGACATCTGGTGTTGGGAAGTCCAAGTAGATCAAGGGAGTGATCGGATACTTGGCACGAAGAGGAAAGCCCAAGTGGGTCAAAGGGATTGACCGAACACTTGGTGAAGAATTCTAGCAGGTCAAGGGAGTGACCAGATGCTAGGAATGATGAACCAACAGGTCAAGGTTGACCGGATGTTGGTGTAAGCCCCGAGGTTTAGGGTCGGGAGTTTGGATCGATGCAGGGACCGATCCAGGATACATCGATAGCACGATCGGCCACCGCACCGATCAAGAACCATCCAAAGAGTTTCATCAGAGTTATCTCGATCGGTGAGACCGATCAAATAACGATCGAGGCAAGAAGAGAAGAGAAGCCCGATCGGTCTACGGACCGATCAGGAGTTCCCGATCGGTCTGGACGATGGTCCCGATCGGTCCATGGACCGATCGACCGATCAGCGACGGAACGGAATGGATCGGTCTGTGGACCGATCCACATGGAGCCTGATCGGTCCACAGACCGATCCAGGCACTAGCCGTTGTGAGACAACGGCTAGATTTCTTCTGTGTTTCTTCGTTTTCTTCGCAGGTATAAAAGAAGCTACAGGGCTTCGTTGCTGCTACTGCTTCCTTCTTAGAACTGCTGTTCTGGTGCTCTAGAGTTTCTGCTCTTACCTGCTATCAGAGCTTTGCTGAGCTCTTCACTGCTGAAGCTTCGCGTGAGCTTCTCGACTGGATTCTCGTCAGCTGTCGCTGGTGTGAGGTTGCTGCTTCATCACTCCAGTCAACAAGAAAGGCAAGCAAGTGTTTCATATTGTCTTTTGCTTTCTTGTATCTGTTGTACTCCTTTCTTGTTGTTACAAGTATTGTGGCGAGGTTTCTCCACCCACAAGGAGTAGTTATTAGCCGGTTCTCCGGGGACTCATCCACCGACGGATTGGTAGGCTTCGTCCACCTTACGGACACGCCGAGGAGTAGGAGTATCATCTCCGAACCTCGTTACATCGACGCGTTGAGGTTTGATCTTCTTGTTTTCGTTTCTTGTGTTTATTTCCGCTGTGCTAACCTAATTCGTAGGAAGAAACGAACGGTTTGGGGTCGGCTATTCACACCCCCCTCTCTAGCCTCCGTACGAAGGATCCCAACACATAGGACCACACAAATCAGAGTGAACCAACTCTAACACTTCTTTGGCTCTATACCCCTTGGCCTTGAACGGCCTCTTGGTCATTTTACCTTCCAAGCAAGATTCACAAGTTAGAAAATTTTCCAACTCAAATGAACTCAAAAGTCCATCGGCTATAAGCCTCTGAATCCTACTTAAGTTAATATGACCAAGCCTTAGATGCCAAAGATATGCTTGGTTCATTTCCGAAGGTTCTTTTCTCTTATTAGAGTTAGAAGATGAGTTATAAATTTCCATGTTTTGCTTTGTGGAAGAAATTGGATTTAAAGTATACAAATTGCCAACTAATGCACCAGAACAGATAATCACTTTATTTCTTTTAATAACTACATCGTTACTAAAAGAAACTGAATATCCATCTAAAAACAGTTTAGAAACTGAAATTAAATTCTTTCTAAAACTGGGTACATAAAGACAATTTCTTAAAATCAAATTTCTATTTCTACTAAAAGATAAGTAGACGTCTCCCACTGCAACCGCCACCTTAGTAGCATTGCCCATGTAGATGGTAATCTCTCCTTCAGATAGTCGCGTTTCTCGAACCCCGCAAGGAATTGCAGACATGATCGATGGCTCCAGATATCTACACACCAGTCTGGTAGATAACACCGCTAAACATGTTTCAACAACTAGAGTATGAGATATACCTTTGTTTTGGTTCCTACGAGGACAGCCTTCCTGCCTGCTTAATGATGAAGCACTTGCCCTTCGGCATTCTAGCTTTAAATCCCGTACTCTAAGATTTATTCACTTTCTTTGTGAACCGACTTATTTCTTCTTCTTCTTTCCTTTCGGTTTAGAAGTAGAACCATTTTCAGCATAGTGAATTTGAGCATTGTGACGAAATAATCCTTCTGCTGCTTGAAGTTCTGTCAGTAGTTCCGCTAATGAATAAACCCTCTTATTCATATTATAGTTCAGGCGAAACTGCTCAAAACTTCTAGGTAGCGTTTGGAGGATCATATCGATCTGGGTTTCCCCATCAATTTCTCCTCCAAGGATCTGTATCTCGTTCAGATAAGCCATCATCTTTAGGATATGATCCCTTGCATGGTGGCTGTCATTATCTTTCTCATGGCTTCTTGCCTAGAAGCCCTATCCTGATGACCAAAGAGTTCCTTGAGATTGTTCATAATATCATAGGCTGTTGGTAAATCTTGATGCTGATGTTGCAATACATTTGACATTGAAGCCAAAATATAACACCGCGCCATCTCATCTGCTTTTACCCATTTCCTATGATATTCAATCTCCTCTTGGGTAGATTCACCAGTAGGTGCATCAGGGCACTGCTCAGTCAGTACAAATTTATAGCTTTCAGCAGTAAGAACAATGTCCAGGTTTCTTTTCCAATCTATGTAGTTTGGTCCAGTAAGTCTATTCTGTTGAAGTATGATGGACAGTGGGTTGAAAGACATCCTAAGAATCACAAATAACTTTTGGTCAGAACTCTAAATTTAGAATAATATTGATTCCTCAAACAATACTATTTTAAATTAACCAACACCTCAAAACACCGTGAATTTTGTATGCCACGTTAGTGTGGACGTATACAAATTCAACATTTGTAAAAGGAAGGTTTTATCCCATTAATTTTATTATCTTGTCAACCTAACTTTTTGACAAATAAAATTAATAGTTGGTGTCTTTTGGTCACACAAATAATAGCAGTGACTCCGATGGGGAGGATACTATTAGATGTGTCTAAGTGTATACCATTACTTGACACTAAGTTCATTAATAAGATTATGCCCCTTCCATTGGGGAAGATCACACGCTCTTAATTAACTTCCTATAGTCATCCAAAAATGGAAGTTTGTTCTAGTGATCCACAAACAAGCTCATCCGTTATGGAGGAAGGCACTCAGAGCCAACGCGCAAGCTTGTTTGCATCACTTACAAACCAGTAATGGAGACCATGGGATTTATTTAAAAATCTCTCTCCCACTTAGTTATTTATAAATGAGGAATTTTAACTATGCTAGCCTACTAAGCATGTAAACTAACACATACACACAGCACAATATAAAAGCAATAAATAGAAAATCTAATTTTCAACTATTATGGCTTTTATCTCTAGTTATCCTCCGTGTGTTGTCATCCCTAGCTGCTGCCATATTTGGCCATTGCCACCGGGTCTAGCTGTCGCATCCATCTTGCTCCTAGTTCCGCTGCACCTCTGGTCCTTAGAAGGTTCCACGCTTTGCAAGATTCGATCCGCGACATAAATAGAATTTTACATTTTTGATCCTATATTCCATAAAAGGAATGTACATGTATCTAGATCAAAAAATAAAATCCTAATAAAACTAAATACAGCTCCTGCTGTATTTTAATACAATCATGCACACACATATAAATGCCCTTGACATGTCCAAGGGTCCAATCACACACATAATAACTAAAAGCCATAATAGTTGGATCCTGCATCCACAAAGTTAGCACATCCTACTATTAACCTGCCTAAATTATGTATGACATGTGCATAATTAAACTAATACCAAATACACAGAGGCAAAACCCTAGCTCTGATACCAATTGTTGGTTGCTACTCGGAAAACCTAGAGGTTTCACTGTATAAAAATTTGTACAAAGGTCTGAACCTTTTCCTAGCTACCATGTGTTCTTTTAAATTAAATTTTGGATCGCCTGCGAAACTTAACACGTTCGACCCAAATCACCTTAAGTTATTAATTCCATTAAATATTAATTTCCATAATCGGTTCCCAGTACTGACGTGGCGAGGCACATGGCCTTCTTGGATATGAGAGCAACCACCACCGACTAGACAAAACCTTTTATAGAAAGCTAATATTTAATTTCCTAAAATAACTTTAGGTTAACCAAAAAGAACAATCAAATCACAAGGAAAAAATAAAACAAAAGAACACAACTTTGAAAAACATATTCGAAATACTAGAACGTAGCCTCTTGTATTTTGTATTATTTCCATAAATAACTAGTATGATGCGGAAAGAAAAATTACTAGTTATACCTTGTAGAAAAATAACCTCTTGATCTTCTACCGTATTCCTCTTCTAACCTCGGACGTTGTGTGAGCAACGATCTTCCGAGATGAGAAACCACCAACCACCTTCTTCTCCTCCTAGCTAGGTTCGGTCACAAAGAAGCTTTACCAAGGATGAAGAACAAAACACCAACCAAGCTCCAAGAGATGCAAGCTTTCTCTCCTTCTTCTTCTTCTCCAAATAGTATCCGGCCACCACAAGAACTCCAAGAGGGATGAAGTATTCGGCCACCACAAGAGGAAGAGAGGGAGAAGATGATGATGGTCGGCCACAACAAGGAACAAAAGAGGGAGAGAAAATAATAAAGGTTGTCTCATGAAGGCACCCTCACCCCTTCTTTTATATTCCTTAGCCTAGGCAAATTAGGAAATTTAATTACAATAAAATTTCCTTAATTTCCTTGACATGATTTAATTGAGAAAAATAAAATTTCCCCAATTAAAATCAAGTGGCCGGCCACATCAATGAAAACAAAATTGGACAAGTTTCAATCAACAATTAAAACTTCCTAATTTGTTTCCGGAAATTTTAAAAAATAAAATTTCTCTTCAAATCTCTTCATGGTTGATAAAAAGGAAATTTCTATAATTTTAATTTTACAACATGTGAATAATTTTTAAAGAGAAAATAAAATATCTCACCAATCTACAAATAAGGAAAGAGATCTAATCTTTTTCTTTAATCTTTTGTAGATCTTTTACATGAGAGATATTTTAATTTTAATTCTCTTTAATAAATTATATCTTCCACATAATAAAAATTAAAATTAAATTTCTTTTTTAATTTAATTTGGCCGGCCCCCACTAGCTTGGGTTCAAGCTAAGGGCCACCAATCTTGGCCGGCCCTAGCTTGGTCCCCAAGCTAGCTTGGCCGACCCCTATCATGGGTATGAAGGTGGGTATAGGTGGGTATAGAACTCTATAAATAAGAGGCTACGATAGGGACCGAGAGGAGGAATTGGTTTTGGTCTCCCGATAAAATTAAGCATCCCGTGTTCGCCCCGAACACACAACTTAATTTTATCAATAATAATTCATTCCACTAGAGAACTATTATTGAACTACCGCACCAATCCCAAATTACATTTTTGGGCTCCTTCTTATTATGAGTTTGTTAGTCTCCCTGTGTTTAAGATATCAAATGTCCACTAATTAAGTGAGTTACTGACAACTCATTTAATTAATATCTTAGTCCAAGAGTAGTACCACTCAACCTTATCGTCATGTCGGACTAAGTCCACCTGCAGGGTTTAACATGACAATCCTTATGAGCTCCCCTTGGGGACATTATCAACCTAGTATCTCTAGGACACAGTTTCCTTCTATAATCAACAACACACACTATAAGTGATACCATTTCCCAACTTATCGGGCTTATTGATTCATCAAACTAAACCTCACCCATTGATAAATTAAAGAAATAAATATCAAATATATGTGCTTGTTATTATATCAGGATTAAGAGCACACACTTCCATAATAACCGAGGTCTTTATTTCTTTATAAAGTCAATATAAAAGAAACGACTTCAAATGGTCCTACTCAATACACTCTAAATGTACTAGTGTAATTATACAGTCAAGATAAACTGATACCTAATTACACTATGACCTTCTAATGGTTTGTTCCTTTCCATTTTGGTCGTGAGCTACTGTTTATAATTTATAAGGTACTGATAACATCATCTTCTGCATGTGACACCACATACTATGTTATCTACAGTATAAATTAATTGAACAACTACAACTAAATGTAGACAATTTGACCAAATGTGATTCTTTATTCATAATGAATGTTTACAAAGCTTAGGCTTTCAGTATACACTCCAACAGAAAGTCCTAGTGAGTAACGGCACGACCAAAGGGTCGTCGGTCGACGACATGAGAGGTCGCCGACATGAGAGGTCGCCAGTTGGGCTGCCACAAGGGCCGCCCAAGAGGCCAAAGGGCCGGGTCGTTACAATAAAAAGGCACCTTTTTATTGTAACGACCCGACCCTCTTAGCCCATTTGGCGGCCCATTTGGCGACCTCTCATGTCGTCGACCATCGGCCCTTATGTCGTCGACCCATTTGGCGACCTCTAATGTCGTCGACCGACGACCCTTGGCCGTGCCGTTACTCACTAGGACTTTCCACCACTGGTCAGTGGATTTTTGCCTCCCCCAGGATTCGAACTCTAAACCTCCAGGCTTAAGTATTAGAGTTTATGAATCCTGGTAATCAAGTGAGATCAACGACCCGTCCCTTTGGCCTCTTGGGCGACCCTTGTGGCGGCCCAACTGGCGGCCCTTATGTCGTCGGCCCATTTGGCGACCTCTCATGTCGTCGACCGACTACCCTTTGGCCGTGCCGTTACTCACTAGGACTTTCCACCCCTGGTCAGTGGATTTTTGTCTCCCCCAGGATTCGAACTCTAATACTTAAGCCTGGAGGTTTTGAGTTCGAATCCTAGGGGAGGCAAAAATCCACTGTCAGGGGTGGAAAGTCCTAGTGAGTAACGACACGGTCAAGGGTCGTCGGTCCAAATGGGCCGACGACATAAGGGCCGACGGTCGACGACATGAGAGGTCGCCAAATGGGCCGCCAAATGGGCCAAGAGGGCCGGGTCGTTACAATAAAAAGGCGCCTTTTTATTGTAACGACCCGGCCCTTTGGCCTCTTGGGCGACTCTTGTGGTGGCCCAACTGGCGACCTCTCATGTCGTCTGGCAGTGGATTTTTGCCTTCCCTAGGATTCGAACTCTAAACCTCCAGGCTTAAGTATTAGAGTTTATGAATCCTGGTAACCAAGTGAGATGATCTCACTTGGTTACCAGTATTCATAAACTCTAATACTTAAGCCTGGAGGTTTAGAGTTCGAATATTGGGAAAGACAAAAATCCACTGCCAGGGGTGGAAAGTTCTAGTGAGTAACGGCATGGCCAAAGGGTCGTCGGTCGACGACATGAGAGGTCGGCAAATGAGCCGACGACATAAGAGTCGCTAGTTGGGCCGCCACAAGGGCCGCCCAAGATGCCAAAGGGCCGGGTCGTTACATATAATGGAAGATCTCTATATGTCTGATCATAATCTCCAACGACCTTCTTCATCACTTTCTCCCAGTCACTCTAAATCTAGCTTTTATATATGATATAATCATACTTTGATTGTATTGATCATTAGAAACAAATTGCTCTTCAACAAAAGATGTTGCAATTAAGGAAGAGCATTTTTGATAATCAACACTTATCCTAACAGTGTCACATTAGTATTCTTTTATATATTTCATAATAGTAAACTAGACATCCTCCGACCAACTGCTCTCCATGTACATGGTTGATTAAAGAAGATTGCTTTAACTCTATTTATCCAAGTGTCAATTGAGTTATATCTCATATGTTTAACAATGTCATGCTTCACAAATGCATTCTTGAACTCTTACCGAGACGAAAAAATCTGTCCAAAAAAAAACATTTATGATCATTTGTTGCCTCTTCAATTGACCTTTGTTGCAATCAAGAATTCAAAATATATAGATCATTAGCTATTGGGAACTCCTCTTCTAAGTCATTATACTACTCTGGAGAAATTCATATTGTTTAATCTGCATATTATCAACTAAGAATTCTTATACATTTGTATTCATTGTAATTCCTCTGCAATCCGAATATAATGCTCTAAGTAGGCTCAAAATATTCAACAAGTGTCGTATAAGGATTCGGGACCTCATCTTCTAGGTTACTTGCTTCTTCATTGAGATCAAATGTCAAATTGCTATTTGTATTCTCTACACCAGTATACTCAGAAAATGATGAACTATTAGTTTTGGATACTTTTACTACATTAGCTCCTTGTCCCACAGCAAAATTTGCATCAAGCGTATTCTATATCTCAGAGAGAATTTCTTCAACAATATGATCATCACTGAAAAATAAATTGCAAACTAAGTTAGCAAAGTTACAACTTCAAAATCAAGTAGTGTTGTATTTCAAACAACAAACAACGATAGATATGATATATATACTAGATTTTCATAATTGATGAATGGATTTTGGTCAAAACTCACTAATAGACCTAGGCTATTTGTATTTCAACAGACTCACAATCACTAGTCAGGATTGAGCGAGGAGAAGGTAGATATGGTGTCAAATCAAAGTTGTGATAAAGGAACAAAGTAGACTTGAAATGGGATCATATAATGTCCACATTAGGCCTGATATGATCTTATATCGGGCCCACATTCAGGATGAAACTTATTGTAATATTCGAGCACCTCTGGAGAGCCCTAAATAAGAAATAGATGACACCATTGGAGTTTTTATAACACTAGAAACTCATAATACATGAAATGAGTGCAATTAAACTTGTTTATGTTTATCAATGGATTTTAACCAAAACTCACTAATGGACAGATGCTATTTGTATTTATGTAAACTCGCAACCGATTGGAAGAGTTAAGTGAGGAGAAGGTAGATATGATGCCAAATCAAAGTTTTGATCAAGGAACAAAGTATGTCTAATATGGGATCATATTATGCCCATGTTGGGCCTGATATGAGATCATATAAGCCCACGTAGGTCTAATATTGGATTATATCAAACTCATGTTGTGTCTGATATGATCTCATAAGAGATCCATATTCAAGATAAACTTATTATAATGTTGGAGCACCTCTAGAGAGTCCTAAATAAGCAATGGATGTCACTGTTAAAATCCTTGTAATACTATAAAATCACAATACTTGAAATTAGTGTAATCAGACAAAGTGGATCTAATATGATCTCATATCAGGCCCAACATGGACCTGATAGATACCATATTAGGTTTAATGTGAACCTGTTATCCTAGATACGAGGCAGAGCCTAGCTGAAATTTAGCAACACAGTGAAGCACCTCCGAAGAGCTCGAATAAGTAATGGAGGATACAATATTGCTGGTGTTGTTCCATAAATCTTTCCCACACAACGATGGACAACATAAACATGATTTGTGTAATCACCTTTTGCTACAAAAGTGTGCATGATTTTTTTTTTTTTGACATTACAAATCAATTTTACATTAGCAAATTGATACATACATCACTAAATCTTTATTTGTCTTCTTCTACCAAATTCAGTCTTGCTTTAAATTTGTCCTTTTATGCTGATGTTTTTCAACAACGTTATTCTTCAATGATGTTGTTCTTGAGCATCGTTGTCCTTCAAAGTCACATTTTGAACGCCTTGAGACAATGCCTCTTAAATGCAAGAAGAGGTATCGTAAGAAGGAAAAGATCCATGATGATGTTGTGTTCAGAAGAGCATGAAGAGGTATGGACGAAGAGAGAGAGTGTGTGTGACACATGATGAGATGATAGGCATCTGAACTATAGAAATTACTTTCGAATATAAATTTCTTAGAATATGATTCGGATGCATTGAAAAATGAAGTATGAAAAGGGAGGTTGGCAAGGAGATAAGCATATAATAGAGGAATATGATTCAGATGCATTGGAAAATAAAGTATAACAAGGGAAGTTGGCAAGGAGAAGAGCATATAATAGAGTGTGTCCTTTGATAATTATTAAAGTATAATGTGCTTTTTGATAAATGCTGAAATCTATATACATCTTTTAGTAAATTACCGCATTACATAACATATGAAATATAAGAGCATCTGCAGCGCGGCGTGAATGCCGCATTATAACGTGACTATTCATTTAACGCCGCGTTGCAGATGCCAACGCGGCGTTAAAACGCTTGAACGGGTTCAAACTTTTGAACGCGTTCAAGCGTTCATGGGGTGGGCTAGGGCGGGCCCACACCATGTGTAAACTTCTTTTTTATTATTATTTTTTTATTAAATAACGGCTGCATTCAAGCTTTTTTTTAATGTAAATTTTTAAATTAAAAATTAAATAACAACTAGTTATTTAACAGTTATTTTTTAACGGCTAGTTTGAAATTTCATCTATAAATAACATCAATATGCATACATATTTTCATTCCAATTCACTACTCTTTCAATTCTACTCTCTAAATTCTCTCCCCATCTATTTTTTTCAAGTTCCTACCATCTTATTTTCTATCTGAAATGGATAAAAATAATAGGGTATTTTTTTACAAATTTCTTGAATTCTACAAACAACTCGCAAGAATATTCAGCTTCCCAAAATCCACAAATTCCACCAAATTATTAATACCCATATCCATTTCCCAATATGTCGTTTCCTCCATAAAATCTTCAAAATTTTCAAGGTTTTGGAAATTCTATGAATCATCTGAATTATGCCCCTCGAGGTCCATATCAACCGCTTCCAGCCGAATATTAGCAAAACATGAGCCATCCGTATTTCACGCCGTCGGTTGTTCATGGATATGGTACCCCGCACACAACTGGTATGTCTTTCACTCCTTCGATGTCGAATGAACCTGCAACTCTGACTTTTGTTCCGGAGACTCAACTTTTCGACCATGAATCCCCAATTGAGGTGTTAATTTAGAAAAGGCGGTTTCAAATGCTGAGGGTACAAGAAAGCGTTCAAGTTGGACAAAGGTTGAAGACGAGGTCTTAGCGAGAAGTTTTGTCACTATCAGTGATGATCCAATAATCGACAATGATCAAAAGGCGGATGCTTTTTGGGGACGGGTTGCAAGCTACTACAATGAGAATCTTCCCCTAGGTTCAAACACCATAAGTGCAAATGTTATACGGTCACATTGGCACAATACAATCCAAAAGAAGGTATATCGATTCAACGCAAATTACAATAGTATTTATAGTTCATATCGAAGTGGTCATAGTGATGAAGATATATTGAGGTTTGCGTACGAAAAATATCTATCCGAAAACAATGGTGTTGCATTCAATCTCGAACATGTGTGGAGAATTGTCAAAGACCGTCCAATGTTTACTCCACAGTCCGCTGATCACTTTGTGGCCACAAAGAAGACGAGGACCTTAGAGTCGGGAGCAAGCAACACCTCCTCCAACCAAGATGTGAGTATAGACCTGGATTATGAAGATACTCGTCCAATGGGGCAAAAGACAGCAAAAAGAAAGAGAAAAGACAAAGTAAAATCGACCATGGAGGATCTGACAGTAAACTACAACAATATTATCACAAAGTTCACTGAGTACACAAGCGTGAAGAAGTCCGAAGTCGATTTGAAACAAAAACAACTCGAAGTAGAGGAGATTAAGGCAAAAGCTGCATTGTCCAAATCTGAAGCTAAAAATCGTCGCTTGAAGTTGAAGGAGTACGAAATATTGAAGAAAGACACCTTGCAGATGACAAAGGATCATCTTATCATACATGAATGCCTATGCAAGGATATTAGGTCGAGATGGAATATCTAAATTGTTTACTTAACGTTCATTTTCTAGTATTATTATATTTTCGAGTGATTGTAATTTTTAATTATTGTATTTCTCATTTCGATTAATGTGATTTTTAATTATTATAATTTTGTAAAATAGTCGTTATAAACAAGTCGTTGGAAACTAGATGTTACAACTAGCCATTGGAAACTAGCTGTTACAACTAGCCGTTGCAAACTAGCCGTTGCATGAGAAAAACAATATATATAGACCATCATACCATTTCTCAAACACATATACTAAAACGTGTTTCCTCCAAAAATGTCTCATTCTACAGGCAGCTCTAGCTTAAGTTCCAGCTCAACAAGTGAAGACGAAGTCCATGTTGAAATTGATGAGCAAGCTTATGATCCGGGTGAAGAACTGAAGTTATTGGTTCTTCAACAACACCAACAACTTATGGAAGCATATCAGAGGAGGGACACACGCAGAAGAAGGTTCGTCCAAAGAAATCGTGAAGCCGGGCATGAGAGACTCGTCAATGATTATTTCTCTATAACCCCGGTGTATCACGATGAAATATTTCGAAGACGATTTCGAATGCGAAGAGAGTTATTCCTCCGCATAGTAAATGCATTAGAGAATCATTCAACATTTTTTCAACAAAGGGACGATGCTGTACGAAGAAAAGGGTTGTCACCACTACAAAAATGCACCGCTGCGATTCGTCAACTGGCTTACGGAGTCCCCGCAGATCATCTTGACGAGTACCTACGTATGGGTGAATCAACTGCCATCAGGTGCCTTTTCAAGTTCTGCGAATACGTTGATGAAATATTTGGTGATAGGTACTTGAGAAAGCCAAATGCTGATTGATCCAGCGATTAGAACAGGGGACCCCCATTTTGAGGGGTCAACGCCACGTGGAAGTCAAAGGGCCAGGTGGCCGACCGGAGAAGGGCGGACCGGTCGGCCGACCGGAGAAGGATGGGCCGATCTCCCGACGGTCAACCGGTGAATAACCGATGGCAAAAGGCGCCCCGACAGGGGTCGGGGTTCCGGCGCTCGATTGAACAGTAACGAAGGGCCGAGCGGAAGTCATGCTCGACCGTAGACATAAAGTAACATACTGCTAGCAGTCCCCACATAGCACCTTACCGAGGATCTCCCCAGCATACCGATGCATATGGAGGGTCGGACGTGATGTGAGTGCCGGCCGGCCGGACGGGAGATGAGTGCCGGCCGGCCGGACGGGAGATGAGTGCCGGTCGGCCGGACGGGAGATGAGTGTCGGCCGACCGGACGCCCCGGCATGGAGTAGGGAGAGAAGTACAAGGAACATCTTATGACAGCTGTCAAGTCCTATGACTAGGCCATACTCCAAATCTGACGGCAAGGTGTTCTGCTGTCCCATCGAAGACGTGCCTGGACTGTAGCAGTATGGTGTCAGGTAAGCTTTCTGACAAACACATACCGAGGTATGGGCTAAGGACACGTATTTGCCTCGGTAGGTGTGCGTGAGCTCTTTCACCGCTCTATATAAGGAGCCTTATACTTCGCCGGAGGTACGCGTTCTATAATTTTTGGAGCCACTTTTTCACTGTTAGCTTGCTTGACTTGAGCGTCGGAGGGTCGCCGCCGGGAACCCCTTCCCAACCCGACTTCTGTGCAGGTTCGTCGGAAGTTCGTACGACCCGTCGGAGATCTACATCAGCGACTCGGAGAGCGCCATGTGCCCAGCGTCCGTTGATTCAGCTTTCGGACAGGATCAATTTGGCGCCGTTTGTGGGAATGCTCCTACATCCGAACGGAAGCAATGGACGAAGCTGGACGATAGCACACGGTGACGCTTTCCACGGAGGAACTCGACGCTCTGATCGAGTTGAGGGCCACCAAGCTTGTAGAACAAAAACAGAAGGCACCAGCCGAGCGGCCTGAGCAGCAAGCAACATCAGCATCTTGTGGCTGAGCGGAAGCACCCCCAGCCACCGTTGCATTCCATCGGGCCCTATTCCGCACTCCTAAAGCCGCAGCAACTAATCGAGATCGGGGATCTTGTTCGGATGAAATGCCAAGACGAGACAACAGAAAAGGAAAAGCCCCCCGAGCGGACACATCGCCCGAGCGGATCAACTGCCAATTTTTAGAGGCTATTCTACGAGACCCTCTACCCAAGCACTATGTGCCTCCAACGATCGGTGAATACAATGGAACCACCGATCCGGATGATCATTTGGGTTAGTTTGATAACACCACAACCCTGCATCAGTACACAGATGGGGTGAAGTGTTGGGTTTTCCTCACCACCCTCTCTGGATCGGCTCAACGGTGGTTTCGGAGGTTGCCGGACGGATCTATCACAAGCTTCAAAGACTTCCGAATGACCTTCCTCCACCACTTCGCAAGCAGTCAGCGTTATCAAAAAACCAGTGTTAGTCTGTTTGCCATCAAACAGGAAGCCCGCGAATCGTTCCGAGCCTACATCCAGCGGTTCAACAGGGTGGCTATGGATATTCCAATGGCCACCTCGGAGACCATGATGAATGCCTTCACACAAGGCCTCATGGATGGGGATTTCTTCCGGTCACTCATTCAGAAGCCGCCCCGAGACTACGACCACATGCTACACCAGGCCAACGAATACATCAACGTAGAGGAAGCCCAAGCGGCCCAAAAAAAAGAAACTCCAACCGAGCGGGCTCCTCCAGCCGAGCGGAAGCCGCACGCCACTCATCAGCCACCCAGAGGACCGAGGGCCGAAGCAATTCGCTCCCCCCATACTAGGTCCCACGTGCAAGAGGTAGCCGCCGCGCGGCCCAAGCCAAAGAAGAAATGGACCCCAATGTTCTGCTCCTTCCACCGGACGGACACACATAACACCAGGGATTGCCGGAGTCTTCCTCTAATCGCCCACCCCGTTCCCAGTAGAGGCGGTCGTCGATCGCCATCAGCCGACAGGCGACAAAGGCCTTGTGAAGCCGATCGGACTATAGCTGACAGGCGACAACAACAGACTCCCGAGCGACATCGCTTTCCGAGGCGGGAGAATCTCCGGATGTCTAGGGAAAGGCCCCGACCGTCCGCTCGGGAAGAAGAAAATAGAAGTAATACTTCCCGAGGCGAGATCAACATTATTGCTGGCGGGCCGACCGGAGGAGACTCCAACCGAGCAAGGAAGGCGAGCGTCCGACAGCTCCAGATCCATGCGGTCGGCTGCAGCCAAGAACGGGCGAGTGGACCCGAAATCAGTTTTGGGCCCAGTGACTTGGAAGGAGTTGAAGTCCCCCACGACGACGCTCTTCTCATCAAAGCGGTAGTAGCCAATTACACAATACATCGCATTTTTGTTGACACAGGAAGTTCGGTCAACATCATATTCAAAAAGGCGTTCGATCAACTACAAATTGACCGCGCCGAGCTGCTGCCCATGACAACCCCCCTCTACGGGTTTACGGGCAATGTAGTCCTGCCGGTCGGACAAATCCGGCTGGCTATCTCACTGGGAGAAGAGCCGCTCAGGAGGACGCGGACAACAAACTTCGTGGTGGTCGACTCTCCCTCATCATACAACGTCATTTTAGGACGACCGACACTCAACGAGTTCCGAGCGACCGTCTCCACCTTCCACCAGAAGATCAAGTTCCCCGTCGAGGACAAAGTGGGAGAAGTACGGGGAGATCAACTAACAGCTCGGCGATGCTACGTCGAGATGGTCCGAGCATAAGCCAATTCCGCTTGGAAGTCGCCACGGATCGAGGTGAACGCTATAACTGAAAAGCCTCCCTCTCTAGTTTATGAAGGAAAAGAGGAAGTGAAGATTCACCCGACCCGAACGGAGGCCACAACGTTCGTTGCGTCTGGTCTGGAGGCAGGCCAGAAATAGGAAGTGATCAAATGCCTCCGGAGAAACAGTGATGTCTTCGTCTCGTCGACGCACGAGCTGTCCGGAATTTTGCTAAGCATAGCGCAGCATGAGCTACATGTCGACCGGACGCTCGGCTGGTGAAGCAGAGAAAAAGGGATTTCAGCGCCGAACAGAATGTCATCATCCGGGCGAAAGTTGAGAAGCTTTTAGAGGCCGGCCATATACGCGAGGTTCAGTTCCCGAGCTGGCTGGCGAACGTAGTATTAGTCTCCAAGCCGGGCAACAAGTGGAGAGTGTGCATAGATTTTCGGGATCTCAACAAAGCTTGCCCGAAAGACTTTTATCCTTTGCCGCGGATCGATCAGCTGGTGGACTCCACTGCAGGCTGCGAGCTGATATGTATGCTCGACGCTTACCAAGGCTATCATCAGGTGCCGCTCGCCCGTGAAGACCAAGAAAAAGTCAGCTTCGTTATAGCCGATGGCACCTATTGCTATAATGTGATGCCGTTCGGATTGAAGAACGCGGGAGCCACATATCAGCGGCTGATGAACAAAGTGTTCAAGGAGCAGATCGGGCGAAATCTAGAAGTATACGTGGACGACATTCTTATCAAGTCCGTCTGAGCGGCTGATCTCTTCGAAGACATGGAGAAAACTTTCCGAACGCTACGGAAATATGGAGTCAAGCTAAACCCCCGAAGTGTCTGTTCGGAGCAAAAGGAGGGCGTTTCTTGGGTTACATAGTGATCGAGCGGGGTATCGAAGCAAATCCCAGCAAAGTGAAAGCTCTACAAGATATGCCGCCTCCAAGAAATCTGAGGGAAATGCAGCGTCTGACCGGTCGGATAACTGCTCTGTCCAGATTCATCTCCAAGACCGCCGACCGGAGCCTGCCCTTTTTCAAAATATTGCGCAAGGCCACTAAATTTCATTGGGACGAAGAATGTGATCGGGCGTTCGAAGAACTGAAGGCATATCTGAATTCTCTGCCTATGCTAGCCAAGCCAGCCGTAGATGAGCCTCTTTGTATCTATTTATCTTCAAATGAGCAAGCAGTCGGCTCGGCATTAGTGAGGGCGAGCGGAGAAGAGCCTGTATATTTTCTGAGCGATATTTTAAAAGATGCTGAATCTCGCTACACTGGGCTCAAGAAGTTAGCCTTCGCTCTGGTCCTTGCCGCTCGGCGCCTTCGTCCATACTTCCTGGCGCATACCATCATTGTCAAAACTAATAGCCCGCTCGGATGAGTATTATTGAATCCAGAAGCGTCCGGACGACTTATTAAGTGGACAACGGAGTTGAGTGAATTCGACATTCAATATCAACCCCGCTCGGTAATCAAAGCGCAGTCCTTAGCAGATTTTGTAACTGAGGTGCAGAATTCAGAGCCGGAAGCTATGTGGAAAATATTTGTGGACGGATCATCCACTCGGCTCGGAAGCGGGATTGGAGTACTACTGCTCTCTCCCCAAGAAGAAAAGATGCACTTATCCGTCCGGCTGGATTATAGAGCTACAAACAATGAAGCTGAGTATGAAGCCCTCATAGCCGGCTTGCAGGCAGCTCGGCATGTGGGAGCCGGACGGGTGACTATACATTCAGATTCTCAGTTGGCTGCTCAGTAGCTCTTTGGTACTTTTGAGATTAACAACGCTCGGCTCAAACTCTATGCTGAAGCCTTTGAGAAGCTCAGAGCCAATTTCAGAGAGGTCATCATCCAAAAGATACCCCGAGCAGAAAATCAAGCGGCCGATGAGTTAGCCAAACTTGCAAGTGCAATAACGCCGTTCGTCATCCAGTCGCCAATCGAACAAGTATCTTTGGTGGCGCACGTCGACCGGATGGAAGCCCTCACATTCCCAAGTGATTGGAGGACACCCATCATGGAGTTTCTCCGCTCGGGAGCTACACCATCCGATCACCATGAAGCCTAACTTCTCAGGAGAAGGGCCGATCGGTTCACACTTATTGGAGATCAACTCTACAAGAAGGCTTTCTCCCGCCCGCTGTTGAAATACGTGAGCTCGGAAGACGCGGCGTACATCCTCCAAGAAGTGCACCAAGGATCATGCGGAGGACATCCGGGCGGACGATCAGTGGCTAAAAAGATACTGTTGGCCGGATACTTCTGGCCAACCCTGCAAACAGACGCCGCTCGGACCGTCGCGACGTGCCTTTCTTGCCAAAAGTATCATAATTTCTCATACCGACCGACAGAAGAAATGAAAACAGCCACTGTGTCCTGTCCCTTCGACCAATGAGGAATGGATATTGTGGGTCCATTCCCTATGGCGACCGGGCAGCGGAAATTTTTACTAGTGGCAGTCGATTATTTTTCCAAATGGGTGGAGGCCGAGCTGCTAGCCAAGATCACCGAGCAGATGGTCAAGAAGTTTATCTGGCAGAACATCATCTGTCGGTTCGGCATCCCCCGTCGACTTATTTCCGACAACGGGCGGCAGTTCACAGGAAAATTGCTTGAAGATTGGTGCAAAAGCTACGACATCGAACAACACTTCACGTCCGTGGCATATCCCCAAAGCAATGGTCAAGCCGAAGTAGCCAATCGGGAAATTCTTCGTATTTTGCGGGCTCGGCTCGACCATATGGGAGGTAGCTGGGTGGATGAAGTGTCAGGCGTCTTATGGGCCATCCGAACGACCCCGAAGGAAGGAACTGGCGTCACGCCCTTCCATTTGGTGTATGGCGGTGAAGCGGTTATTCCTGTCGAAGTTGGCGTCGAGTCCGCTTGGATCCAGAATTATGATGATGACAACGCCGAGCGGAGGAACATGGAGCTGGATTTGGTCGAAGAAGAAAGAGCCAAGGCGTCCGTCCGGCTGATGGCGTACCGTCAAAGAATGAAGCAGAATTACAACCGGCGCGTAATCCCCAGATCATTCCAGGTCGGCGATCTTGTCTGGAAGAAAGTGAAGCCGGTCGGCGACGTCGGCAAGCTAGAAGCTCCTTGGGCGGGCCCCTTCAAAATCATCGAAAAGCAACGCTCGGGCTCTTATTATTTGGAGGATGAAGACGGGCGGCAACTGGATAGGCCATGGAGCGCGAATCATCTCCAACCTTATCGAGCTAGGTGAAAGGTGCACTGATGTAACTCATTTTTGTATATATTTTGGGCCGCCTATGTACTTGTAATGCAGGAAGCAAAAATGATTAAAGGGCAAATAGCTTCACCGAACGGTCGCTTCAAAGTTAGCCTTAAAAGGCCGTCGAGCTCCGACGTTAAAAATCGAGAGACGAGCCGGCGTCTATAAACCCGCCGAACGGAAGACCGTCGAGCTCCGACGTTAAAAATCGAGAGACGAGCCGGCGTCTATAAACCCGCCGAGCGGAAGACCGTCGAGCTCCGACGTTAAAAATCGAGAGACGAGCCGGCGTCTATAAACCCTCCGAGCGGAAGACCGTCGAGCTCCGACGTTAAAAATCGAGAGACGAGCCGGCGTCTATAAACCCGCCGAGCGGAAGACCGTCGAGCTCCGACGTTAAAAATCGAGAGCATAAACCCGCCGAGCGGAAGACCGTCGAGCTCCGACGTTAAAAATCGAGAGACGAGCCGGCGTCTATAAACCCGCCGAGAGGAAGACCGTCGAGCTCCGACGTTAAAAATCGAGAGACGAGCCGGCGTCTATAAACCCACCGAGCGGAAGACCGTATGGCACTGACTGTAAAATTCGACGTTAAAAGGCGAGCAACTGGAGTCTATAAATCCTTCAGACGGATAATTTTCTGCAAGGTCCTGCTCGGTTGTAAAGGTCGTGTTGGTGCAGCGGAGGCCGGCAAGAGGGGGGTGAATTGCTGAAAACACAAAATTAAACTATACCCTCCTCGTTCTTTCAACTCAGTTAGTGCAGTAGTTAACAGAATAATAAAAACAGTAAAAGAAGACACAGAAGAATTAACCTGGTTACAACCAAGGAGGTTGTTAATCCAGGGCAGTAAAAGCGCACTAAAAGAAACTCTCCTTTGCTGAAGGCGGAGAAGCCTTTTACACTTTCAAAAGCTCAGAACTATTGCTAGGAAATACTACAGATTGAATGCTTGAGTTGTTGTTGAATTCCTAGCTCCAGGGGCCTTTTTATAGCTCTTGGAAAGTCTATCCCGAGGGTCCAAGGCGCCTCCAACAAGGTTTAAGGCGCCTCCAGCTCAGTCAGCGGATAAAACTTTATCTGCAGCGCAAACGGTCAAAACAGACTGTTGAAGGCGCCTTCATCAAGCCTGAAGGCGCCCTTGGAGGCGCCTTCAAGCTGGCAGCTCAACATTCTAGCTTGTTTCTTTGCTCCACTTTGACTTCCGACGATCCGATCTTTTGGGTGATTGCGGCCAACCGGAATAGGGCTCACCCGAACCCAATTCCCGGCCTTCTCCTCGAGCAGCCTTCCGTCCCGGCTTAACGTCCCTCGAACGCCGCGCACGCTCTTCACGCCCACCGGAGTACTTTTCCGCAGCTCTCGGACGCATCGAGCCCGTCGGCTCCCTTCCCGTGCCGTCCTTCTCGCTAGCTACGTCTTCCGCTCGACTTCCTGTGTTCCTAAGCTCCTGCACACTCAGACACAGGGATCAAACACAGCAGGACCTAACTAACTTGGTTGATCACATCAAAACTACCACGGGGTCCAACAATCTCCCCCTTTTTGATGTGCATCAACCCAAGTTCAAGTTAGGGTTAAAATAGACATAAAGAGTAATTTTAAAGAAAAAATTACTAAACTAACAAGTTAAGCATAATTTTTACAATTAGTAAAATTGCAACATTTTTTATAAAAGTAATAACAGAAATTTTAAATTTTTCTAACTCCCCCTAAACTTGTATTTTTCTCTCCCTCTTTGATCACAGCAAAAATGGGGTTCAGAAACAAATGACTTAAGTTAAGTGAAATGTATAGAATTTAAAAAAAAACATTCTAAGTTAAAAAAAAATTTCTAAGTAAAAAAAAATTTCTAAGTCAAATTTTTGAATTTTCAAAAAAAAATTTCTACCTCAATATGAATTATTTAAAAAAGAATTCTAAGTCAAAATGAATTTTTCCCAAAAAAATTCTAAGTCAAATTTTTGAATTTTCAGAAAAAAAAATTTCTAAGTCAATAAAAAAATATCTAAGTCAATTTTTTTTTTTTAATTCTCACAATCTGACTTTTTAAAATTTTAAAAAGATTAAAAAAAACTTTTAAAGCATTATTTGATTCTAGTTTAATGCTTTTTCAGAAAGTTAATTAAACATTTTCTTTCAATATTTTAGCTTCCAGGTCGTGGCGAGGCATTAGGCCTTCTTGGTTATTGGAGCAACAACCACTTCCTTAGACAAAGCTAGCATAAAGAATTTCAATGTTTAATTTTCTCACTTTAAGCTTTTAATTTTTGAAAAATTAATTAAGCACAGATTTTGGAACCCAATAGAGGTTCCTTCCTACAGGATTATTCAAAAATCTAGGGGGTACATAGTTTCTTGGTATTTTTCTAAGTTGACCTTGATGCTTCCTTATATACCAATTTAATTTTCCATAAACTTTAATTTTTGAATTTGGAAATTTCTTTAAGCATGCATCATTTTTCAATTTTTTAATTTTTCAATTTCTAATTTTAAATTTTCATTTTCTGATTTCATACTATCGTACATTTCAAGTGGACATACTTTTGCTAATTTTATTTTTAATTCTTTATTTTTTTTCTAATTCAAATAAATCTTTAGAAAGCGATTTAATAAATCGAAATGACTAAGACGGGGCTAGATTGCGTACCTTACTTACCTGATCAGGTGACGCTCCCCCTTCACTGTTGCTTTCTTCTGACGTTCCTCCCCCTTCGTCGATGCTCATTTCTGAGCTGGACGTTTCTTCTTGCTGATGGTTGGCCATCAGTACTAGTCCCGAGAATTCTTCGACTTCCGATTCAGAGGATGACGAATCATCCCATGTTGTCTTTAGGTTCTTGTGTTTGGAGGCTTCTGGCTTCTTGTATTTTGGCTTTTCCCTTTCTTTCTCCTTTCTCTTTAGCTTTGGGCAGTCATCTTTGATGTGCCCCTCTTCATTGCAGTTGTAACAGCGAACCATCCTCTTCTTTCGATGATGCCTCTGCGATTTAAATTTATTAGTACTAAAAAACTTATTGAAGCGTCTTACCAGTAGTGCCGCTTCGGATTCGTCGACTGAGGCTTCGGAGTCAGAATTGTTCATCTTTGCCTTTAAGGTAATGTTTTGACTTGTCTTCTCTGCTCCGTTGGGTTCTGAAACTCGAGATTCATGAAGTTCAAAAGTTGAAAATAATTGTTCTAACGTACTTACCTCGAGGTCCTTAGAGATGTAGTACGCATCTACTAAGGAGGCCCACTCTGGAGTTCTCGGGAAGACATTGAGCGCGTATCGGATGGAGTCCCGGTTGGTTACCTCTTCTCCAAGGTTCGTTAGTTGCGTTATTAGCTCCTTGATTCTCGCTTGGAGTTGCGCTACCTTCTCGCCTTGGTTCATCCGGAGGTTCGTTAACTGGTTCCGGAGGATGTCGCGCTTCGCTAGCTTCGCTTCGGAAGTACCTTCGTGTAGCTCCAGGAATTTTTCCCAAAGATCTTTCGCTGAGTTGTAGCTTCCGATCCGATTTACTTCTTGTGGTGGCAGCACGCTAAGCAGGTGGAACTCCGCCTTTCCGTTGGCGACGAAATCGGCTTGCTCTTTCTTGCTCCATGTGTTTTCTTCTTTGTCTTTCGGTGCTGCAAAACCATATTTCATTGTAATAAGAATATCAAAATCCGTTTTAAAAAATACCTCCATTTTGCGCTTCCAAGTGGCGAAGTCTCCGTCGAACTTTGGGGGATGGATGTTTGCTCCGGCCATCGTCTTGATCGTAGTGCTTCAGTTGGCGGTTAGTCCTTCTGAGGCGATCAGGCTCTGATACCACTTGTTGGTGCAGCGGAGGCCGGCAAGAGGGGGGTGAATTGCTGAAAACACAAAATTAAACTATACCCTTCTCGTTCTTTCAACTTATTTAGTGCAATAGTTAACAGAATAATAAAAACAGTAAAAGAAGACACAGAAGAATTAACCTGGTTACAACCAAGGAAGTTGTTAATCCAGGGCAGTAAAAGCGCACTAAAAGAAACTCTCCTTTGCTGAAGGCGGAGAAGTCTTTTACACTTTCAAAAGCTCAGAACTATTGCTAGGAAACACTACAGATTGAATGCTTGAGTTGTTGTTGAATTCCTAGCTCCAGGGGCATTTTTATAGCTCCTGGAAAGTCTATCCTGAGGGTCCAAGGCGCCTCCAACAAGGTTTAAGGCGCCTCCAGCTCGGTCAGCGGAAAACACACTGTTGAAGGCGCCTTCATCAAGCCTGAAGGCGCCCTTGGAGGCGCCTTCAGCAAGGCTGGAGGCGCCTTCAAGCTGGAGGCGCCTCCAAGCCTGATGGAGGTGCCTCCAAGCTGGCAGCTCAACATTCCAGCTTGTTTCTTTGCTCCACTTTGACTTCCGATGCTCCGATCTTTTGGGTGATTGTGGCCAATCGAAATAGGGCTCACCCGAACCCAATTTCCGACCTTCCTCGAGCAGCCTTCCGTCCCGGCTTAACGTCCCTCGAACGTCGCGCACGCTCTTCACGCCCACCGGAGTACTCTTCCGCAGCTCTCTCGTCCTTCGGACGCACCGAGCCCGTCGGCTCCCTTCCCGTGCCGTCCTTCTCGCTAGCTGCGTCTTCCGCTCGACTTCCTGTGTTCCTAAGCTCCTGCACACTCAGACACAGGGATCAAACACAGCAGGACCTAACTAACTTGGTTGATCACATCAAAACTACCACGGGGTCCAACAGGTCGACCTCTGATCGGGCCTGCCGATAAGGCGAGAATAAAGGCAACGTGTGGCCGAGCGGCTCCCTTATAAAATATACTTGGCGCAAGAAAATTAGGACCGAGGCAAAAGTTAAAGATTTGATGCTGGTCGAACAAACAAATAACAAAAGAAGAGAATTCATTTGCACAGAGTAAAGGAAAGACAAAATTTATAATAGTATTCGCCCCGAACGGCCAGCTTACAAAAGACAGCGAACACTTAAAGAAAGTTCATAAATCCTTCATTCACTATCATCAAAAGTAAAGAGAGAATCAGGGATGGAGCCCATCATGACCGCCAGATCTTCGGGAGGAATCGCCAGCTCGGTTAGTATGTGGCCCTTGCTCTTCAGATATTCAACTGCCACTTTGATCGCCTCTTCGAAAGTTAAGGACAGCTTGTCGCTGAACTTTTCGCCAAATTCGTCCAAGCGGACGAATGCTTTGCGCGCTTCCGCCAACCGACCAGGCTCTCCATTTGATATTCTTTAAGAGTGGCTCCGGAAGCGTCAAGGGCCGCCTGGAGATCTTGCAAAGCCCCTTCCGCTTTAACCTGGTCGGCCGAGCGGCCCTCCCGTTCAGTCTTGAGCAAGGCGTCTAATTCCTTCACTCACTGCTCTAGCCCCCGATTCTCTAACTTCATCATATCCATGTCGTCGATGGCTTGGTGCTTCCGGGTGGTCGCGGTATTTATCTCTTTGTCCCGCTGCTTGACCAAAGCCTCGAGTCGAGCCACTTCGCTCGACAAGCCGGAAGACTTACCCCGTTCGGCTTCCAGCAGCTTTTTTGCCTTCTCCAGAGCGGCCGTTGACTGTCTGCTATCTCCCGCGGCTTTGAGCTTTTTCAGCTCATCCTCCAGTTCGGCCAGGCGATTGCTGATTGCAATATGCTCCACCCAATTCTGCAAACGAATATGAGCAAGTTAGAAACTAAATCCAAATAACTAACATGGCAAAGAACATACCCCGGTCGGCTGTTGTAGATTGCTGTCGCCTAGCTGACCGGGAGTCATCATTGCAATTCGGAGCCGAGCATCCTCCCAGGCTTTGGCAAGAGGACCCGTGAGGGTGATCTGCTGCTCGGGGACCACTGGCCGATCAGCAGCCGCCATATATTCCTCCGATGGAAGGCGCAGGACAGTTTTTATCAATCTGGAGCCGCTCGGATCACCCTGGGGCGCAGCTGCTTTACCGGACGGCTCACCACTTGAGGAAGGAAGGTCGCCCAATCGCCTAAGGCGACGCATGGTTTGCGGAGGACTTGCGGGCGGCACCTCAGAGATAGCCCTTGGAGAGCCGCGCGGCGTGGGGGTACTCTCTATAGAGACCGTCCCGGATAGCACTGGAGCTGCATCGCCTCGCTCGGACTGCGGTTCATCAGATGGAGTTGGTTGAGTGGCTGGCTCCGACCGTCTGCGCTTCCGAGTTGCCAGGGGGGCTTCGTTAGCCGAGCGGCCCTCCACCTCGACTTGAGCAGGCTCTATATCGCCTGCAGCCTCGCCGAGAGAGGCAGAAGCGTCTAAGGCTTCGGGGACACTCTGAGTCCCCTCACCCTCTCCGCTGGCCGGACCAGCTGAGGCCAAGCTCCGCTCGGCGATCTCCCTATTCTTGGCCGCCTCGATCTCAGTGGCTCGTAGTTTCAGCCGCTCGGTAGACTTTGCACACCACATAACTTCGGCTGCAGAAACAAAGAATAAATCAGTTAGAACAAAAGAAAGAGGATGATAGGAGAGCTTACTCATGCTGCAAGGCAGATCGGCGGGAATAGAAGACAAGCCGAATATATACATCACTCCCGGAAGGAGCAGCTTGTCGATGTGGTAGCGCTGGCCGACCAGCCGGTCGGCTGCATGAAGGTAGGCCGGATCGCCCCTAAACTTGCCGAGCTCCGGTTGCGCTGGCATCACCGTCTATCACTTGATTCGGAAGGCCGGTGGCTCGGGAAAGCGCATATAGAAAAAATGCTCCTTCCAATATTTGTTGGAGCTTGACATATTATCAAAAAGGACAAAACCTATCCTCGATTGAAAAAGGAAGGTACCCCACTTGGCTTGCTTAGAGTAGTAAAAATAGTGGAAGACCTTGGGGTATAATGGAATGTCGTTCAGTTTAAAGAGAATCACTATCCCGCTCAGTAGCCTAATGGAGTTCGGAACTAGCTGGCCGAGTGGGATGCGAAAGTAGTTGCACACTTGTAAGAAGAATAGATGTGGAGGAAAGCGTAGCCCGGCTAAAAATTAATCTCGAAAAAAGAGTACAGTGCCGGGCGGCGGCTCATGGGGCCGATCGGCTGGAGTGGCTAATACTATGTGGTGGTCGGCAGGGAGTTCATAGGTCCGAGCGAGGCGCAGTGCGTCCTCCTCGTCAAACCGACTCTCCATGGTCATGTACTAGAGACCAGGAGCACCGGCGGTGGTTGGGAAGTGCTAGTCATGGTCGAAAGTAAAAAAGAGATGCGGGACGAAAAGGAAAGGGAAGTAAAACAAGGAATGAAGGTGGCAGAATGAAAGAGGCAACCGACAGAAAGAAAAGGGAAGAGAAAGCGAGGAGAAGAAAGGCTTATAAGCAAAAGGATGGTCGCAAGGGGCCTCGGGGTCGTCGGAGAGTTGAGAAGCGAGGTCGCTGGAGAAGAAAGAGCAGCGGGGCGTCGGGGATTGATATAGCAGAAATGCGGCGGAGAGAAGAGGTCGCGAGATTTATAGCGTTAGCCTCGAATGGCCTCAGCCGTTCGATTCAGGTCGTGAAGAACGAGGCGATCATCCAACCGCTCATTTTAAACGGCGGCTGTCCCATCGGACGTAACGCCACCACCATACGCTGACAGAAGCGAGATCGCCACGTGTCAGCAGGACACGGGTCGCATTTAATGAGCGCCCCTTACCGCGCACAGCGCACGTGATTGGCAGTAGGGGAGAGGATTCGGCATGGATTCCAAGGGAATACAAGGCACGGGCAAGACACCGCCGAACGGATGTGCATCCCTAAGCCTGGCCGAGCGGACTAATGCAGCGGCCGTTACTCAGTCTGATCGGCAGTCCAGTCAGTCGGACTTCGCCTCCTTCGACTAGACTTGAGGGGGAGGCAAGTGATCCGGCGGTTAGAACAGGGGACCCCCATTTTGAGGGGTCAACGCCACGTGGAAGTCAAAGGGCCAGGTGGCCGACCGGAGAAGGGCGGACCGGTCGGCCGACCGGAGAAGGATGGGCCGACCTCCCGGCCGGTCGACCGGTGAATAACCGATGGCAAAAGGCGCCCCGACAGGGGTCGGGGTTCCGGCGCTCGATTGAACAGTAACGAAGGGCCGAGCGGAAGTCATGCTCGGCCGTAGACATAAAGTAACATACTGCTAGCAGTCCCCACATAGCACCTTACCGAGGATCTCCCCAGCATACCGATGCATATGGAGGGTCAGACGTGATGTGAGTGCCAGCCGGCCGGACGTGAGATGAGTGCCGGCCGGCCGGACGGGAGATGAGTGCCGGCCGACCGGACGCCCCGGCATGGAGTAGGGAGAGAAGGACAAGGAACATCTTATGACAGCTGTCAAGTCCTATGACTAGGCCATACTCCAAATCTGGCGGCAAGGTGTTCTGCTGTCCCATCGAAGACGTGTCTGGACTGTAGCAGTATGGTGTCAGGTAAGCCTTCTGACAAACACATACCGAGGTATGGGCTAAGGACACGTATTTACCTCGGTAGGTGTGCGTGAGCTCTTTCACCGCTCTATATAAGGAGCCTTATATTTCGCCGGAGGTACGCGTTCTATAATTTTTGTAGCCACTTCTTCACTGTTAGCTTGCCTGACTTGAGCGTCGGAGGGTCGCCGCCGGGAACCCCTTCCCGGCCCGACTTCTGTGCAGGTTCGTCGGAAGTTCGTACGACCCGTCGGAGATCTACATCAGCGACTCGGAGAGCGCCACGTGCCCAGCGTTTGTTGATTCAGCTTTCGGACAGGATCACTGATGATGTTCAACGTCTTCTTCAAATGCATGATAAGAGACATAGCTTTCCTGGCATGTTAGGTAGCCTTGATTGTATGCACTGGAAATAGAAAAATTGTCCAGTTGCTTGGAAAGTTCAATTTAGGGGGCATGGGTCACCAACAATCGTACTTGAAGCGGTCGCGTCTCATGACTTGTGGATATGGCATGCATTTTTTTGGGTCGCCGGTTCACGTAACGATATTAACATGTTATATGAATCTCCCATATTCAACAACGTCTTGCAAGGAAATATGCCGGAGATTAATTTCACGGTGAACGACACTGCATATGCGAAGGGCTATTATCTAACAGATGGAATATATCCCGAGTGGGCTACTTTTGTTAAGACTTTTCCTTGCCCGGAGGATCCCAAGAGGAAGTTGTTTAAGGAAAGACAGGAGTCTGCAAGAAAAGACGTTGAACGGGCATTTGGGGTGCTCCAATCTCGATGGACGATTGTCAGAAGTCCAGCTCAGTATTGGTATAGGAAAAAGTTAAAACAAACCATGTTAGTATGCATTATTTTGCATAATATGATTGTTGAGGATGAGGTAGGTCACTAGGGATGTAATCGAGCCGAGCCGAGCCGAACTCTTGAATGTTTGAGCTTGACTCGTTTATAATCGAGTCGAGCTCAAGCTTTATTTAACGAATATATTCATGGCTCACGAGCTTATTCGAGCTTTTATCGAGCGTAAACGAGCTGAATAAGTATAAATTATAAATTTAAATATTCATTAAAAATTAAATTATATATTTAGAGAAAATTATAATATTCTTATCAAAATTTATAATTTTATTCTAATAAATAAATTTAATATATTTGTTTATATTTTTCATAAATAGAGTGTAAAATCTATAAATTTAATATCAAAACTATTATTTTTTTTAATTTAAAAGTTGATCCATGAGCTTAACGAACGTGTTCACGAGCTAACGAGCCGAGTATTGCGAAGCTTGAGCTTGGTTTGTTTATCTTTACGAGGCTCATTAAACGAGCTCAAACGAGCTTTTATCGAATCGAGCTTTGAATAGCTCACGAGCGGCTTGGTTCATTTACATCTCTAGAGGTCACGTGACGAATTGGTACAACGAAGAAGGTGACAAACCCGCACAACTTATCCACGGCTCAAACCGAGGATTTCAGGATTATCTTCGAACAAATTCTGAGCTACGTGACACTCAAGTTCATCACCAACTTCGCGCCGACTTAGTTGAGCATATTTGGGGGCAATACAACAATAATCCGTGAATTAATATTTCATATATTATTTTTAATGACATAGTAGTATGGTTTATTTTAGTTATTGTTGCATTTCAATTTCATAAATATATGGTAATTTTAATAAATTTTATTTTCCCAACTTTATAATTTTAGCCGCTCAGTTGTAATTTCATTTTCCCAATTTTATAATTTCGTTTCTCTAACATTATAATTTCGTTTTCTCATGAACATCTATTTTATTTAATAAATATATTTAAAAAATTAATATTATTTTTGAAAAATAATACAATTATATTTTTTAACGTAAGATTATTATTAAAAAAATAATAATAATTTAATTATTTTAAAATATATTTAAAATATATTTATTTAATATGATATAATTTTAAGATGAGTGAGTAGATGGTGGGATCCATGAATAATAAGTATTAACGTTAAAAATGATATGGGTGAAAGAAAGATGTTGTTGGTAGTGAGCCCCGTATTTTTTAAAGGGATGATGAATATTATAACATTAGAGCATTATGATGCTCTAATTAATTAACATAATATACCAAGCTGTTTGAGACGACCGAAGCACTTTGTTTTGCAATAATAACCAGCATGATAAATTAGTTGTTTATTGCCTGCTGGAAAAGCTGATGGAGAACATAGGAGAAGATTCTAGGATTAATTTACAATTGGATTTGGAGATGATCCTTATTATACAATGTGCTTAGTGTGAACTTACGACTGATCTTGACTTGTTATTATGTTAACAAGTTGGTCATCCGCCCTAATTAATATCTGCACTGGCTTGGTTCATTGACTTGCAGAGAACACAGAGATGGCATCTACGGTGGTGAACTTGGTGCTGGAGAAGCTGGGCGAGCTTGCTTCCAGCGAGGTTTCCAGCCTCCTCAACGTGGGTGCAGAGATCAAGTCGCTGACGGAAACACTGGCACTGATTCAATCCTTTCTCAGGGATGCCGACCAGAAGCCCAGATACGAGCAAAGCAACTCTTTGCAGGAGTGGATGAGGCAGATCCGGAACTCGGTGTTCGAGATGGAGGACCTGGTGGACGAATACGCGATGCTGCTAGGCCGCGCTTCAACCGCTGGATGCTGGAAGAGCCGTCTCCGACGGATTGCCGCCTTCCCCTCCCGGATCCTCACTCGCCATCTGCTCGCGAGGCGCCTGCGGGACATCCATGCTAGATTTCAAGATGTATGCAAACAAGCGTCGCAACTTGGCATCCAATGCTCGTCCTCCTTGCCCACCTCCTCCTCATCTTCCTCTGCGGCTGACGCAACGCTTGCTCGAAGGTAAATAATTCTCATTAACAATCATTTTCCATCTATTAGCATTTTCATGGTTGATCTCGTCCGGAAACTAAGTCGGATGAAGACGGGCCTTGTTGTATTAAAAGTTGACGAAGAGTCGTTGAGATGCTGAATCAGCGAGGTACCCCCTGCACAGGTTCGCACGGGCGGTTCTACGGAGAGAAATGATCAAGATGATGATGCTATTGATCTGCACACACTCAGACGAGTCCACCGGTCATTAGAGACCAGAAACTAATGAAAAAGTTCCCGGGTCAGGCTCTCTGACGCTCAAGTCTGGTACTTTTTCTCCAGAAATCACAGAGAAAACACGAAAAATAAAAGACTGGTAAGAAATGACGAGTGTGCGTACCTGCGTAAGGGACAAAGCATCCCTTTTTATACTGCAACTGAGGCTTCTGGAACCTGGCGAATGTCAGGGAATGTCAGATGTCAGGCTCTGTCTGGCGGTGGTCGACACGTGGCTTTCTCTTATAGGCTAGCGGAGGAACCAAGGGGAGTATGAGCCTCCCACCGTTAGAATATTCCCTGACATGTGATGATTGTTCTCTGACAGGTGATTACGATTCCTTGCAGGTCTATTTGTCATGTAGTGTCTGGCCTCCTGACCCACCTTTGTCTGCGTCATTCGAAGTATGTACATCCCGACGATCTGCTGATTCCCGACCCGCATCTGCTTATTGCTGTCCAAGGCATGTATGTTCCGACCTGCACGCTGGGTCTAATTCCCGACCCGCATCTGCTTATTGCTATCCAAGGCATGTATGTTCCGACCTGCACGCTGGGTTTAATTCCTGACGATCTGCTGATTCCCGACCCACATCTGCTTATTGCTGTCCAAGGCATGTATGTTCCGACCTGCACGCTGGGTCTAATTCCCGACCCGCATCTGCTTATTGCTATCCAAGGCATGTATGTTCCGACCTGCACACTGGGTCTAATTCCCGACCCGCATCTGCTTGTTGCTATCCAAGGCATGTATGTTCCGACCTGCACGCTGGGTCTAATTCCCGACCCGCATATGCTTATTGCTATCCAAGGCATGTATGTTCTGACCTGCACGCCGAGTCTAATTCCCGACCCGCATCTGCTTATTGCTATCCAAGGCATGTATGTTCCGACCTGCACGCTGGGTCTAATTCCCGACCCGCATTTGCTTGTTGTTATCTAAGGCACGTATGTTCCGACCTGCACGTTGGGTCTAATTCCCGACCTGCATCTGTCCGTTGTTATCCATGGTATGAACGTCCCGACCTGCACGCTGGGTCGGTTCCATGATCTGCATCTGTCCGCTGTTATCCATGGTATGAACGTCCCGACCTGCACGCTAGGTCGGTTCCCTGACCTGCATCTGTCCGCTGTTATCCATGGTATGAACGTCCCGACCTGCACGTTGGATCGGCTCCCTGACCTGCATCTGTCCGCTGTTATCCATGGTATGAACGTCCCGACCTGCACGCTGGATCGGCTCCCTGACCTGCATCTGTCCGCTGTTATTCATGGTATGAACGTCCCGACCTGCACGCTGGATCGGCTCCCCAACCTGTATTGCTTCATCGGAAGTCTTATTCGGTATCTCCATCCAATCAATAAGTTGGCCCCCTAGTCGCACCCAATCCCTGGTTATACCTGCCCCATGGGTCCGATCCTCAATTGAATTTGGCCCTGTGGGTCGGGTCTATTTTCGATTCCCTTTGAGATCAGATCCGGCCCAACTCGTAAATACTGTCCTTTGACCAGTCCATCAACTGAAGCTTTGACTTTAGCCACGTGGGCCGGAATCTTGACCTCCTTGTAATTCTGATTCCTGACCTCCATGATGGCGTGGCCACGACGGCTAGACTTTTGACCTCCAGGCTGGTGTAACTTTTGACTAGCCACGGGGGCCAGACTTCTGACCTCCAGGCTGGTGTAACTTTTGACTAGCCACGGGGGATAGACTTCTGACCTCCATGCTGGCGTGACTTTTGACCCTTTTGTGGCTTTGACTCCGTGCCATATCATCTCACAGACCCCACATTCATGCACCGTATCAATGGTTAACTTTGTTGGATCTTCAAAGATGTGCTTGTGAGCATATAATCCAGTCGACTGGTGCCAGCCCAACGGCTCTCTCAACGGCTCTCTGCTACAGTGCATCAGTCGACTGGTCTATGCACCAGTCGACTGCTACAGTAACGCTACAGTAAAACCCTAAACTAGGATTTTACTCCGAGTACAATCTCCCATGCACTCGTACCCTCACGACTCATTTGACTCTTCTTTGCAGCCTTGATCTTTTGCCTTCAAGCCTACTTCCTTTGGCTCTCGTCCCTCGGATGCATCCAAGCTCGCGGCTTGTCCCCAATGCCATCCTTCGCGTATGCCTCGAAGTCGCTTCCCTCGGCCATTGTCCTTGCTGCCTTGTCCACGGTCCCTCGGATGCTCCATCCTTCACCGGACCCAAAGCCGTCAACCTGAGTCACATGTGTATCCTGCAGTCCTGCACAACTCAAGTACACATATCAAATACAAGGATGAACCTAACTTAAACCCTTTGCCCAAACACCAAAAAACATGGTCCCACGGACCATTAGGATTGCTCCAACAATCTCCCCCTTTTTGGTGTTTGTCAATACGTTTAAGTTAGGGAAAACAAATAGCAAATAAACATGCTAATACAATGGACTTACGATACCAAGGCTACACACTTGGATTTACAACGCCGAATGGACTTACGTTGCCAAGACTACATACACACTTGGCAACCGCCGAAACAAAATGCAAACATGCATTGGAACCTATCCCAAGGCTCCCCCTACACCTAAGCTCCCCAATGAGCTAGGATTTTCCTACAGGGATTTTTAAGAACCTATCACAAGGCTCCCCCTACACAAAGGCACTTAAGGTTGTCCCAACTAAACCTTACTTCTCAACATCCAAAAAGTTCTCCAACAATATCCCAATTGCTGAAAATTTATCATCCAAACTGACCCTAAACTCATGTATTAATCCCCCTTGGATCCCATACATCTAAGCGAGTTGACATGGTCACAAACCAATGCTGAAAACAATTTCAGACTGGTATCAGTCGACTGCCCTAAGTGCCAGTCGACTGCCCCCTTCGACACAACCTTACAGAAGCATTCTGTGGTCGAAATCTACTGTTACCAGTCGACTGGTATCATCACCAGTCGACTGGTATCGACAAAATGAGCTTACAGAGACATTCTGTGCTCAAAAACACTGTTACCAGTCGACTGATATCTGTACCAGTCGACTGGTACCCTATTTCTAAAATAAATCAGCTTTTTCAGGCCAACTTCAGAAATACACCAGAAATTTCCTAGACCTCCAAAAATTTCCAAATTTTGTGGAGAGGTCTATTGTACCCTTGTCTACTTGGAAAAAATACATTACAAAATGTATCTATCACCAATCCCAAGATTGACACAAAATCCAAAACTAGCTAAATGGTTCAATTGAACATTGACCTAAAGTCCTAGTTTTTGCTTCCTCTTGATGTATTTACCCATATCAACCCACAATGCATCCCTAGCATTGGTTTTTATGACATTTATACATCCAAAACCAATTTTCATGTTATATGACCCCAATGTCATATTTCCTTGCATGAAACACAATCCATGTGTGCCAAATCCCTAGGTTTGAGACTCAAGTCCGTCTCTAAATCATTTGGCACACTCCATGGATCCTCTAGACCCTCAAGTAGAACCCACCTAAGATCCATTGGCCATGGGTCTCAAATTGACTCTTGGAGCTCCCCCTAGAGCTCTTTACCTTAGTCACCTCCCTAGGTGACTCATCTATTGTGGCTACACCACAATGATGTCCCTTAGAAGATCTCCTTATCTTCTTGACCTTGGACACATCATCCTTGCCATAGTCATATGCAACCCTAGCATATTTATTTTTGGCCTTGGATGACTCTCCCTTGCCCTTATCATGTGCCACCCTAGCACACAATCTCCTTTTAACCTTGGAGGGATTAGATCGGTATCCCAAGCCCGATCTATCATTGTTGGGTCTTTGGCTCCCCATAACCATACTCAATCCCTTAGATCCAATAGTGAATCTCTTAAGAAATTTCTCCAAACCATCAAGCTTTGCCTTCAAAGCTTGATTTTCCCTTTCTAGGTTCCTAAACCTAGAGTCAACATGTCCACCTTGGACATTCCTAGACCTACCCTTTCTAGGCATATGTCTCCCCTTTTTAGGATTAATGCCTTGGGTCTCCTTAGGTCTACCATTCCTAGGTTTTTCATGAATTGGCCTCCTAGGGTTTTGATCTACATTAACCCTATTCCTATCATGATACTTAAATCCAAAATTTTGCATTGCTACATAATGATAATCATTATTTTTCCTAGCATGCATGAGAACATAAGAATTTGCATTACATTTCAAATTAGGGTATTCCTCCCTTACCCTTGAAGCTCCCCCTTGACTTCAGCTCCTCTTCTTCTTCTCCCACTTCTTTAGATGCTCCAACTTCTTGAACTCTTCCTTCCTCGAGCATCTTGTGTGGTAGTGTCCAAGTTCTCCACACGTGAAGCATCTAATGTGCTTCTTCTCCTTCTTCTTCCTACAACTCAAATTAGATTCTAAAGGAATTGAATTGAGTTTAGGAGATACCTTCTTCTTACTCATTAGACACATACTCTTGTAGTGTCCCTTCTCATTGCAACCGAAGCAAATGATGTGGTCCTTTGACTTTGCTTCGGTGGAGGTGCTCACTAGGTTGACCTCCAAGATCTCTTCTTCCTCCGTCTTGGATTCTTCTTCAACTCTTGAGGATGTTAACGATGCTTCTTCATCCTCCTTCTCCTCCTCGGAAGTTGAGCATGAGTTAACTTCCGGTTGCTCCTCCTCCTCTTCTTGAGCCATTAAAACCATCTCCTTGGGCTCCACATCCGATTGGTCCTTCTTCTCCTCTTGGACCACTTCATCACTTTCTTCGGATTTTTCTTCTTCTTCTTGTGTAGGTGAAAATTCCTCCCATGGAAATTTCTTCACTTTGCTCCATAATTCATGGGCATTCTCATATTTACCTACATGACTCACAACATTATTAGGCAACATATCAATTAAAATTGATATTACCTTATCGTTTGCCTTTGACCGTGTGGTTTGTTCCTCCGTCCAATGTCGTGGTCGTAGCTTCTTCCCTTTCTTATCTTTGGGACTTCGAATGGTTCATTTACCACCATCATGGTGTCCCAATCCGTGTTGAAGAACACCTCCATTTTCACCATCCAATACGTGATGTCCCATAAGCCTCTACCTTCAAGCTTTGGCGGTTCTATCAAGCCGGTCATCTTGTGCTTCCTTGGCGGTTAGTCCAACGGAGAGCGGCCTCGCTTTGATACCACTTGTTGGAGGATCTTGCGGCCGGCTTGAAGGGGGGTTGGATAGACGGCGCCCCCAAATCGCTCGCTTTCTACGTATTTGCTAGTTGCACAGCGGAATACAAATAATACAAACACAAATACGAAAGCTAAATACAAATACAAAGAACAAGAAAGAGCAAGCAAACCAACACGCGCCGATTTACGTGGTTCGGAGATAAAGCTTCTACTCCACGGCGTGTCCGTAAGGTGGACGATCCCTATCCGTCGGTGGATTACTTCCCGGAAAACCTCCGACTAGCTCAAACCTCCTTGTGGGTGGAGAAACCTAACCACAAACTCACCAAGACCTCTTGGATACAAGAGAAACTCTTGAGCACTTGTAGACTACTAATTAGACTTTAACCAAGTCTAATTTCGTCACCTTGGCTGGCCACACCAAGCTCCTTCTTATAGAGCTTGGAACAAATCAACAACCTGATTTGCCCGTTACCAATCGACTGGTCCATGCACCAGTCGACTGGTGCCAGCCCAACGACTCTCTCAATGGCTCTCTGCTACAGTGCATCAGTCGACTGGTTCATGCACCAGTCGACTGCTACAATAACGCTACAGTAAAATCCTAAAACTAGGATTTTACTCCGAGTACAATCTCTCATGCACTCGTACCCTCACGACTCATTTGACTCTTCTTTGCAGCCTTGACCTTTTGCCTTCAAGCCTACTTCCTTTGGCTCTCGTCCCTCGGATGCATCCAAGCTCGCGACTTGTCCCCAATGCCATCCTTTGCGTATGCCTCGAAGTCGCTTCCCTCGGCCATTGTCCTTGCTGCCTTGTCCACGGTCTCTCGGATGCTCCATCCTTCACCGGACCCGAAGCCGTCAACCTGAGTCACATGTGTATCCTGCAGTCCTGCACAACTCAAGTACACATATCAAATACAAGGGTGAACCTAACTTAAACCCTTTGCCCAAACACCAAAACACATGGTCCCATGGACCATTGGGATTTCTCCAACAATAAAGACGTCTGGTACCTTGACAACGGTGCCAACAACCACATGATTGGCCATCGCGAGAAGTTTTAAGAACTAGATGAAACCATCACCGGGAGGGTGAGGTTTGGCGATGGATCAACCATTGAGATCATGGGCAAGGGGACGATTGTGTTCGAATGCAAGAACAGCGATCGGAAGGCTCTCCACGAGGTATACTACATTTCGAAACTTTGTAGTAATATCATAAGTCTCGGTCAATTGACAGAAACTGGGAACGAGGTGCACATGAAAAGAGATACCATATAGGTGATTGATAGGAGCGGGAAGATCTTGATGCTGGTAAAGCGAACACAGAATCACTTGTACAAGATAACCTTGAAGATATTCAAGCAAGTGTGTCTCCTAGCAAGACTAGAAGACACAACCTGGCTAGGGAACATGCAAAGCAGCGAACCGGCAGTGCGCGGGGCACTGTCCATGTGCAAGTCTGCAGGAGGCAGACTTGGCATACATCCGAGTCGGGCATGCGTGGAAGGAATGCCAAGCAGAGCGGCAGTGCAGGGGTGCCCAAGCCCAAGTCTTACAGGAGGAAGACTTGGCAAAACTGCAAGTGTGGAATAGGCGCAAGCCATACCAAGCAGAGGATTGGCAGTGCGTTGGGCACATTCCAAGCCCAAGTTTGCAGGAGGCGAACTTGGCACCGAAGCGGGCGTGGCAGGTATGCAACATATGCCAAGCAGCAAAGGTGGACAGATGGACTTGCCCGTTGTGCGAGCAGATGGACTTGCTCGTGTTGCCAAGAGAACTAATAGACGAGACTTGTTCGTGGTGTCGAAGAGATCGAGTTGTGGGTCGAGCACTTGGTGTGCAAATAGACTTTGGTGCGGGGCCAAAGAAGCGGAGCCATGGATAACGCAGACAGATGGACTTGTTCGTGGTGCAGACAGATGGACTGCTCGTGGCGCCAAAGGTGGACAGATTGTGGTTGAGTTCGTTAATACCGGAGAACAGCAAGCCGATGTATTAACTAAAAGCATTGCCGGAAGTGAAGCTAGCTGCCATGTGATAACTACTCGGCGTCCGTGACTTAGAACCATGTCAGGATTAGGAGGGGTAATGTGAGCATATAATCCGGACATGATAAGTAGTGGCTACGTGGTTTTATTTTTTTTATTTTTTTTCCTTGCGTTAGTGGTGATAAGTTTTCCTAGTTTTAAGGGATAAATGAGTGGAATTAGTCTTCCTATTTTTATGGGATAAAATATAGGAATTAGTCTTAGGTTTGTAGTGTATTTAAATGGTCCTAGAGATGTGTAATGATTCAATTCATTTTTTCATCTTCTAAGAAAGTATTCTATCAATTATCTTCCTCCTCACTTTATTCGATCCTCTTGCATATCATGTGTGCCTTGGATGTGTTATTTATCGATTCTAAGCCAACAGTGCTCTAGTGGACAATTAGGTTAGAACAAAAACTTGGTGCAAGCATCTCTTCTTACTCATGATCGCATGAATTTCGACATCAAGAGAGATTATACGCTAATAAATGGCATTACATCTACAGATTTGAACTAGAAGAAGACATTGTCGGTTTTGATGAAGACATGAAAGGCATCAAAAGGCAACTGTTTGACATTGGTTCAACAACTCGCGTTGTCCTTTCGGTTGTTGGTCCCGGAGGTTTGGGCAAAACAACGCTGGCTAATAAGATCTACAAGAGCGCAGATGTCAAAAACTATTTCCAGTGCAAGGCATGGGTGTCCGTGTCACAGAAGTATGAGCTCAAAGAACTCTTGTGCAGCATTGTCAAGCAAGTGTTCGACTTCAAGGATGAGGAAGTAAAAGGTATGGAAGAACTAGAGATGAAGGAAAAGTTGTCGGAGCACTTGCGCGACAGAAGGTATCTAGTCGTGATGGATGATATTTGGGAGGTGGCAGCTTGGAACGCCATTAAAGCAGCTTTCCCAAAAGAATCGACAGGATCCAGAGTGCTGCTGACCACGCGCAAGATGAATGTTGCAAACGTTGCAGATGTTCCTCCACACGAGCTAAAATTTTGGAATGTCGAAGAGAGCTGGAATTTGTTCTGCAGGAAAGCTTTCCGCACGACATGCTGCCCTCCAGAGTTTGAGCGATTCAAGGAAGATATCTTCAAAAAAACTAAAGGGCTGCCTCTTGCCATTGTGGTACTCGGAGGAGTTTTGAGAGGTACAAGTCAAGCTAGTAACTGGAGGAAAAAGTTGGAACATATTTCTCGTGAATTCAGAGAAGGAGAAGACCAAATCCAAAGAATATTAGCTCTCAGCTACCATGATCTTCCGCATCATTTGAAGCCTTGCTTCCTCTATTTTGCAGCTTTTCCTGAGGACTATAGCATTTGGGCAGAGAGGTTAATACATTTATGGATCGCTGAGGGTTTCATACAAACGAATGACAAAGTGGATCAAACAATGGAGGACCTCGCGGAGGCATATTTGAATGATTTGACCGACAGGTCCATGTTACAAATACAAAGGGGTCGGATGTATTATAGCCACGAAGTTCGCATTCATGATCTTCTTCTTGATCTAGCACGTCATGAAGCTCGTGAGCTTAACTTCTTCAGGTCCATTGATGACATAGGTGACGATCCAAGATCTTTACGGCGTCTCAGCGTCACTGAAAATGTCAACGACCATATCTCGTTGAACTGTTCTACCACTAAACTACGGTCACTTGTAACTTGTCGTAATGAAGGCTTTAAGAGAATGCTGGCAGTTGCCATCCCTGGAGCGAAGTTCCTCAGGGTCTTGGATTTGCAGGAACTACCCATTGAACACTTACCAAAGGAGATTGGGGACTTGATCCTGTTAAGGTATCTAAATTTGGAACGATCAAAATTGAAGGAGCTGCCTTCATCTATTGGAAACCTCATCCATCTGCAGACTTTCAATATATACGGTACTAAGATTCAACATTTGCCTGATGCATTTTGGAAAATCCGAACACTGAGACATGTATTCCTCACTGAAGAGAATACGAGCATGCCTAAAGCGGCATACTACTGCTTGGAAGACATTCGGACACTTGAGAATATTTCAATTGGTCCATGGGTATGTGATGGTGCACTGGAGAAGCTGAGAAATCTTCGAGCATTGTATTTGAAAAGCATTTCAAGCTCTGACGAGGATGCTTTAGCCAATGCAGTCCAGAATCTTTTCAGACTCGAGAAATTGGGATTGGTTGGAGAATCGTTGCCGATGAGCGTCCTAAGTTCATCTTGCTACCATCATATTCAGTTTCTGTATTTGTATGGACCTTTGGTAAGGCCTGCAAGGATTCACATAGAGGCAGAAAATTCCATGATATTTTCCAACCTGATCTCTCTCTTTATTAGTGAAACAAGGTTGGAAAAGGATGAAGATATTGCAATGCTCGCATCTCTCGCAAACCTTCAGATTCTTCGATTGCGTTTTGGTGCATTTGTAGGAAGAGTTTTGGTGTTTCCAAAGGGAGGATTTCCTAGTCTCCAGGAGATTGAACTGTATAGATTGAGAACCTTGGAGCAATGGGAAGTGGGAGACGGAGCAATGCCTTTCCTTCGGGAACTAAGAATGTGGAACTGCAAAAATATGAGAATGCTACCAGAGGGACTTGTAAGATTGACTGAGCTCAATCAAATTTACATAAGAGGAATGAAAATGATAGAGAGAAGGGTTAACAAGGATACTGGAGAAGATTATCACAAGATCAAGCATATTCCTTGCATTGAAATAAATTGAATGAAGGAAAGTCTTGCAAGAAGCTGGAGGTACAGATAGCAGCCAGATTTACTATAGCACAAACAGCTAGCACACAGAGTTAGACAACAACTCCCTCCAGTAGGGATCCTCTTGTCCGCAAATTACGGACCAGGAGATGGTCCACTATATGAGGATCCTTGATTTGGATGAACCTCATCTTTAAATAGGTGGGGTCCATCCAAATCAATGGTCTAAAAAAATGAATCATCCTATTGGCGTATATTTTTGTACTATGCATTATGTTAAATTCTCAATTTCGAAACAATTAATGCTGATTTTGAATAATGTATGTTTAATGTTATATCTGTGATTCTTGGCCGAGGTGAGCCAAGATATCTATCACTTGCTCAGTGACATTGTGTGTAGGGATGGCAATGGGGCGGATTAAAATCCGGCCCTGTAACAAATTCATCCCAGGCAGGTTGAAACCCGACCATGTAATAGATCTTGCGCTCGTGTGTCATTGTTGGTCTATCGGTCGCGATCGGAAGTCCTCGGAACAGTCGTCGGGCGCAGTAGCTTTGCAGCAGAGTCATAGCAGAAGCTTGGAGCAGTCGGAAGCTCAAACATATGTGCAGTAACTCGTATATCAGTGTGCTTCCAAAGCCTTCTCGAGACTGCCTTAAATGGGGCTTGGAAGGTGTCTTTTATAGCTGTTGAAGGCGCCTTCAACCTGGTAAATTTGATCCCGAGCAACCCGGCACTTATTCGAGATTGCGTCCAAAATTTATCCTATGGAAGACACCTTCTATGAATAGTACGATTGCGCCTTCACTGCTTGAAAGCGTCTTCGGACACTGTTCATATAATGTTAGTCCAAATAACCTGCAACACAAAGACAATAATAATTAATAATAAAGAGTAGTAATTAGTTCCTGTCCTCCCAAGACCAGGAACTAGTCAAGGTCTCAGTTTAGGGATCCCAAATGGACCTAAACTGGATCGATGTCTACTATCCCTCAACCAAGACGTGCCCTCACAAGGTCACCCTCCTCTAGTGACTTACCTTAACTTATCAATTTGCCAGACATCCGGTCAATCTGTGGACCTGTTTAAACTTTATGTCAGCTATCCAATCGGTCTGTTGACCTAGCTGGACTTCTTGCCAGATATCTCGTCAGTCCGTTGACCTATCTGGACTTTGTACTAGCTATCTGGTCGACTCGTTGACCTAATTAGATTTTCTGCCAGATATCTAGTCAGTCCGTCGACCTATCTAGACTTCTCCTGCACACTTAATCAAGTGGTTAGATCACAACAAAACCTAACTCAACTTACTTGTCATTCATCACAACATGAGTTAGACAATTAATGCAAACTGCACCAACAACACCTTGTTTCTTGTAATGCACTCTCTGATATAGTGATAGTGCATATCAATATGCTTGCTTCTATCATAGAAGACTAGATTTTTTTACTAGTGTTATGTCAGACTTGTTATCAACTTGAATCTTGGTTGCTTCTTCTTATGGTAAACTTAGCTTATTCAATAAATTTTTAAGCCAAATAGTAGGACAAACACACAAGGTCGTAGCCACATACTCCACTTCACAAGTAGAAAGTGTGACAATAGGTTGTTTTTTCGACATTCAAGTGAAAACTGTATCTTCCATAAAGAACACAAATTCTGTAGTGCTCTTTCCATCATCCATATCTCCACCCCAATCACTATCGCTACATCCTTCAAGTTTAAACTGGTTAGATATTGAATAAAGCAATCCAAAATTTGTCGTACTTTTTATATAGCATAAAATTCTCTTAGCGATCTTAAGGTGGGTGGTAGTTGGAGCTTCCATGTAGCGGCTAACAAGTCCAATAACATAAAGGATATCAGACCTTGTGCGCGTCAAGTATCGTAAACTTCCAACCAAACTCTTGAAAAATGTTGGATCAACTTTTTCTCCTTCATCATGCTTTGATAGCTTGACTCCACATTCTATTGGGATATTTATGGGCTTACTGTTATCCATCTTGAACTTTTTTAATATTTCTCTTGAATAATCTTCTTGTGAAATGAAGATTTCATCTTCCCTTTGGTTCACTTCTATGCCTAGATAATATGTCATGAACCCAATATTAGTCATCTCAAACTCCTTAGTTATCACTTTTTTGAATTTTCCAAACATACTTGGATTGCTTCCTGTGAAGATCAAGTCATCGACATATAGACATACAATTAAAACATCTTTATCCTTATTCTGAATATATAGTACAAGTTCATAAGGACATTTGATGAAGTCTTTCTCTTGTAAGTGCTTGTCTATTCGGCTATTCCATGCCCTTGGTGCTTGCTTTAGCCCGTAGAGAGTCTTCCTCAATTTTAGAACTCTGTCTTCTTGTCCTTTGACTTTGTAAGACGATGGCTGCCAAATATAGACTTCTTCTTTGAAAATTCCATTAAAAAAAAATAGATTTTACATCCATTTGATGTATTCTCCACTTATTTTGGGTTGTTAAAGAAATGATTACTCTGAAAGTTTCTAATCGAGCAACGTGAGTGAATACCTTATCATAGTCAATGTTAGATCTTTGACTGTAGCCTTTTGTCACCAATCTTACTTTGTATTTTTTTAACTTCTCCTTTGGCATTTTTCTTTATTTTGTACACTCACTTCACACCAATCACCTTATGTTATTCAGGAAGTGTAGTTAACTCCTATGTAACATTCTTCTCGATCTCCTTGATTTCTTCATCCATACATTTTTTTTTTCACTTTTTACTCTTTATAGCTTTTTGGAAATCCATAGGCTCACAATCAGCAAAGAGATAAAATAGAGTTATATTATCTTAAATTTTCAGTTACATCATAAAGGTTCCATAAGCTCCTGAAGTGTGGTACTCTTTCACTTAAAATTTCACTTGAAGTTGATGCAGATAAATTTTCTTGAGTACTTGATGTTGGTATTACTAGTGGAGTAGCAATCTCCTCTCTTGTTTGCTCTACCCTTGGTTGCAACACATCTTCTTTTCAAAGTATGGGAAGTTGTAATCTTCATTTTGAGATTCTCAATTTTATTCTTCTTCATAAATATAACATCCCGGTTGATAATTATCTTCCCATTATCTAAATTATATAGCTTATACCCTTTTGAGTTAGTATTATAGCCAATAAAAATAAACTCCTTGCTTTTATCATCCAATTTATTTCTTGCTTCATCAAGCACATGAACGTGGGCTATACTTCCAAAAACTCTTAGATGAGAAATCTCAGGCTTCTTTCACTCCATGCTTCTTGTGGTGTCTTGCCCCACATACTCCTTTTGGGTGAACGATTGGATAAGTACATTACACATGCAACTGTTTCTGCCCAAAGTTATTTTGGTAGCCTCTTACTTTTGAGAATGCTTCTTGCCATGTCAAGGATTGTTTGATTGTTTCTTTCCACTACTCCATTTTGTTGGGGGAATCTTGAAGCTATCAGAGGTCGTCGTATTTCATCGGCTTCACAAAATTCTTGAAATTCCTTTGAGGTAAATTCTCCTCCTCAATCAAAATGTACGCATAGTTTTAATCTCAAGACCGCTCTCCTTTTCTACAATAGTTTTAAATTTCTTGAATATGCCAAAGACCTCCAATTTTTGCTTCAAGAAATATACGAAAGTTTTTCGAGAAAAGTCATCTATGAAAAGAATAAAATAATTACTCTTACCAAGTAAACTTGGCTTTATCAGACCGAAACATCTGTGCGTATAAGTTCAGGCGACTTTTGGTCTCTTAAACTTGACTCCTTTGGATAATCTTTTTTAAATTGCTTCCCACGTAGACATGCTTCACATAATTGATCAGGATGTTTGATATAAGTTAGTTCTCTCGTCATCTCCTTCTTTGAAAGTAATTCTAGTCCTCCGAAATTGAGATGCTCAAATCAAAGATGTCATAGTCAAGTAGTGTTTTTATAATAAGCTTTGAGACAATTGACAACATCTAGGCCAGGATAATCTCCATGTAGGATGGCTCGTGTAGAATGTTGAGGTCGAGTGTCAAATGTTCTCCTACCTTCTCATGCGCCATGAGCAACATGCTCCCTGCCACCTTTGTGATAGTTGTTCTGTGTATATACAAAAATCTTACTCGTTAGTTATGATTAAGGTAGTTAATTATGAATTAATTGTAATTCTCTCAGTAGGATGGAGAAGGTGGATATAAAGAAGGTGATATACCATGCGAAGATGGTAGGAACTCTGGTTACAGTGGCAGGGGCCATCAGCCATGGTGTCTTTACAACGGGTCCATTCTTGAGATTGCTTAGAACATGCATGGCCATTTTGGTGTGTCTGATTCCTCGACAGCCGCCAACCTAAGCAACAAGGACTAATTTCTGGTGTCTATCTTCCTCATCCTCGCCACTTTAGCTTGGGCTTCTCTCTTTGTCCTCCAGGTGCTTAGTTTCTGCATGCCTTGTTCATGGACTTTCATACAATGAATTGAATTGAATGCTTAATTGCTTGTAGGCAGTGACATTGAAATAATACTCTACTCAATTCTCTCTCACGACTTGGATATTCTTTGTAGGAATGTTGCAAGCTATAGCAGTCACTCTTGCGATGGAGCACAAGTCAACTTATTAGCAGTGGTTTTAACATCGCAAGAGGGGTTTATTATGAGTGGTTTTAACACTGTTCTTGAAAATTAAACAATGAAATCAATTTGAATTAAGTCGTTGTTATTGTCTTACCTTTTCAAAATGATTTTACAACCGCTCTTGTTGAATAACTTTAGCTCGGATTTAAATAAACCACTTCTGAAAATCACTTTTAATGATAAAACTATTAGAAATAATTTTGAAACTATTGATATTGACTACTTTTAGCGATAGTTCTAAGTCAAACACTGCTATTAAATATTTCTATTACTCTAACTTCTAAGAACAGTTATCAAACCATTCCTACTGAATACTTTTAATATCATTTTATGTAAAATACTACTATAAACCACTTCTATTGCTCTAATGTTTTAAAATTGGTTTTCAAACTACACGTATTGCATAGTTTTAACCTTGATTTGAAAAAAAATATTGTTGTAAACCACTCTTAATGATACAACAATTAGAAATAATTTTGAAAATGCTGACATTGCATGGCTTTAGCGGCAGTTCTGTATCAAGCGCTGCTATTAATAGTTTCTATTACTCTAACTTCTATGAGTAATTTCAAATCGACACGTACGTCCACACTTCCCAGGCCTAGATCTCCACCACCAGTGACATGGGTCTTTCTATGCTTTTGATCATATATATGGTTATTCCACGTGCCTTGGATAATCTCTATGTAGGATGGCTCGTGTAGAATGTTGAGGTCGAGTGTCAAATTGACTTTGATACCATTCGTCGACTTATTGGCTAGGGTGCTAGCTTGTCAAAAACTGAGGTCGAGTGTCGAATTGACTAATTTCATGTAGGTCTTTTAAGTTCGAATTGTTGAAATATAATCAAAGTTTCATATTAAAAATATATAAAAAAAGATCATGGATTTAAAAGATGAAAGATATCTCTATTGGTATAATACCTTTTGGGTAGATCCTAAAAATAAATTCATGAGAACTTAGGCACAAAGTGGACAATATCATACCATTATGAAGATATGTGAATTCTTTTGGTCCTAAAAATGATATCAAAGTCATGGTTCAGACTGGATGTCATGTAGGGTGACCTTGAACAAAATTGAGGGGAGGTCCAGGAGTGACCAGATGCTTGAGGGGAGGTCCGGAGCATGTCAAGAGTGATCGGATACTTACGGGGAGGTCTGGAGCAAGTCAAGAGTGACCAGATGCTTGAGGAAAGGTCCAAACCATGAGAGTAATTACGGTCCTTCATTTGAGAGGAGGATTGTTGTGAATACAATCAAAATTCCACATTAGAAATATATGGAAAAGAACATGGATTTAAAAGATGAAAGATATTTCCATTGGTATGAGCCCTTTTGGATAGAGCCCAAAAATAAATTCATGAGGACTAAGGATCAAAATGGGCGAATTACCGCTCTCTCCCAATTCATCTCAAAGTCGTCCGATCGGAGTCTATCGTTCTTCCAGATACTTCGCCGAGTCATCAAGTTCCAATGGGATGTCAAGTGCAATAAGACACTGGAGGAGCTTAAAAGTTATTTATCTTCTTTACCTATGCTCATGAAGCCCTTCGCTAGTGAACCGTTGTGGATATACTTGTCTTCTACTAAGAGGGTTGTCGGGTCGGTGCTGGTGCGGCAGGACAACAATGAACAGCCGCCGGTGTTTTTTGGTCTTAGCTGCCCGGAGATTGCATCCTTATTTTATTTGTCATCCCATAATTGTTCTAACTAACAGCATGCTAGACTGAGTACTCATCAACCCAGAAGCCTTTGAATGACTGATCAAGTGGACTGATAAGCCCAAAACTAAGTGTCACGAATGAACTCCAAATTAATTTAGTATTTGAAAACCTTCAACTACTCAAAGATATGATATAACATAGAGCTCTAGTCGATTTTCTCAAGGAAACTAGTAGGTGAATGCTTGATTTAGATTCAAAACTCTTTTTGGGGTTTTCTCAATGGAATTTGGAGGATTGTCGGGTTTCTTCTTTATTTAAAGAAATTGCAAACTAACAAAGACAATTATGATTAAATGAAATTTAATTAAATGAAGAAATTGAACCTAAGTGAATAACTAAGCACCTTAACAATTCACCACTATCTTAAGCCATTCCCTTACAAGATCTAAGCTAATTGGCACTTAAAATAAAACTGGTTGCTATATAATAAGGCTGAAACTTAACAAAACAATGCTAGATTATAAAATAAACTAATGGAACTTAACACAAATTTGCAGAAACTAAATAAGAACACAAATGCAAAAAATTGCAGAAACAAAAGTGCTGAATTGAAGAGCAGAACAAGAATTCCAAATTCGATTCCTAAACATGAAAGTTACTAAATCAATTTACTGAACTAAAATGCAGAAATTAATAGTGCAGAAATAGAAATTCAAGAGCAAAATCTAGAGAAACAAGTTGCAAAACCAATACAACAGAATCGAGTCAATCCATGCTTAGACACAACCAATTCTCAACACCACACTTCTTGGCGTCGCGCAAGAGGTCAAAACTGAAATCCTCAGCTCCGGAAATCAGAGAAGAAGAGAAAACAACTGCTAACTGGATTCTAAGCTGAGGTTGAATTGAAGAAACTCTCTCAACGTTGACTCCAATCGCAAATCTGGACTGTAAACGCAGAGAAAATCTGGGAATCGTAGATCTAAACCCAACAGAGCAATGGGGAGCTGTTGATAGGCGGATGAATGTCGGGAACCACCGGAGAACCCCTCCAGTGGTCGTTGATGAAGGATGGATGGAAAGTTTGCTCCCTCCACCGTTTCTAGCCGCGGTAGCAGGAAGAACTTCAGACACAAAGAACTCGCCGGAGAAACCTCTCCGCGAGATTTCAGATGACCAGAGAGTGCCCATAAGATGCCTTGAGCTTCTGCACCAAGATCGGCGCTTGAGAAGTTGATCGGAAGAAGGATGGGGGCTGCGATGGAGAGGAAAACGCGAATGCAGAATTCTGGCCCGATGAACAGTAGGCGCAGCGTGTTCATCCGCGATTTTCTGCAGCTTTATACCTTGGTTCAATTGAACCGGGATTAGAGAAGGTTTTGGGACTGGTTCAAGGGAAATTTTAGGGATTTGGTGAGGGGTTTGAACTTAGGTCAAAATCAATGTGTTGGCTTAAAGAAATTGGTTGAAGTAAAATTGAATGGGACCACCTCCACTTGGTTGAATTTCTCTTGAATTGGTTTGGCTTCACTTGAATCATGTATCAATTCCAATATCCTACAAGACCCAATTCAAATGATGAGGATTATATCACGAATTAAGAAAAGAAATACTATTGAGCTCAAAACAATTCTAAATTTATAAACAATCTAAAGTATGTCAATTAACAACACAATTAGCTCCCAAGTACCCAATATCAACCAAGAGTATGAGCCAAATAAATGAGTTAACTCGAATTAGCTCCCCGGCAACGGCGTCAAAATTTGATATGAGCTCGAGTGTCGTCCTACGAGAGCTTATCAAATTACAATTAAAGTTATCGAACCCCTCTACACTAAAGTAATATAGAACTAACTCGGGTCGTCTCCCAACGAATGTAACGATAAGATGATAACTTCAGGATTGATTATAACTTTTGGATTTTTGATATGAAACTAGGGGTTTGGATTTTGGATTCTAAGACTAAGAAATGAAATAACAAAACAGGTATGAAATTTACCCTAACAAAATGAACAACATCCTATCTATCCATTAATAGTGATCTCACAACGCATTGTCACTCTACGCTACAATTTCACCATCAATGGAATTAAACTAAGGTATGAAATAGCAAAACATTAAATGAAATCTAATCTAGTAAATGAAAGACAATGTAAGTAAAGGAAAGCTAACCTAATCTAAATTACAATTGCACTAGAATTGCAGAAAATATAAAGTGAACAAATAACAAACTAAGCATAGAATAAAACCTAGAGCATGTAACGAAACCTAAGCTAACCTATCCTAATTGCATTCAATCAAAGGACAACTATCACTAACATTTAACCAAACAAAGCATTGAAAAAAGTTAAGGAACTAAAATGCATTAATAAAGCTATTAAAGTGTTTGGGGCATTTCATCGAACACATCAAAGCAACATTTGCTTTAAGCCTAATGCAAGAAATCTAAAACATGAGAAACCCAATCTAATACAATCATCTATCAATAAAGATCAACCAACATCAAGAACTATTGAAAACAAACAAGTATTAACCAAATCAACACAATGAATGAATGAATCCAAATGTGATTAGTGGCTGTTGAAAACTGCATGAGATGGAGATGTTGATCGGTTCTGGTAGAATTGCTGCTGAAGCTTGAAGAAGATCAGCTGAAGAAGTTTCTGTTGAAGCTTGAAGAAGATCAGATCTTATCAGAAGTTGTCTTCCACTGAGAGGGTTATCGGGTCGGTGTTGGTGCGGCAGGACAACAATGAACAGCCGTCGGTGTTTTTTTAAAATCTAGAGCTAGAGGTTGGCATATGGGTTGGTCTTAGCTGCTCGGAGGTTGCATCTTTATTTTATTTGTCATCCCATAATTGTTCTTACTAACAGCACGCTAGGCTGAGTACTCATCAACCCAGAGGCCTTCAAAAGACTCATCAAGTGGACCACAGAGTTAAATGAATATGACATACAATACCAACCCTGGTAGGCCATCAAAGCATAGGCGTTAACTGATTTTGTGACGGAGATACAAAATCTAGACCTAGAGGAAACTTGGAGAATCTATATGGATGGATCATCCATTTAGTGGAGTTTGAATTCTTTTGATATCACCCTGCGAAGATAGAATGCAGATGTCCGTTTAACTAGACTACTGAGCTACTAATAATAAAGTAGAATTTGAAGTATTGATAGTTGGTTTGCAAGCAGCAAAATATGTGAGAACCGCCCTAATTTCCATTTACTCGGATTCTTAACTAGCGGCTCAGCAACTCCCAGGTAATTTCAAAATAAATAATAAACGGTTGAAGTTGTATATAGAAGCATTTGAAAAGTTGAAGTCAGGATTTCAAGTGGTGATACTACAAAAGATTCCCTGAGCATATAATTAGTATGTGGATGAGCGGACCAAGTTAGCTAGTTTCTTAAGCCCTTTGTCATTAGACAAGCCGATCGAGCAAATATTATTGCTGGATTATATCGAATGACTAGCTGAAGCAGAAATGCGGAATGATTAGTGAACACCATTAATTGAGTTCCTTCGAATAGGAAGTTTATCGACTGATCGAGAACAAACACGTATGATAAAGAAGAGAGTCAGTCAGTTCACGTTGATTGGAGATCATTTATACAAGAGAACCTTTTCAAGACCACTACTCAAGTGTATTGGAGTGGACGATATTCAATATATTTTGGAAGAAGTACATCAGGGTTTATGTGAAAGTCATTCGGGTGCCCGATCACTCGCTCGGAAGATTCTATTTGCAGGGTATTTTTTGGCGAATCCTGCAAGCGGACTTGGCTCGACATGTCACCACCTACCTATCATGTCAAAGGCACCAAACCATACTGCACCAACCCATGGAATCGTTGAAGACGTCAATTGTCTCTTGTCCGTTTAACCAGTGGGATATGGACATCATAGGGTCTTTCCCCATGGTGGCCGGTCAAAGGAAATTCTTACTTGTGGCAGTGGATTACTTTTCTAAATGGGTGAAAACTGAATCGCACGCTAAGATAATGAAATAAATGGTCATTAAATTTCTATGACAAAATATCGTGTGCTGGTTCGGTATTCCTTACAAGATTATTTCTGATAATGGAAGGCAATTTCAATGGCGGAGAATCAGAGAATGGTGTGCAAGCTATGACATTCTATAAATTTTCACTTTCGTGGCTTATCCTCAAAGCAATGTCCAAGCGGAATTCATCAACAGAGAAATCATTAAAGAACTCAGGACCCATCTCGATCATCTTGGAGGAAGTTGGGTTAATGAACTTCTGAGTATACTATGAGCTTATTGCACTACACATCGGGAGGCTATGGACATAACCCTGTTCCACTTAGTGTATGAGGGAGAGGCAGTGGTACAGTGGAATTCAACGTTGAATCCGATCAGAGACAACTATATGACGAGGAGAATTCTGATCAGCGCCTTATGGAGTTGGACATAGTAGAGAAAATTAGAGACAAAGCAGCCGCTTGGCTAATGTCATACCAATAAAGAATGAAGCAAAACTATAACCATAGAGTTATTCCAAGGTCTTTTCAAGTCAGTGACCTAGTATGGAAGAGAATTAAGTCGGTCGACAATGTAAGCAAATTGGAACTGCAGTGGAGCGGGCAGTATAAGGTGGTGCAAAAGCTCAGCTAGGGATCCAATTACCTATAGGATGAAAATGGGAAGAACTTGGACTGGTCTTGGAGTGCAAACCATCTACAGCCCTATCGGGCTTGAAAGTACATTTGTATTAAATTTATGTAACTTATAAAAATTTATATTCAATGAATGAAGGTAGATTTAAGTGGAAAATGACTAAGTCCAAACTCTCGAGCCGATCGACTGAGTTATAGTGAGCATGCTTTCATGACTAAGTCCTAGATTCTCGAGTTGATCGGCTAAGTTATAAGTGAGTTTGCTCTCACGACTAAGTTCCAAACTCTCGAGCTGATCGACCGAGTTATAAGTGAGTTTGCTCTCGCGACTAAGTCCCAGACCCTCAAGCTGATCAACCGAGTTATAAGTGAGCTTGCTCTCACGACTAAGTTCTAGACTCTCGAACTAATTGTCTGAGTTCTAAGGGGCTTGCTCCCACCCCTGAGTCCTATATTCCTATCATAAATTAGGCAAGTTACGGAAAGCAAGAAGCATTGTAAAATGCTAAGGTGCAAAGTATAGAAGGCTTATATATATATATGCAAGTAAGGATACTTTGTTCTTATAGGAACACAAATTGTTAGAAGTTTTTACAAAATCATAGAAGAACTTCAAAAGAAAGTTAAGCAAGGTCAGTAAACACGTCATCATGTATGATCTCTAAGATCTTTTGACGCTTGATGAAATTTTTGGGGACTTCCATAGTGAGATAGCCGTCATCCTTCAGTTGTTGGATGATACCCTCAGAGCCATAGCTAAACATTTTATTGGTCAGATTGGCCAACATTTGATTGATGCTCTACGAGCACATATACTCCACTTAGAAGGCTTCAAGCCGATTGGGCTCTCCTTCTTTATACTTAGCAAACTCGGCCTTAGATGCCTCTAGCTCGGGCTTCAGTGCCTCCAAGTCGACCTCCTTCGTGGCGAGGGCTTGCTTATGCTCCTCGACCTGAAAATCTCTGGCCACTTGTTTAGCCGCTTGATTAGCCTGTTCAACGAGAAGATCAACCTCTACTTCTTATAACTTTTTGGCCAAAGCTTGAGCCTCTATGTTCTAGCAGGTTTCTTTCGCATTCGAGCACAGATCTATATCCTAGAGGGATTCGATAAGGATATCATCCGCATAAACTTTCATATTTTGTCCAATCTGCTTTCGGAACACCTTATTCATAAGTCATTGGTAAATTTCCCCTACATTCGTTAATCCAAACTGTAAAACATTATAGCAATGGTCATCCTGGGTGAGTGTCACTTGATGGTAGCCCTGAAAGACGTCCAACATACAAATTAACTCACAACCGGAAGTTGAGTCTACTACATGGTCGATTCGTAGCAAGGGGTAGTAATCCTTAGAGCATGCTTTGTTGAGGTCCCTAAAGTTGATGTAGACCCTCTATTTGTTTCCTGCTTAGACACTAAGATAACATTGGTCAACCAGTTTAGGAATTGCACATTTCGAATGTAGCCGTCCTCCAATATCTTGTCCACCTCTGCCAGATGATCTTATTCTGGTCAGCCTCAAAATCTCTCTTTCTCAGCTTCACCTGACGAGCATTAGAGAAGACATAGAGTACATGCTCCATGACCATAGGTGAAATGCCTGTGATCTCTTTGGGTTTCCACGCAAAAACATCATTGTTATGTGTCAAACACGCAACAAGGTTTTCTTTAAGTTTCAGAGGTAGGTCGGCGGCTATTTAGGTGGTGGCTTCCAGCCGGTCTGGTTGAATTTGAACTTCCTCCTTTTCTTCATATACCAGCTTGTGTGGCGCTTCTTAGATGGTATTAACCTCCATCCTCTAGACCTTCCGGGTGACGTTAGCCTCTGTCTTGACGATCTCCACATAGCACTTACGAGCGACTAGATGAATTGCCTTAACTTCCCTGACCAGGTCCTTCACATGGAACTTCATTTTTTGACAGAAGGTGGAGACAACCACTTGAAATTCATTTAGGATTGGTCGACCCAAAATAACGTTATAAGCTGAAGGTGCATCCACGACTATAAAAGTCGATCAGCGCATCCTCATTAAGCGCTTCTCCCCTAATGATATGACCAACTTTATTTGGTCAAATGGTTGGCCCTCATTACTCATGAAGCCGTACAAGGGTGTCACCATGGATTGAAGCTCACTCGAGTCTATTTGTAGCTGTTTGATCGCTTGTTTAAAGATGATATTCATCGAACTGTATGTGTCAATAAAAGTATGATAAATGTTATAATTGATTATAACATCCTTAATTATCAAAGTGTCATCATGGGGTATTTTCACCCCTTCCAGATCCTTGGGTTCGAGGTTAATCTTGGGCTTGTGTGTTTTCTCCTGGTTGCATCCAATCGCATGGATCTCCAACCTACGGGCGCATGACTTCCTTGCCCGATTGGGATCTTTGTCAGTCAGTCCTCCAGTGATCATGCCAATGTCACCTCGGATGTCATTATTCCGATTTTCTTCTTGCCATTTAGGGGTTGCTCCTACTCAACTCAGGTGCGGCTTGGGCCCGATTTTCTTATCGCGGGGGAGTCCTTTGATGCTGATCAGCATCTTGAAAATCTCTCCTGAGTTGGTCGCTCGGTCGTTGATAAGGTCAACGGTCAGGGGATGGTGAGCGTCGGTAATATCCTGGATGGGCGAGTAGGCGGTTCGCCTGATCATAATGATAACAGTCTTGAGTATTATTTATCGTAAAATGGTGGTATGTGCAAAATCTGAGTGTAGCTCATGTGAGGGGCTCGAGACACTCTATCCGCTCATTCCCCATATATTGTACAATGTGGGGACACTACTCTTGATGGTGAGGTTGAGAGCCTGCTTGAGGTCCTTTATGTGGAGGAGGTTGAGGGTAACGCTCGACGTTCGGTAGCTGGTGTCTGAGCAGGAGTAGAGACTTCCTTCTTCTGAGCAGATTACGCTTTGTCCACATTAATATACTCTGTTGCTCGGTTGAGTAAGTGGTCAAAGTCTCTGGATGACCTCCTGATAAGAGATCGAAAGAAATCATTGTCACGAGTCTTTGGGAGAAGGTTTTCACTAGAATTTTCGGGGTGGCCGAGGACACATCCATGGTCACTTGGTTGAACTTCTTAATGTAAGCCTGGAGTGTTTCCTTGGGCCCTTGCTTGAGCGAGGAAAGACTCAAGGGGATTTTGTGGTAGCGGCGACTATTGGCAAAATCAAGAAAAAAAAACCTTATGGAAATCCTTGAACCCATGGATGGATACGGCTGGCAATCGCTTGAACCACCTCTATGCTGAGCTTGAGAGTGTAGTAAGGAGCACTTGGTACTTCACGCCGTCAATATATTGATGTAGGAGGGCAGCATTTTCAAACTTTAAGAGGTGGTCCTTGAGGTCAGTTGTCCTCGAATACTCCCCTATCGCTAGGGGCAATAATGTTTTGGTAATTTATCATCCAACACCTCCTGTGAGAACGGTGTGTTGATCCGCTCTGAAGAGTCACAAGCCATTGGGGCTTTTCCCTTATGCACATCTCGAGCGGGTGCCTCCCTAGAAGATGATGCTTGTGGCAGTTCTTCTCAGCCCATATATTCGGGCGGTGTACGGAAGAGCGTCCGATGGCGCATGATTGGTGAGTGAGGCGCAAGAGGTATAGATGGGCTGGCGGAACATAAGACAGATCCACGTCAGTTGCTGGGGGAATGGGCTAACATTCTACTGGACCTCTCTCCTGAACTCCTCTTTCTCTATGATGCGCTATTGACGATGTGGCGGAATTGGGTGACAAAGTATCACCTGTTGTTGCTTGTTGTTACTGCACTAATTTTTTTGCTCTAGTGTTAATCAGCATCTTCAACTCCTCTTGAGTCAATGTGACAGTGGTGAGTCATTCAGCTTTTTCCATCTCTGAGCATTAGATTTTGACGAAGATTACCATAGATGACGTCAAATATGATTCTGTCTAAAAGCTAGAGATAACGTGCTGGGTAGGTGGTTGTGACGTTGATCGAGCGAAGACCTCTGGATTGAATCGAGGATTCTTGCCTAGTGTGCTAACCTCCCTGCACACAGTCAAACGAGCTAACAGAACGTCAATGCTCAGAACCAGGGAAGGGGTCTCTAGCTAAGGGCCTCTAACGCTCAAGTTAGTGTATTGCCCGAGCGAGAAGCAGAACAGTAGGAATGAATAGCAAGATGCATGAATAGTATAAGGTATGGAGTGTGCGTACCTTCCTATCGGAGAGGACCCCTATTTATATATCACCTTTATGACCTCTGTAATTATGAGATGACCAAGAATGTCATGTGTCAGAAGTTATCGCGCAGTGGAATATATACCTCCTGGAAGGCGTATCGTCAGTCTGAGGAATCTCCTGTTATTTATGTGCACCTTTTTTGTAACTGATACCATCAATGAGACGGTTGAAGGAATATGCGGTCATAATGTGTCGACTGAGGGGAAATATAATCACCTTCGAGGAAGGTTCCCTGAGGGACCTGCATCATCACAGAAGAATATTCTCTGATAAGTTGTTAGAATTTTCTGACAATGTTGTTCCCTGCACATATCTTGGTCGGGAGTTGCACTGCCTGAGTACATGTTTTGGAGAATAATGAATGAAACCTTGAGTTTTATAAGATTGACCAGAACTCAGCACTACCCTGATATATATGCGGTAATGCTGAGGATCTGAATGAAATACCGCCCTATCTTTAGGAATGCTTGAACTTTTGTTATGGTTCTAAAGATCAGAGTGAAATACCGTTCTGTCTTTAAGGACGCTTGAAATTCTGTTATGGCTTTGGAGATTTGAGTGAAATACCACCATATCTTTGGGAACGCCCGAACCTCTGTTATAGCTCTAGAGATTTGAGTGAAATACCGTCTTGTCTTTGGGGAAGCCTGAACATCTGTTATGGTTCTCGATAAAACTATAGAAATAGGTCCCTTGAGCCCAAACGGTTTTCTGATCGTCCTACCGTATACAAGGCTGCTCATCTTTTGGAAAATGAGAAACTAAGTCCTAAGAGATCAAACTAACCTTTCGATTGGGCGTCCACACAACTAGCCATGGGTTCCTATTCACTGAAGTAATGTCTCGAGCTATTCAGATACAGTAGGATTATTGAGACCTACCCGACTACACTTAGAATTGAAATACTCGTTCCTCAAGTAAGATCAACCCTTAGACTGGGTGTCCTTGAATTGGGAACCTTAGTATTGATTGAGAATCTAAACTCTGCTTAAGGATAACCCTTTGATCACTATCTTTATTTGATTTGGACCTCCACCTCATCTTAACACCATATCAGCAATGTAGGGCTTAACTCGACGCAGACCGCCATCGTCATATCAGCAATGTAGGACTTAGCTCGACGCAGGAGCTCACCGCAGACGATCATCGCCGGAAGCTTGACGAGGAGATCAAGTATGGTCGACACTATCACACAACGACTGTTTGCAGTTCGCCCGAGCCATGGACGACCTGAGCTCCCATATATACTGCGTGTAGTGGGGTCGGCTTGAAGGCGATGGCTGGGTGGGGCCCAGGGTTGGCTTGGTTGCATACAGCTGAATCATATTTTGGTCGTTGATTAATTATTAATTAATAAAGAAAGCCATATGAATACTAGGCGGATCGAAAGACGGATGTGAACACACTTTCTAGTATACAACTGTGGATTTGATCTGTGAAAGAACTTGCGGAATTTATGCTTCGAACTAATGAATCATGCATGCAAAGCACATAATCCCAAACACGAAAAGGCATATACTAAGAATATATAAACTATATAAGAGATAGGTAAACATTCGAATTCTTCCTGATAGGTGATAATTGGATTAATCAATTACAAGATTTGAAGGTTGGCCTTCAAAATGTAATATAAAAAATAATTTTAAAACAAAGTTTTCCATCAAATGCTGGTGGTTCCCGTTCCACCTTGTCCATGAGTTGAGGTATTCATAATAACATCTCATATGGCACAAATTACAGTAGAATGAACTGATACAGATATAGGGTAGGGAGGAATTAAGTGAAAATTGGAGGGCATTTTGGTAAAATGGTTAACTAGGGCTTTAAGGAGGAACACTGTAGCATGCAAAGAGAGGGGGGGGGGGGGATGGCGCGATTGGATTTTCTTGCTTCTTCTTCGTGCATTTGGCCTAGCCGCCGGGGGAGGCCAACTTCTCTCCCCCGCGTGCAGCTCCTCGCTGGCGCCGACCATCAACTCCTCACACGAGCTCTCCTCTTCCTCCTCCTCGCGACATCGGCGATGACCGCCTCTTCTCCTTCTCTCTCCCTGCGGTCAGCACAACCACCGGTCCTCTGTTCTCCTCGCGCCGTCGCCATTGGACCGTCCTCGCCATCTCCGAGCGCCTCTAGCCGCCAGTCACCATCTCCTTCCTTCTCCTCGCTGACGCTGGCTTCCCCTCCTATTCCTCATCTCCTCTGCCCTTCTCCTCTCGCCTCCGACTTCTCCCGCTGCCGCCTTTGCCAGAGATGCCGACGTCGCCTCCCTCTCCTTACATGCGATGACACAGCATACATCTCTCTATTCCTTTGTCCACAGCCGTCATCGACAGTCTTCACGTGCCGCCAGTCCTTCGCGGCAGCATCCACACGTTGATGGCAGTCCATGCGCCGACTCCGTCCAGGTTTCGATTTTGTGTCGTTGTAAGCTGACCCCTGTGTCCATCCAATTTGTGTGTCGTGTTCCGGCTTTTGGGTCGTCATTAAGTTCCAGCCTGTGATCCGCAATCGTATGTCGGACTGTGTGTCTTGGGTCTAGTCTTTTTGTTGTTGTTATTTCTCAGCCGGCGTGCATGTGTTTTATCCCGGCCTGTGTGTTGATATTTTATCCCGGCCTGCGTGCCAATGTCCTCTCTCGGTTTGCATGCTAATGTCTTGTCTCGGCTTGCGTGCTATTGTTATATCCCGACTTACGTGCCACTGTCTTCACCCGGTCTGCGTGCCGCTAGTATTACCTGACCTGCAGCTCGTCTCCCGGCTTCGTGCCGCATCCGGCTCCACGTCGTCAGATCCCGCCTCTATCCTGATCAGGCGTCGTCTACTCTTCAAGGTTTCGAGCAACGTCCCATTCGAGGGCGCCCCCTGGGCCAGGGTACATTCTCCGTACTCATCCCTTTATTTATTTCATTATTATATTATTAGCATGTTACTTATATGTCCGTTGGATCCACCTCGAGCCTCGGGGTACCAGGGACCGAGGGGACCCGGTTGCTGACTGCAGGTAGCGTTGACCAGAGGACTTTTGAAGACTTGGTCAACATAGAAGCCATCTTAGCACACCTTCCTCTGAGACATCGTGACTCGATCAATATTCCATCCACCCCATCCGACGGTCCGTTTGACTCAGCTTCCGGACGGGATCATGAACTTTGCTCAAAACTTGGCTCAGGATCGATGAACAAATTAAGTTACTGATTCTGATACTGTAAAAAGCTTGTTCAGCAGTGGACTTCACGTTGATTCTCCGATCGATGAAAGAAGTGGTGATCGGATTCAGGGCCACAAAATCTCTGCGATTAAGAAAGATAAGATGTGTGCTTTACGTGCAGTTGATGGAATCAAATTCCATGCAACGGAGGGGAGATTTCTACCTTGTAAACTCTTTCACTGCTTGTAATTAGTGACATTTTAGATAAGCACTAAAATTATATTTTGAGCTCGAAGAGATATGTGTTTCAAGCAAGCGTAAAGAGATGTGAGTCGTGTTTTTTTTTTTAATATATACATGATCACAAATGAATATTGAGCAAGAAAATTAATAAAGGACAACACATGAGAGTAAAGAGAAAAAAATAGAAGAAAGAAAAGCGAACAAAAACATCCAGAGCATTGATGACGCTTAACTACCCTCACCGCTTTCGCTGCTGCACCGCCGGTCGCGACCTGATCAGCAGCTGGAGACCCCGTCAGCGGGCGTGCGCGGCCAGCGGAATCAGCTCGGAGAGCGGGGTGGCGACCGGCGTGGAGGCCGCTGACGGCACCGGCGAGCTGCGGCAGAGCGGGCAGGTGGCGCTCACGCGGAGCCATTCGTCGACGCATTCCGCGTGGAAGCAGTGGCCGCAGTCGGGGGCTCGACGGAGTGCCTCGCCGGTCTCGTACTCCGCCAGGCAGATCGGGCACGGCCCGCTGGGCTCGGCGCCTCCCGGTCCGTACGCGAACCGCGGGTAGAAGGCCTCGATGGCCGCTCGATCCAGACCCACCGCGGAGGCGGCCTCCGCCGTGGCGGTGGCGTTGGCGGCCACGTCGGGTGCGGCAGCGGCGGTGATGGGGAGAGAGGAGTGGCGTCGTCGGGGGCCACCCTTGACGCGGACGCAGAGGTAGGAGGCTAGCATGATGGTGGAGACGAGGACGAGGATGCCGACGGCAATGGCGATGCCATAGCCGAGCCCGACTCCGGAGGCGCCGGTGGGTGGAGCGCCAGCGAGGGGGGCGGAGACGGGATCCGGCACGGACATGGAACTAATTAAGAAGACGGGTGAAAGGAGGAGGCTCCTTTAGTGGCATTTATTGGAGACAGCGTGGTGCAATAAATTGGCGTGCATGGGACTTCGTGCATATTTATTAATTGTTATGATACAGTGAAAGGAGCCTTTGTGTTTAATGAGACTTTGAGTTAAAACTTATTTTAATCATAAAATAAAAATATCAAAGTATGTTTTTACATTAATTAATTTGTGGGTATTTTAAAAAGATCAGATTTTGAAAGTTTTCTCGAGAATTACAGTGTGACTGATTAAGGTGTAAAATAACAATTACTTTAAATATCATTTCACATGATATCTTTGATTCTATCAATCCTAGATTTCTTCTTTGTTTGGACAAAGATTCTTGATAAATTTAATTTCAAGACTGTTAAAAGAGGTGTACTGGCTAAAATCTTCTCCTATAATTTTGTTGTTTTGCCACACAGTCAACATCATCGGTATTAACTATTAAGCTTCTTTGTGGAAACTTTAATGGAGATGGGTCCAACCACATTGAAAGATCACTAACATTTGGAATCATTTTTGAAAGATTTTGTTTGGTTTGAGGTATTTACGTTCCACACAATTATGTTTTCAGAATACACATACAATGAAGGCAATGCTGTATCAATTCGATTGGCAACTACAGGAATAAACGTTGTATCCAATGCTGAAACAGTTGCTCTGTTGCTGTGATCCGATCTTTCTTTCTTCTCTGTTTTTAGAACCTGTTGAAATCAAGACAACTTGTTTCAGAAATACAGGTTTCAAAACTATAAATTAAACAACGATGGCACGAACATCTACACGGATGGCGTGACGTGTGAGTTGTGAGGGAGAGAAACTGAAGGGAACATGTTGCCGTTTTCCTCGGCTCAAAATGAGTTATTGACCAATCGTTTGCTAGTAGAAATGAGCTTATCAAGGTGCATGGTGAATAGAGCTGTCAGACGGGTCAATCCGTGGCGTGGCGGGGCGGGTCGGCCCGTGGCGGGCTAATCATTTGGCGGGGCGGGGCGGGCCAATCCGCCAACTTGGCGGGTTGGGAAATTTCCAACCCAACCCATTCTAAGGCGGGTTAGCGGTTTGGCGGGCCAACCGGCGGACCCATCAAAAATTTTTAAAAAAATTAAAAAATATTTCATATCTTCAACATTTTACTTTGAAAATTTTTTCTACAATTAAATGTATACATAAACATGTATTTTAAATATAAATGAACACAAATGAGTACTTATGTTGGATAAAAAGTACTATTTTTATTTCAAAATTATAACGAAGAAAGATAATAAATTAGCCTAAAACTTAGCTTATATATGTTTTTCAACCCGCGGGCCAACCCAAGCCCGAGCGGGCCGACCCACGCGGGTCGCGGGCCTAGGCGGGTCGGCCCACGGTGGACTTGGGTTGATAAAATTCTAACCCAACCCACTTAAATTGTTTGATGGGATAGGCCAACTCGACGGGCCCAACCCAAATTGATGGCTCTATTGGTGAAGCCTTCAACCATGAAACATGTCTTTCGTTGTAGCTGGCAGCTCAGCTCGATTGCTTATTTAGATATTCGCATTTTAAATTAATTGTTTTTTTTTCAAATTCAAAAAGCTTCATAACCCGTCCGGTTCGTCTGGGATCGGAATTCGGTTCGGTATCCGGTCCAATCTGACGGCCGGACCGGCTTGTCATTAACTATTTAAGTTCGGGTAGATCATTTTGGCCCTCGTCATCCCTTTCTTGGAGCCGAAGCAGCAGCCGGCAACGGAGGAAATGGCGGACACTTCCACCTCGTCCTCGACGGCGCCTTCCGACGCGGAGAGGGAGGAGATGCTCGATCGCATGCTCACCCGTCTCGCCCTTGCCGATGATGACAAGCTGGAACCCTTGCTCGTCAGGATCCTCCCTTACTCCATCTCTTCGCTCGCATCTCCCTCCCCTTCAATCCGCAAATCGGTAACCTTTATCAGCTTCAGTTCAATATTAGTTTTCTAATTCAAGATTGGGTTCTCATGATTCACAGTTTTGGCTTTTGTCATGCCCTGTTCGAGCATCGTTGATGAAGTGTGTGTTTGATTCGCGAAAGGAATTGCATTCTTTGAGTTTATGCAGTCTTTCAACACCATTTTTTTTATTAAATAGGTTTAGAAGGACTGTACGTGATTCCCAGAGAAAAGTCTGGTGACTTGATCCTTTGTTTCTGGAGTTTTAGGGTTTACATCCTGAATATGTTGGAGGTTTGATACTCCTGATCCACGCTTCTCTTAGAAAAAATATTATATTGCCTTCATTGATGATCCCTGGAAGGCCGGTGATGTAGTTGGAATGTTGACCAAGTCGTTATGACCCGAAGAAAGGAGGGACGATGATCTGTCTTCTATGTTGACTGAGTCGTTGGACCTCCAAAAAAGAGAAGGACCAGAGGTGTACGAAAGTCTTTGGTCAATGGTGCCAGCAAGTTTGTTAGAAAACTGACCGGGGGCTGCCCCGGCCTGACACTCAAATTCTTAAGTCAGCCTTCGGTGATAGAAAATAAACAATGCTATAATGAAGAACATAAAGACTGAATGTAAAACATACCAGACCCGCAAGAGCGGACCAGAAGCGACACAGAGCTAAAGGCGATAGTGCAGAGCAGGAGGGTGGCATGGAGGAATGGAGCCGGAGGATGACACAGAGTCAGAATACGACAGTGACATGCAGGCCGGAATATGATAGTGACACGTAGGACAGACCATAATAGCAGCTCATAGGTTGGAATATAATAGTGACTTGTCGAAATACAACCACGACTCGCAGGCTAAAACACCATATCAGCTTGAAGGTCGAACGACTACATTCTGGAACACAACAATAGAGTCAAGCAATGGTGACCCAAAGATTGGATCGACGTCGGGATCATACGATAGCGCGGATCAGTGATGGTGGATGCCGGCTGGTTGGATCGAAAGGCGGGAGCACCAGAAAGTTGGATCCAGCAGCAGGGATGTCGGGGAACGATGCCAGCAGCTGGGGATGCTCTCTCCGGGCTGTGGAGCGGCGTTGGCGGCTGTGGCCGGTGGGGGAGAAGGCAAGCGGCTGAGGCAACTAGGGAGGCGGCGCGTAGGTTGCGGATAGCGATGAGGAGAGAGGAGGCGACACTCTAGCTGGAGATCAGTGGTGCAGAAGGAAGGGACGATGCTGCTTGGCGATGGTGGCAACGGACTGGCCAGCGAAGGGTTGTGCCCTTAGCGCTAGAGAGGGCTGACAGCTGCAACAAGAGCAGGCGGAGGCAGCTGCCTCGTGAGGAAGAAGGGGTGGTGCGTGAGCCCAATGGCAGCGTGGTCGTGAGAGAGAAGAAGAGAGAGGGAGCGGCGGATGAGGTGGAGACCACAAGGGAGGAGATCGGGGAGAGAGGAGTTAGCTGTGAGGCTTCTGGCGGGGTGGTGTCGAGGCCTCCAGCGAGGTGGCGCCAAACCGGGGGGGGGGGGGGGGGGTTAGGACCTTGACGTCCGCTAGAGGGGGGTGAATAGCGTCTCACCCAAAACTTTACTTCCTATAATGTTAGTGCACAGCGGAATACAAAAACAAACTAACAAATATGAAAGTTAACCTAAAAACAAGAAGGAAGAAGACAACAAACCAAACACAAACCCTAACACAAGGCGTTTACGTGGTTCGGAGATAACTTGCTCCTACTCCACGGCATGTCCGTAAGGTGGACGATCCCTCAATCCGTCGGTGGATTAGTCCCGGCAAACTCTGGCTAGCTCAACCTCCTTGTGGGTGGAGAAACCTCACCACAACTCCAACCAAGATCTCTTGGCACACAAAGATCTCTTGAGCACAAGTAGACTACTAATTAGACTTTAACCAAGTCTAATTTCGTCACCTTGGCCGGCCATACCAAGCTCCTTCTTATAGAGCTTGGAACAAATCAGAACCTGATTTGTCCGTTACCAGTCGACTGGTCCATGCACCAGTCGACTGGTGCCAGCCCAATGGCTATCTCAACGGCTCTCTGCTACAGTGCATCAGTCGACTGGTCCATGCACCAGTCGACTGCTACAGTAACTGCTACAGTAAAACCCTAAAACTTAGGATTTTACTCCGAGTATAATCTCTCATGCACTCGTACCCTCACGACTCATTTGACTCTTCTTTGCAGCCTTGACCTTTTGCCTTCAAGCCTACTTCCTTTGGCTCTCGTCCCTCGGATGCATCCAAACCCACGGCTTGTCCCCAATGCCATCCTTTGCGTATGCCTCGAAGTCGCTTCCCTCGGCCATTGTCCTTGCTGCCTTGTCCATGGTCCCTCGGATGCTCCATCCTTCACCGGACCCGAAGCCGTCAACCTGAGTCACATGTGTCACCTGCAGTCCTGCACAACTCAAGTACACATATCAAATAACAAGGGTAAACCTAACTTAAACCCTTTGCCCAAACACCAAAACACATGGTCCCGCAGACCATTGGGATTGCTCCAACAATCTCCCCCTTTTTGGTGTTTGACAATACGTTTAAGTTAGGGAAAACAAATAGCAAATAAACATGCTAATACAATGGACTTACGATGCTAAGGCTACACACTTGGACTTACTCCGCCGAATGGACTTACGATGCCAAGGCTACACACTTGGACTTATAATGCCGAATGGACTTACATTGCCAAGGCTACACACTTGGCAACCGCCGAATGGACTTACGTCGCCAAGGCTACACACTTGGCAACCGCCGAATGGACTTACGATGCCAAGGCTACACACTTGGACTTACACCGCCAAATGAACTTACATTGCCAAGGCTACACACTTGGCAACCGCCGAATCAATGTATCATGTATTGGAACCTATCCCAAGGCTCCCCCTACACCTATGCTCCTCAATGAGCTAGGATTTTTACAACGGGCTTTTTAAGAACCTATCCCAAGGCTCCCCCTACGCAAAAGGACTAAGGTTTTCCCAACTAAACCTTACTTCTCCCCCTTTGCCTAACATCCAAAAAGTTCTCCAACAATATCCCAATTGTTGAAAACTTATTATCCAAACTGACTCTAAACTCATGTATTAATCCCCCTTGGATCCCATACATCTAAGCGAGTTGACATGGTCACAAACCAATGCTGAAAACAATTTCAGACTGGTATCAGTCGACTGCCCTAAGTGCCAGTCGACTGCCCCCTTCGACACAACCTTACAGAAGCATTCTGTGGTTGAAATCTACTATTACCAGTCGACTGGTATCATCACCAGTCGACTGGTATCGACAAAATGAGCTTACAGAGACATTCTGTGCTCAAAAACACTGTTACCAGTCGACTGGTATCTGTACCAGTCGACTGGTACCCTATTTCTGAAAAAATCAGCCTTTTCAGGCCAACTTCAGAAATGCACCAGAAATTCCCTAGACCTCCAAAAATTCCCAAATTTTGTGGAGAGGTCTATTGTACCCTTGTCTACTTGGGAAAAATACATTATAAAATGTATCTATCACCAATCCCAAGATTGACACAAAATCTAAAACTAGCTACATTGTTCAATTGAACCTTGACCCAAAGTCCTAGTTTTGACTTCTTCTTAATGTATTTGCCCATACCAACCCACAATGCATCCCTAGCATTGGTTTACATGACATCTATACATCCAAAACCAATTATCACGCTATATGACCCCAAATGTCATATTTCTTGCATGAAATACAAACCATGTGTGTCAAATCCCTAGGTTTGAGACTCAAATCCATCTCCAAACCTTTTGGCACACTCCATGGCTCCTCTAAACTCCCAAGTAGTACCCACCTGAGATCCATTGGCCATGGGTCCCAAATTGACTCTTAGAGCTCTCCCTAGAGCTCTTTGCCTTAGCCACCTCCCTAGGTGACTCATCCACAATGACTAGGCCACATCGGTGTACCTCCGGTGACACTTGGCCTACCAACCTTACTTTCTTAACCTTGGACACTTTGTCCTTGGTTAATTTTTCCTTACCTTTAAATGGTTTTCCCTTGCCATTTATTGGCTTCTCCTTGCTATAGTCATATGCAACCCTAGCATAAGACTTTCCCTTAGCTTTGGAGGACTCTCCCTTGCCATGATCATTTGCCACCCTAGCATATGAACTCTCATTGGCCTTGGAGGGACTAGATCGGTATCCCAAGCCCGATCTATCATTGTTGGGTCTTTGGCTACCCAACATCATCCTTAATTCCTTAGATCCAACATTGAACCTCTTAAGGAATTGTTCTAACTTATCAAGCTTTTCCCTTAAAGCTTGATTCTCCTTTTCTAGGTTCTTAACCCTAGAGGTAATTTGTCCCGATTGGACATTCCTAGACCTACCCACTTTTCTAGGCATATGTCTCCCCTTCTTGGGATTAATGCCTTGGGTCTCCCTAGGTCTATTGTTTCTAGATTTTTCATGCATAGATTTCTTAGGGTTTTGATCGACAATTACCCTACTTCTATCATGATATTTAAATCCAAAATTTTTCATGGGTAAATAAGAATTAAACCTTGAATTGCAATTCAAGTTAGGGTATACCTCCCTTACCCTTGAAGCTCCCCCTTGACTTGAGCTTTTCTTCTTCTCTTTCTCCCATTTCTTTAATTGCGCAAGCTTCTTGATCTCCCTCTTCTTGGGGCATTTTGTGTGGTAATGACCCCGCTCACCACACGTGAAGCACACTATGTGCTTTTTCTCCTTCTTCTTCCTCTAGCTTCTTGCTCTCTTGGCGGTTAGTCCGTAGAAGAGCGCCCTTGCTCTGATACCACCATGCACTCGTACCCTCACGACTCATTTGACTCTTCTTTGCAGCCTTAACCTTTTGCCTTCAAGCCTACTTCCTTTGGCTCTTGTCCCTCGGATGCATCCAAACCCACGGCTTGTCCCCAATGCCATCCTTCGCGTATGCCTCGCTTCCCTCGGCCATTGTCCTTGCTGCCTTCCATGGTCCCTCGGATGCTCCATCCTTCACCGGACCCGAAGCCGTCAACCTGAGTCACATGTGTCACCTGCAGTCCTGCACAACTCAAGTACACATATCAAATAACAAGGGTAAACCTAACTTAAACCCTTTGCCCAAACACCAAAACACATGGTCCCGCGGACCATTGGGATTGCTCCAACGGGGGGTGGGTTGGGGTGGAGAAAAAACGAAGATCCTTTTTCTCGTCCAAGCCACAACCTAAAAGAGGGTCCTCAGTGAAATGACCAAAATACCCTTATACCCTCTGCCCCTTTCTCCTCTCATCGCATCAATTGATAATAGCTAAAAATGTTGGACATATGTTATTATTCCAATACCCTGAGTTGTATGAGGATTTGAAGGACTGGCAGAGTGAAATGTATGCTAAATGTACATATAATGGTATTCCATCATCAAAAACCTAATTTCCTTAAGATTGGTTAACAGATGGTCTTCAAGTAAAAATTCTATTTCCTTTTTGTTTAAAACTTTGACGAAGATCTAAACTACGATCTCATCATCCATTATTATTATTTTTGGTGTTATAATTAGCATGCTATCCAATTTTAATCTATGCTGTTGATATACTGAAAGTGCCATGGCTGTCACCTTGTTCCTTATGCAATTTTATCTTTCGGTGTGGCAACAGGTTTTGGAGATGTTAAGCCATGTTAACAAGCGGGTCAAGAACTGTCCTGAAATTTCTCTTCCCTTCTCAGAGTTGTGGAGGATTTATAATGAAGCAAATGCATCTCTGATGGTCAGAAACTTCTGCATTGTCTACATTGAGATGGCATTTGAGCGCTTGCCTATACAGGTATGTCTTTCTCTCTCTCTTTCTCTCATACTTTCTTTTCCATCACTTACTCTATGTGCCTCTATTACTAGGATAAAGTATCTATGGCGCCTAATCTCCTTGTTAATATTTCAAAAATTCCCCCTCAGCATCAAGAAGTCATTTTGAGGATTGTGTCAAAGGTACAGTAAAATTTAATGATTCTAGTAGTTCATATTATACAATAATTTAGTTTCATGATACAAAAATTTGAAAAGATTGTTATTACTCAGTTTAGCCAAAATTGGACAGAATTTGCTCAGGTTATTTTAACTGTTTCTAGTAGACTGGAGAGACTGAATTGGTTGAATGCCTATCCAATTGATTCCCTATTGTTATAGTAGTTAAATTAATTGAGGCTATGCAAATGGTTCGAAATTTAAATTGCTAAAACATACATATGATACAATCATAAATTTTAATTTATTATGTTAGATTGTAAGATACTAAAATTCTGTAGATTGTAAGTACTCAAATCCAACCCTATGATTCAATCTTTCACACACTTAGCTGTTCCTAGATAGAATTTTATTATAAGTTTAGCACTCTAAAATCTATTGATGTGGATGGAATCATTCATTTGAACTTTGATCAGTGTTCTAAAAATCGGCCTAGGCCTGCCTAGGTGCTAGGCACCAGCTAGCTACACCGAAAACATGCTAGTCGGTCAACCTAGACGGCCTTGGCGGGATTAGACGGCCCTAGGCACCGACTAATCAATCGAATGTTTTTTTTTAGTTTAGGCTTTTAAATTTAAAGCCCAATTTAAAAAAATAGAAATGTAACCTTTTGTTTTTATATAAGCCCTAAATTTTAGTCCAACAAGAAAATCGATTTGTTGGCTTGTTCTAGTGTGTAACACCAAACTTCATTTTCATCGTACTGCGTAACTAGAGCTGGAGAAATCAGAACAAATGAAGAAGCCCACATTTATAATAAATCAGAGAGTTAAAAGGCTGGAGAAATCGATTTGAAGAAAAGTTTATTATCTGATCTTTCCTCAACTGAGCGACTTAGAAGCGATTGAATTAAAGATTGGCCAAAGCCTCATCCTTTGGAAACTTCATTTCATCATATAATCCCGAAGAAGCTTTAGAGTGAGAGAACTTCACGAGGCTAATTTTGCATCCGAAGAAGAAGAGAATCAAAATGATGATATTGAGTTTGTGTCCGATGAAGAATAAGTTGTTGAAAATTATAGAGAAGTAAAATAAATTTGTGATATTTTATTAATTGTGTAATTTTGAACTCATTTTAAATTTGATGTTATTGTATTGGAGTTATAGAATATGATTTATTATGTAATTTATGTTGATACTGTGGAATCCGTTTAGCGGTGCCTAGCCTCGCCTAAGTGACCTAGGCGCTAGGCGCTAGGCGCTGATCTAGTGCCCGACTAGCTTGAGCGAATTTTAGAACCTTGACTTTGGTGTTATCTTGGTTGCCAAAAATGAGAAAAATGGTGAGAATGACTTGATGGGCTATGTGTATGGACTCTGAACTATTCAACATGGGAGTCATGAGAAGAAGCCACATAATACCAGATAGTCCAGGTGGATATATCACCTAAGTGACACATGTATGCTAGTAAATTCACTTATTTGAGATTAAAGGCTATTATTATGATTTTTTTTTTAAAAAAAGGGTTACATATTGTTGAAGTGTGCACTTGGAACCTTCTCCGATGCCACATAATTTGTTTTCATAAATTATATTTTGTGAACTGTAGGATGATTTTCAATAAAACAATCTTTGTAAACTTTGTTGAATTTATGACTTTGCTGTGCTGTACCATTGAATATATTATTATATGAACACTATCAAGCTTAACTATCTCAGGCAATTGGTGACCACTATTCTAGTCAAGTTACTGAAAAAATTGGTCCAATGTATAGTGCTATTGGTGATTCTGATGATAGGCAGGTTTTTGTGGAGTTCTGCCTATATACAATCTTATATCAGCCACCATCGTCTAGGTATACATCCAATTTACTAAGGGGTAATATTAATGATCTAGTAGGTATATTTTTGTAGCTAACTCAGTTTTTTGATTGCTAGTGTTACATGCCCTGCTGGTTTGTCAGTGGTTCAATCCAATCGTGTTACTGGAAAGCTTCCACTTAAAGGTGAATTGCTAACAAAGAGAAAGGTATGTGTGTTCTTTTACATACATTATCTGTCAATCACTATTGCAATTTACTTAATCTTGTATAACCGCCTGCACAGCTTGGCATGTTGAATGTCATTGAAGCTATGCAATTAGCTCCTGAGATTGTATATCCTCTTTACTTGGCTGCTGTTTCAGATAGGTATTCGTATATGATCCTAAAGGTTTACATAAATCAGTGTGGCATTGCTGTTGTGCTTATCTTTCTGATACTTTATTTTTATTCTAGCCAAGAATCTGTTGTTAAGAAAGGGGAGGAATTATTGAAGCGCAAGTCTACAGGTGTCAATTTGGAGGACACCATTTTAATAAAAAAACTATTTATACTTTTTAATGGTACACACTTTACTCTAGTTCTTTCTGTTTGAAAAAGAATATATGGAGTAGTTTGGTTAATTTGTATGGATTGGACTGATTATGTGTTGTCATGATGATCCTTTTCTTTGCTCATGATTTGCAAATTGAAAAAAATTGGATGGCCAAGGCTTAAAAATCAAATACAGTTTGGCTCCTTTAATCTCAAGAGACATATTAAAAGAAATCTTCATGAATATGCAATTTAGACTGAATGATGGATGAAGGATAATGGTTCACCAAATTTCAATGCTTGCAAGATCAGATTGGATAAACTAGTTCAGCCAAATTTAGTAGGACTGTGTCTTGATTCAATTGAAAGAATTAAGCAAAGAATTTCTCATAGTTATAAAAATTGGACTTGAAATCAACAAAAAACTTCAAGTTATTGTTTCAACAAATTGGCAATTGATCTGGACAAGCTACCTAGTTGAACTGACTGTGATTAACTTGGCCAATTATACATTCGTTGCAAATAGGGCTAATCATTTCTCCAGATTAATTTATGTGTCGCTTACAGTTTCCTTGCAATATCATATTTTTTTCCTCTTTAATTTTGGGGAAGAAGAGTGTGATGATGCAATTGTTGAAGGTATAGCTTCTATGTTTAGCAATATATGTAAAAACGCCCACTGATGACTAAGGGAAAAACAAAGAGGACAAGGATGGAATGACTTACTTCCTCAGTGGTCTTGAATTGGCACTGGAATCTTGGGATTCAAACTATCTACTATGTCGATGTATGTTGAATTTGCAGACTTTTGTGAAGTCAGAGTTGATCATAGGTTTGCCAGATGGTTAGAGGTAGAGTGCTTGGAGTTGGCCACTGTTCTACGCAGGGTGGTTGGAGTTTCTCTAATCATGCACATTGTTTTACAAACTCATAGGGTGGCAAGGTATATATTGTTCTCATCCTTGGAGGGAGATGGAGGTGTGCAAATTGTAAGGTCGGAGGCAGAGGGTCTATGGTCTATGATGGAGACCAAGGTTCAAAAGATGAGGGCATAAGTTGGAGGTTGCAAGGCCCGTGGCTGGGATTAGAGGAGGTGGGTGTCAAACTTTGGTAGTTGCTGTCTGGGCTGAGGGTAACACTGTATCAGAGGGTGACAGTGTGTAATAGGCAGATGCTTAGTTTTTTTTTTTGGGGTAATGGGTAAGTTAGGTTAGAGTAGAAATAAAAAATAACATATATAGTCATCTCATGGAAATTGTTTGACATTTTCTACGGACTGAGGAATCCATTTTGTTTTTTTTTTCTTCTAAAATTGTCTGGTTCTCTCAATTTAGTAAAATTGGTCTATTTTCCAAGTTTAGTAGAAATCAGTTACTTTTCCCAATTTAGTAAAAATTGATCAGACCAGCTTTTACTCTGGTTTTAGACTTCTGATCAGATTAAAGGATCAAAACGGATGATGTCTCAAGTTTGTTTTTTTTTTGATTTGCCCATGGTCCAGTTCGTTTTAATAACTGGGCTACTGGTTCAACTTCACTTAACTATGTTACAAGAGAATCTTTAAGGACTTTACTATCCCACTTATTTACTTATCTTGCAATAATTGGACAAGAGTTTTACCATATTTTGGCTACCATCAGCTGGCATCCACTCCCTAGGCTTCTCCTTTGGAATTGTATCCATTGTTCAAACTATTTAGTTATAAGAGGTTTTCTAGTGGGATCTGTCCTGTGTTCATCATTACAAGTGAATCTCCAAACACCTTAAACTCTATGTTTCAATTTTTCACTTAACATTCTTACAATGTAATATTCGTTGAGTTCACTTTGCCTCCTTTTGGTTTTCAATCAACTCCATTATTTTTAGTACTCACATTGACTACTATATAATATGATCTATTGCTACAAAAGGGACCACCAAGTATGTGGATAATATCATGGCAATGGAAATAGATTTATTTGTTACGTTATATTCTACTTGTGGCAAAAGACGACTCACTCACCCCAGGCGCCCCTCCACGCCCATCCCAAGGCAATTGGAAGGGAAGTAAATCATGGTGACCAAGCAGCGTCTCTTTGGGTGGGAGGGATTTTATTCCCGGATTGTGCCCCGGGGATTTGACCCCTGTTTTCATGTGGCAATCTACCACCCAAGTACCAACTTGGCTACTGGTGGGGACGTGTTATATTCTACTTGTGAACTATGTAGAAGAGAAAAATTATGCATTTTAATTGTTTGATTAAATCTGAATAGCCACTTCATTTCTTCAGTCTATAAAGTCAATATTCTATACCTTCTATATTTTCCTAACTTTGAATATTTAAGGAAATGCATGATAAGAACACAGGGAAATTTAGAATCTTGTAATTACTAAGATTATTCTTTTCACTTGAAATTATAACTGTAAGTGTTTTATATACTGATTATTGGTGCGCGTGCTTTGAATTCTATCAAATTGCCTTTTTGCAACAAGTTGTTAAGACGGTATCATGCCGTCTACACTTTTCAGTATGATATCTGAAATTCTGAAATGTTTAATTGATCTTGTGCTTATCTGCTTCCACAGTTAGGTATATCTCAATTTTTTAATTACAGTTTTTTTCATCATTTAGGTAATGTTGGGGTTGAAAGCATAGCTGCAGATTCCAAGGTAACTCCAGTGAATGTCGCAATGCGAGTGCGGCTCATGTCTATTTTTTGCCGATCAATTACTGCAGCAAATGCTTTTCCTTCAACACTACAGTGTATCTTCAGTTGCATTTATGGTACTAGATGCTTTTCTTGCTCTTTCTACTTGATACTCATTTTCTATGAGTTCTTTGCAAGGTTTGATGAGCACACAGATTCTGGATGAAATTTTTGCCATTTCTGTTTTTGGATATCTCTTACCCGGTTGTCTCAGAGATTATGGAAGAAGATTTGACTCCATTATTCTATATCTATCTTAAGAGTTTCTTCACTTCGTTAATTGATTCACTTTCTTACAGTGCCACATATATAAATACTTACACTGATGACATTATTCTTTAATTTTATTTGGAATTCCAAAGCAATACTTTCTGTTAACAGATCCCTAATTGTTGTATTCTATAATTTTCTAATATAAAATGTCTTTTTAAGCAGTAAAATGGTTACTCAAGGGACATTGGAAGGAGTTTTGAGATTAAATAATGGCTGTGAGCATATTGGTTCTTGTATTTTTGAAGATTTAGCGTTCTAATCTGTTTTTTTTGTTTCCGTACGATTTTCAAAACTATAATTGGCATTCAGGGTGCTTTTAATAGTTAACAGCCAATAGCTCTGATATTGCGGACTAAAAAGTACTGGCATCAGGAGATTTTAGAATTCTAGTAATATTTCTCCTGAGTAAGTAGTAAGTGTAACTCACAGAATCCAACTCATTTATTGTTTTTCTTTTTGATGATGAATCAAAATTATCTTTAATTTACTACTTGAATTTTTTGCTGCTTTGTGACTGCTTGGAAATCCAAACAATCCAACCTATCAATACACAAAATTGACATATTTGATCAGCATGTCAGAAGGTACTATTTTTTTAAAAAAAAAAGAGAGGAAAGGATAAAAACATCTTTTCATCACAATTACGTTTATGCTAGTCTTTGTAGAGTATGATCCCATATGTTTCTTGACCTTATGAGTCATTCTCTAGTTCTATTTGCCTCACTTATCGTTTGATTTGTTAGTGGATCAATTTTCCTTTCCATTTCATTTTCCCCTTGTGATGCCATCTTCTTACTCATTTTTAGTATCATTATGTTGGTTCATCTGAAATAGGGGATTCAACCATTTCAAGACTGAAGCAGCTAGGGATGGAATTTACTGTTTGGGTATTTAAACATGTATGGATTTGATTTCAACTGCATTATCCTTTAATTATCCCCTTATATTTTAATCTCTCTTTTATTTCTTTTTTAATGTTTAATCTTGCTTGATCTTTGTGTAGAAGTTAGAATATAGTGATAATTATCTGATGTCAACATCATATCTGAACTCCCTCATCAAAGTTTTTAGCCTTAACGTTGTTAAACATTATATTGTGCTTCTCATAAGTTTAAGACATAGTTAAACACATGAGATGTTTAGTTATTATTCTTGTTCTCTCTCTTAGTAATGTTTGAAAATGCATCAATATTTACCATGGGTGTTTGAAAGCAAGGAGTTTTATTGACTATGTTCTAGTTCAATCCTCGAACCTAACAATGTTATTTTGGAGTCATGTATAGAGGTAGAAAGTTTGCTTCATTTTATGACCAGGTGTTAACTTATGACCAGGCTAATATGTGACAGTTGATAATATCACACCAACAGAAACTAGAGACCTAGGATTGCTTACTGATTCAATCACAGAAGATAAAATACAATCAAGGAAGTCAAGCTCGGAAGTCTCATTTTGCTAGTCTCTGATTGGATGAAGGATTTTTAGTAATTACTTTCATTCTATTTCCCAGGTTCAATTCCTTTGTGGAAAAAATTGATTTCCCAATTTCATCCCCTTTGCTGAAACTTTTTCAATATGAAGGAAGCCACCCGGATTGTCTGGCATTAGTTATAGGAATATAAAGACACTTTACCTTTTATCAAGTTATGTTGGCTTAGCCTTGTATTGATGCATGATACGGTGATGAAGAGGGCCCATCAAAGATAGGTCAAAGTAAGGAAGATCAACTGACGTGGAGGTCAAAGTCAAGGAAGGTAAAGGTGTAGGCGATCTTGTGTATGGCCGGCTAGAAGGGGGGTTGGATGGACGGCACCTCCAAATGATCGCTTCCTACGTATTCGTTAGTTGCACAGCGAATAATACAAGAACAAGTACGAATACTAATACGAATACAAATATAAACAAGAAAGCTAATCTAAAGACAATAAGGAAATGCAAATCGCTAACACGACGATTTACGTGGTTCGGAGATAACTTGCTCCTACTCCATGGTTGTCCGTAAGGTGGACGATCCCTCAATCCGTCAGTGGATTAGTCCTTGGGAAACTCCGGCTAACTCAAGCCTTCTTATGGGTGGAGAAACCTCACCACAACACTCACCAAGACCTCTTGAGCACTTGTTGACTACTAATTAGGGTTAACCACCACTAATTTCATCAACCTTAACCAAACTTCCAAGCCTTGGTTATATAGGCTAGTGTCAGTCGACTACTCTCTATGGAGATACGACCGTTACAACCCAACGGCTCGATACCAGTCGACTGGTGAAAGTACCAGTCGACTGCTCCACAGGCCGAGTGAACAAAAGCGCTCCTAGTGGACTGTACCAGTCCACTGATATTTCCATCAGTAGTCGATTGGTACCCCGCACTCGGACCCTCACCCTTACGACTCACTTGACTCTTCTTCGTTGCAGCCTTGACCTCTTGCCTTCAAGCCTACTTTCTTTGGCTCTCGTCCCTCGGATGCACCTAAGTCCGTGGCTCGTCCCAATGCCAACCTTCGCATATGTCTCGAAGTCGCTTCCCTCGGTCCTTGTCCTTGTTGTCTTGTCCACGGTCCCTCGGATGCTCTATCTTTCATCGGACCCGAAACCATCAAGCTGAGTCATATGTGTATCCTGCAAACCTGCACAACTCAAATACACATATCAAATACAAGTGTGAACCTAACTTAAACCCTTTGCCCAAACACCAAAACACATGGTTGCACGGACTATTGGGATCCCTCCAACAAAAGGGATGTTGTCCACAGATTAGGCAAGGCTAACCGTTCGGTTGAGTTACGGCCGGACGGGCAGCACGCCCGAATGGACGAGCAGGGCCAAGCGGACAACATAAGGTTACGAGATCAACAGACAGTACCTCCCTCGGCCATCGTCTCTGCCGAGCGGACGACGTGTTCGTTCAGGGAGGAGCCCTTCGATTATGGAAAAGCTAAGTGAAGGGAGATTACTCTGTGCAGCACAACCGAGCGGGGCGTGTTTCGGCTGAGTGACCATCGATCAACCTATAGCGGGACCCACCTACGTACCTCCTTGTACCCTTTTGGAGGTTTGTGCCAGTGACAACAAGAGCATGTTCCGTAGGCAAATAGTATGATAGAAGCTTCCAACCTGTGGATTTGCATGCTTGCTTAAGGAAAGGTGTTAGAGACACTTTTAGACTTGTTTTTTCCTAGGATGCTTGGGAAAATGTGCGCCCACTTTGAGAGGCGTGCGTAGACACTACAGTGACACTATAAAAGGGGTTCTCATCTACAGGCAGAGGTATGCGCAACTTCGTTATTTCACACACACTAGCTATAATTTTCTACTATTCTCCACTTGTCGGAAACTGATTTGAGCGTGGGCCAACGCCGAGAACCTCTTCCCGGCCCGACACTAACACCTCTTGTGTTGCAGGACCGCGTGGAATCTTCACTTCATCAACCTTCAAGCTACATCCCCAGCTTGCCATCTTCTCCACTTTCGGACAGGAACAATGCATATTTAATGTGCCTTGATCCATGTTAGATGTCTCTTGAGTTAGAGGGCCTCAAGGAAGATTTGACTATGATGAAATTGCCTATTCCTAATTTTCCTTGGTAAGATGAAAAATACTTGGAACTAAAGGAAAAAGGAACAGTGACAGTTAATTTTGTAAACTAGCCAAAGAAGAAGAAACGAGACTGATGGGAACTTCAGAGGCCTTCCAAAGAATGGGAAAAGTGAGAGAAAAAGAGGGCATTATGTCCTGATCTTTGAGGGAGGAAATCACTAGTGAGCAAGGGTTATTATCTATTTAGTTAGGTGAAGTGCATTGGCCTCGCTTGTTTTCTTTGTATTGAAATTTTATTATAGATTTATCATTTATTTTAGTTTTACATAAAAACCTTTGATTTCTACAGTTTGTCACCACACAATTTAAGTTTCCAAGTGTAATCCTTTTCACTATCATCAGTTAATAGTTAATACAATATCATCTGCAGATAGCTCATACACCAAGGTTGTTTATGTTATTAGCAATTTCATTCTTATACTAATGTAAGAAGATAGGAACTTAGAATTGATCCCTTGAAGAAAAATAATTCATTGATACCCAGTCGATGTAACATTAATAATTCATAATTCATTGTCATGATGCATCTCATCAATATAACTTTTAGATATTTGTTTTCTCCTCTAAAGTCAATCACAGTAATTCTCTCGAATATATTATTGTTTCTTCTAAGCCAATAAAAATCACATGTAAATCCTTTTTTCCCTTATTTCATTATGTCTCATCATTAATCGATTGCTTAGGAGGATTTCAGGGACAACTGAAAGTACAGTTAGTATTTATTTTTAGGTAAACTCTTAAATCTATATCAGCTGGTTAGGGTACTATTTACCACGACTTAGTATTTGGATCACACTTCACTGAGTAGTATAGGATTGAATTGAGTGTAACATTTGATTCAGGGCCTGTGTTCTATATCTTCTGATATATTCTTTTGACTTGTACCAACCTCTATTGATCTGTGGCAATTGCTATTTGTGTTGTCTAGAGACTTTCATCATCATCATCATTATTGTCAATCTGTGTTTATCTATGTGAATCTTATCCCTCCATTGAGCTGACACAATCCATGTTTAAAGACTTCAAAACCTGAAAAATGTAAATATCACTCTTTCAAAAGACAACTGCTATTTAGGCATGTATGGGTATTGATATCAGTTTCAGGTATACATTTGCGTTTTTTCCTTGGTTGAATATAAAACTAAGAGCCTTTATCATGTTTGTCTTTTCTTAGCTGATGACACTATCTATGGGCTCTAAATATATTCCTCTTTCCAAGACTATGTCAAAATTTTAATCTGATGGATAATTTTTGTAGGCGATAATGGATCAATTGAAGCTCATGGCTCCTGTTATTTTAAGCGGAATAATACGATCTCTTGATGCTTCAAAGGCGGAAGCTGGTGAATACATATTTGCGTTTTAGTCTTTTTCTTGTATTTTGCCTCTTTGGTGGAGCTGTTATGATATTGTCAAATACTAGTCACATGCACATTTCTTCTATCTGCATTGTTCTCATGAATATTGTTTAAGCTAATATCCTGTTCCCCAGAGGCTGTTCCAAAGGATGTCAAGATTTTTGCTTACCAAGCTATTGGTTTGCTTGCATCACGTATGCCTCATCTTTTCAGGCAGGTGTTGTTTTTCTAGATTCTATAATACTAACTGAAATTTCATCAAGAATATGATTTGTACTCCTTTTCTTACTGTTCCTTTGTGGCAGAGAGAAAATTGACATGGCTCTTCGGATGTTTACTGCGTTAAAGTTGGAGGACCAATCCCTGCACCTCACTATTCAAGATACAATTATTTGCCTTGCAGTGGCATACAAGGTATTTTTTAAGTAGTGCATAATGTATTGTTCTCTTCCAACTTGAGACGGATTTTAAAGTTTTCTATGCCGAAAAATATGCAACTATAGCAATGTTAGCTTGATTATTCTTTGCACTTCTAGAAAGAACCGTGAGTAATAGCATGATGACGGTGTGACATATTCCAATTATGAAGTGTTGAGTTCATTTTGGCATATGTTGCAACTGATATTTAAATTTTTAGATCCTTGGTTCACATAAGGTAAGTCTTATCTTGCTGTTTGATGAGAAAATTGGTTTCTATAGACAGAAAGCTTTGGGCAATTTAAGGGAAGAGTAGATAAGTATGGACATTCTTTTCTTGCTTAACCTTCAGAGAAGTTAATTGCTTGTTTACTTGGATAGAAATGGGAGGAAGGAACAAGGGATGATAGATAATTTCATTATTTTTCCCATTATCTCTCTTTTTAAAGGTTTTTTATGCCCCCAATGCATCTGCACTGCTAGTAGCATGGTATGATACTCATGAAGCCTCTGACAATTTCTTTAGCACCTGCTGCACCAGAGTCAATTATGCACACACACACAAGAAAAACATTACAAGAAATACACAATCAGTATTTTCAAAATTTCAGATTTCAGAAATTGATTAAGCTATCTTGAACGCATTAAAAAAAATAAATTTTATAATTACTGACAGTCTTACACCATAAAGCCCTAACTACATTAAGAAAAATAAGTAACAAAATCAAAATGCATGAAATCCTTAAAAGTGTGTGAAATATCATCAAAGCATCTTTCTGCTACCGCCTTGACGTTAATCATCTGAATTCTTAGACACCCGCTTCTCATGACCCTAAAGTGAAAAGAGAAGGAAGCGGAAAGAGAAGGAGGTTAATAGGGAAAACTAAGTATGCAAGCAACACAATGAATTGATGATAAGGATAATATATGGTAATAAAAAGAAAAAATATTAATTGCAATTAATAAACATTAAATTACAACTTCACCACTGTGAGACACTAATCCATGTGTCTGGTTAGAACCATTCTTTGCATTTGAGTTTTGCACTTCCATTCTGCGATAGTGAGTACCTATGTATGCTAACATGTGCATGATTAGCAAAGGTAATCTGAACTTGACGTAGCACATCGCCCTTGCTGACATGGCTAATATATATTTTAGGGGATAGGCCTGCTTACCTGTTAGATTGGTCCAGAAAGCATTCTTTTGGTCAAAGGTCTCACTGCAATCTACTATAAAATCCAAGGGACATCATGTCGTGCAACAAGATAAATAAAAAACTAGGTTAACCTACATTACTTCATATGAACCACATGAAAAATAACAAGTACAATAGTAAAATAATCACGACAAGGACAATCTACAAGAATCTCAGCTAACATGATGGCATCATCAAAAGGGAAATAAATGATATTCAACATAATAAGATGAATCAAAGCAAGCAGCAAGGTAGTCGAGATTCTTTAGGGTAGGTGCATGGAGACTAAACATTGAATGCTCTTCCTTACAGATATTCCTGATTCAATTTAGAGAGATGGAGAGCCTGAATATGCCGCTATTGATGAGAATCAACAACATACCACCAACTAAATTGTTGCTATTCTTAAGGAGCTGTTTGTAGCATTGGTAGATGATAAAATGATGGAATGTGTTATAAATGGTACGAACATGTTCATGTAAATCTCATTGTTTGACAAGTCGCTTCAATTATTTTTGAAGATTTTGAGTTGAAGTTGTGAAGGTTAAAAGAAGATAAAAAAATTCTTATTAATATAACTGAAAAAGGCTAAATAATCTGGTATTACCAGTGATGTAACCATACATAGCTCAATAGTGGGATAGGATCCATATAACAATTGCCAAATTTGTTGGATTACTGTGCTTGTTTCTTTTGGTTTTTACCTTTGCAAATCAACAGTTTTCCACCCCTTCCCTTTTCACTACTTTCCAGAATCTCAGTACTAGTTAGCTTATTATTCAAGTTTACTTGAGTAGATTCACTAAGTATGCTATATAAAATTAGTGAGTAGGTTTGCAACACCAAAACCTTCCCGTTTGCATCATGGTGGCCTAACTTAAAATTGACAGGGGAGTCTCTGACTCGAGATTCACAAAGATGTTATAAGATTGTTTTAACTTTTTATATTCTTTTCCATTTTTATCTCTAAATTGTTAACTTAAACACGCACATGCAATCTGGTTAGTCATTTCTATCCTAATAGTTTTCTAAATTAATGATTTTATAAGCCTTGTATTTATATGATACAAATAAATTTCTATAATTCTTTTGATCATCTTATTCAGAGTGCTCCAGTGGCTGTCTTGAAAGAAATTGAAGAACTTGTGTTCGAAAACTCTCAAGCGGTAAAGCTACTTTTTTTTATCTTCTTATAATTGATTTTCCTTTTGCCGCTTGATACTAAGATTGACATGTAACCTCTGGTATTATTGAGTCTCACTTTTACGGCTTGCTTATTGTTGTTCAGCATCTGCAAGCACTATTGTACTTGTTTAATATTTTTTTTCTAATACAAGTGTTGTCTAATAGCAAGACTTTTTGACAAACTATTTCCAGAAGTCATGTTTGGATGAGAATTGCATGTAGGACAGCTGTCGGAAAACATTAGAGCATAAAAAAGCTTTTGCATTATTATATAATATTTTATTCAAATCGAATGAACAAAATTAGGGACATAAATGCCCCATAAGAACAAATGGAGTTTGTTGCTCCATATTTCATGAATATTACCTAATATTCTTGATTTGCTGCTTGATGAAGGTTCAGGTTGAAATTTAATAAATTCTATAATCACTGCCACACCAACCACACATAAATGTTGTGTTGAGCATTGATTTTAGAATTTCTTTTGGTTGTGGATAATTGACATTTTTTCCTAATTTAGAATATGCTTTGGTTGTGGATAACTGACATTTTTTCCTAATTTTGCAAGGCACAAAGTGATGTGCGGTTTTGTGCAATAAGGTGGGCTACCTCTTTATTTGATACAAGTCATTGTCCTAGCCGTTACATTTGCATTCTTGGAGCTGCAGACTCAAAGATGGACATAAGGTTACATTTTTCTCATCATTACCTTGCCTTTTCTGATGTTTGTGTAAGTTTACTTTGTTGTTTTTTATTTAGGTGATTTCCTTTTTTTCTCCATCCATCAAAGCCAACCTGCAACTGTTGAGATCTATAAACCATAATCGAAACAAATAGTATATATCATGTTGATCCATTCTGGTCCTTTGTAGAAATTCTCGAGTCTGATAAGAAATCCAATATTGAGCAATGATTTTTTTAGAATCTTTGATTTTTCTCTCTTATATGTAACCCACATTCTTCCTATATGCTTCCAAGCAACCCTTTTAAACTTGATAACCTAGCCCATCTTATCACTACTCGCATAGATGAGTTATTCTGACCTGTTAGTTCCAACCATTGGCCCTGGCCCAAAATGCTTAGCCCAAGTTAGCAGTTGCTAGCTTGTCGAAGTTTATAAATTCCCTCTATTGGCCTACAACACATCATGTGCAACTGAATTTTGGTATCACAGTCTTCCTCCACTTATTGCCTGCTGTTACTATGAACACTTCAACTCATAGTTCAAAATTGTTTATTAGTAGCACATGAGGCTCAATGGTCGCTCTCTCATCACATAGCTAATCCTTTTCAATGCCTTATCATACCTAGAATTAGGTCTACTCATATATCAATTGTCATGAGTCAAATAGATGAGTGAATCAATACATTAACTTGTTAGGCCTAAAGACCACTCAAAATGCATATGCTCAAGTTCACAATAACTAACCTATCTAAACTTTCAAACCTCCTTTGCAAATCAACAACTCACTATACGAGACTGAACTGAGATATCACACATTTATTGGCTTTTGTGACCGAATTCTGTGTCATCCTTCTTTTATAACACTCCACAGGTTTTACCAAGTTAGGAGCAATTTTTGTTTGCCTAACCTACTGACTGGAAATATTCAGAGCCATGGTTCAGTACCTCTCTGCCAGCAAAATGCTTAGATAGTTTTAGCAGATACAGGCAATCTTGGTTTGTCTCCTATCTAATTTGATTATCTGGAAACTACGTAAAGTTCCACATTCGACCTCAATGTTTCTTGTGTTTCCCTTTTCATTTACTTAGGCTATTTGAACTGTAGCACAATTGACTTCAATAAATAAAATTCTGCATTATACATCATACCATTTTGTCAAGATTTCATTGACTTATATGGAACATGTAGGTGTAAGAGAAATGAGCATGTGAAAACGGATTTGTGAGGCTAAAAATTAAAAAAATACTACTATCCCATTGCAATCAGATGGAAATGGTTGATAAAATGAGAACAATAGATTAAACTGGTATAAACATGTTCAAAGGTAACTAATTGATTTTTAATTAAATAAATTGGATTGAGTACAATTGGAGTAAGAATAGTGGGACATCAAAGAAAACTCTATTTAATGTAATAAATAGTTATTTTAAGAACCTTTTTATTACTACTAATATGGCTCTGCATAAAATTAAATTTGGGGACAAGATCCATATATGATCACTACAACCATCACAATCACCATCAATCTTGTATTAATCTCAATTATTTGTGGTAGGATACATCTGTTTTGTCGATTGACTTCCATGCAAGGGTATGTGCTAATAATATTCAGCTTTCTTAGTTTTTTTTTTTCTTTCTATTTTGTCAACTGAAGTTTTTTTTAATCTTCCTCTATTCCTTGCACCGTTCAACTCTAATTGATTCAATATTCACTGCATATATTATATCTCCTTGGCCTATTTCAATTGCATCCACAAAACTTTTTTCTAGATTCAGAATTTTTCTTAAATTCATTTTCTGTGTCGGTTGATGTTTCCCTCCCCATTTCATTATTGTTACTAGGGAAATGGCACTTGAAGGACTGCAACTTATGGAAGATCAAGAACAGACATCTGAAGTAAATGCTGACCTGAAGTATCCTGATCTTACAAATATGCTTCATTACATATGCAATCAGCAGCCGAAGTTATTAAATTCTTCTGAGATAGGAGAACGAATGCTTCTGTTCCCATCTAAAACATATGTTGCCATGGTTAAATTTCTGATGAAGTGTTTTAAGGCAGAGTCATCCAAGATCAACATTGAGACAGTTGTATCCCATTCAGAAATTTTTACCCTCTTCTCAATTTTAGAGCATGCTATGGCATTTGAAGGATCTGTTGAGCTTCATGCTACTGCCAGCAAGGCATTAGTTGAAATTGGTGCTTATCTACCAGAGGTTAGTATTGTCTTTCAATTAATTTTGGCTGCCCTTTAATTTCTTTTAGCTCATTAATTGTGTTTTTGCCCTTTACAGTTAGTAGCAACTCATTATGCTGAACGCCTGTCTTGGTTAAAGCCTTTACTGAGCCACATTGATACTGATACTCGTGAATCTGCATCACGCTTACTCGGAATTGCTTGTTCTGCTTTGCCATCTCCAATTGTGTCCACAGTATTATCTGAAATTTCAGACTCTATTGGTGGCAGCACCCACACATTAAGGTTTTTGACAATAGCTTGGTTTATCTGTTTGAGTGAATTAGCTTTTATTCAAGTTTAACTGTGCATTGAATGCTATCAGATTTGAAAATCGTCATGGGGCATTGTGTGCTCTAGGATATATGGCAGCTGAATGCATAAAAGAACCACCAAAAGCAAGTATCTTTCGAACTGTATCTGGCTACTCATTGTTCTTATTTTCAGTGACTTTATTAAGTTTTTCATTACTCTTATGAAGCAAACTGAAGAAAATGGCTATCTTCTTTCTCCTTTTCCCATTCCATATGTTTTATTAGTCAAACTAACATCCAAACTCTATTTTCTTGGCTTTTAGATGCCTATCAATTTTTTTTCTGTACTTTGTAATTCTGTATGATTTCTTTGTTTCCTTACTGATGATCTCTGAGGACTTGTTCAGTTGAAATAACAATAAATTGAAGGATTGATGGGGAGGGAGGGATGTATAAATGAGCGGATGTATGAGGATTGTTTTATCTTCAATTAACTATTGATCAACTTCAATTGCCAATCAACTTAACAAAAACAATTTAATTTAAAGATTACCATGGCACTATACTATTCAAAATTTTTAATGAAGAATCAACTTGATGAACACTAAATAAATGGCATATTTTGTTAAATATAGATAGTAATATGATAACCATGGTAATCAGATGAAAAGTCAATAACCTAATGATATGAAAATTTACTTCAATAACTAGAACCATATTTTACAAATATTATTAAACAATCTTTTAAAATTCTTAATATAAATTTATAGTTGATTGATTTTTTGAAAATAATTATTTACAATTAACCAATGTAATTAATATTTTTTTATTGAAAAGTGGACATCGGTGCAACTGCACTGATGACAAATTTTGACATTGAGGGTGGCGGTTGATGCTAGATGTAGAAACGATGTTAGTGCCTGAGTGATGGTGCATGAGGAAACTCTTTATAAATTTGTGGTAGTGGCATGTGAGGTAACCCACAAAGAAACAATTAAGATATGATTAATATGCTTATAAAGACTATAGGTTAGGCTTGTAATTAACTAATTGTTATCATCCATTCTTCCCTTACCCCTCCCTCTCTTCAATTTGGGAGTGGCAAAAAGAAGGATAAATTATAATCTTTTTCCTTTGACTTATCCCTCCTGAGTGATCCATCTCCCCAGCTGAATGTATGAATATATGGATCCATCCATCCACTCATCCATCCTTCAATTATTTGTCCAAATGAACAAGCCCTTAGTTTCTGACAACATTTTAGTGGCTAATATGCTGATGACTTGCATTCATTCAGATACCAGAGGCGCATCTTAAGGTTGTTATTGATACTCTTGTACATGTCGTTGAAAATGAGAATTCAGAACTGGCTTCTGTTGCAATGGAAGCGCTTGGCCATATTGGTCTTCGATGTACATTATCTTCATATTGGCAAGGTAAGCTTTTAGATTTTCTATTATATTTATGGAGGGACATTGGATAGAAAATTCTTCAACAACTTACCACGAAAACCAAGCTCAACTTTCCTCAGCTTTCTTATGAACTTCTGGCAGCTGGAATTCTAACTGTTTTGCAAGGAAAGCTAAATAAACTACTTTCTGGAGATGATATTAAATCCATTCAAAGGATTCTGATTTCATTGGGCCATATTTCACTAAAGGAAACCTCCTTTGAACAAATACAATGTGCTCTTGATCTCATTTTTAGTCTTTGTCGGTCGAAGGTATAAAATTATTTGTCTATTTTCTTATATTTTTATTGTATGCATAGCCTAAATTGGTTGATTTCTTTACTCCGATTATATATTTTGGAATGTTAAGGTGGAGGAGATCCTTTTTGCTTCTGGGGAGGCTCTATCATTTATATGGGGCGGTGTTCCTGTCACTGTGGACATGATACTTAAATCAAATTACAATTCCCTGTCTAAAGTCTCCAGCTATCTTACTGCTGGCATATGTGCATCTAAAACTCCCAGACTCTCTCTTGAGAATGACATAAATATTGAGTCACAGATAAGGGCCCAAGAAGTGATAATACGAAAACTTTTTGATGTTCTCTTATACAGTTCCAGAAAGGAAGAACGATGTGCTGGTACTGTATGGTTGGTCTCACTCTTAATGTATTGTGGGCATCATCCAAAAATTCAACATATCCTTCCTGAAATTCAGGTTTGCTTCTTTCATTAAAGATCACCTTGAAGTATTTCTTATTGTCAGTATTCATGTGATACAACATTATTGGATTTCATCTTATGTTGTTTGCTATCACGAGTTTCATCCCACATTACCAATATAAAAAGATGAGGATGTGTTTTTTGAAGGTAAGCATAGGCAGAAAACTTTCTGCAAATTATATTTTCCTTCCTCCTTGTTTCCCCTCTTTGTTTGTTCTTTTGTACTCCTCGAATCAAAAGCCCAACTTTCTGCAGGAGTAGCAGGACCTGTAAACTTATTTATGTCACTTGGTAATAAGTTATGATCACACATGACATGCTTGATACCTTTCTTGATTAGACATATACATGTAAATTGGATATTCTTGTCTTAAGGTATCTAAATAGCATGATGGCTTGAAAATATACTGTCCTGTGGTTAAATTTTGTTCCCACAATATTACTGAAATAGCATGCAATTTTGTCCCTTTTTCTTGCTTGTGGGTGGACAACCAAAGTGGGTGCAGGGAGTGGTAATGAAAACTATTTGAAGGTTTTCTTCTATTTTTTCATTGTTTTTATTTTAAATTTCCAGGAAGCCTTTTCGCACCTTCTTGGTGAACAAAATGATCTCACACAGGAGCTGGCATCCCAAGGTATGAGCATTGTGTACGAACTTGGTGATCCTTCAATGAAAGAGAGTCTTGTAAATGCTCTTGTAAGTACATTAACTGGCACAGGGAAGAGGAAAAGAGCTATCAAGGTATTCCTTTTAAATCTGGTTTCTTTCTGTGATCTACTCAGTTATTATTATTGACTGAGTAAATTTATTTTCTCTTATAGCTGATGGATGATTCTGAAGTTTTTCAAGAAGGGGCAATTGGTGATACTCTCAGTGGAGGAAAATTAAGCACTTATAAAGAACTTTGCAGTCTAGCCAATGAGATGGGCCAACCTGACTTGATTTACAAGTTCATGGATCTAGCTAACTATCAAGCTTCCCTCAATTCTAAGAGAGGTGCAGCATTTGGATTTTCAAAAATTGCGAAGCAGGCTGGAGATGCTCTTCAGCCATATCTACGCACTTTGATTCCTAGGCTTGTGAGGTACCAATATGACCCAGATAAGAATGTCCAGGTAAAGTCTTACTGCCTTTCATGAACAGTCTACATAAGTGTTCTTGCTATACGCATGTGTGTGTGATCCCTATGCAATTGTTTTACTATAGTTATTTTGCTGCCTCAAATGCTTATATTGCATTTCTAATCATGGAATGAAGACCATTTTTGTTAACTGATCCCGTCCGGAAGCTGAGAAGAGTGGACTGTCGGTGACGTGGTGCCGGTGTTGACCGTGAGGAGACTTAGAGCTAAAAACCAGGAGGAGGGGGTGAGCTGTCTTCGCTGCTAGAAGAATCTGCAAACAGACTGAGCTTTCCCCGGCCTTGCACTCCGACACTCGAGGTCAATCCCAAAAGTGTGTAAGGATCCAGCTAAATGGTAGAGAGATGAAATGCACGAAGGATAAGCTTGGGAAATGTACCCTGGCCCAGGAGGCGTCCTCTGGTAGATCGGTGAGCTGGTCGTAACGTTGGTCGCAACCGCTTCCGTTAGTTTCCGGTTATGTCCTGTATGAAGAAGATGAATAGTGCAGGAGAATAAATGATAAAATAAGTGTATGCAGTAAGGAATCTCTCTCCTCTCTCCTCCTTTTTTCCCCTTTTTCTCCACCCTCTTGCCTGCGGAGGGAGGTTTTTTTTATAAGAGGGTCATGTCAAGACAAAAGATGTCAGAGAGTCATGATATCCTTGTCTAGGTGTCAAAAGGTCCTGTCCAAACAAAGAGGTCAGAGGTTATGTTACTTCTGTCTAAGTGTCAGTAGATGAGACAAAAAGAGGGGTGATGGGCCTAGCAGTCTAATGGGCTTTCAATGGGTCGACTCGACTCTGGAATAGTGTCGGGCGGCCCTGGTTTGGGCGATCTTGATTTGGGCGGCCCTGGTCTGGGTGGGCCTGACCATGCCCTCTTAGACTAGGACCGCCCAAACCAGGGCCGCCAGTCTAGGCGAAACCAGGGCCACCCAGACCAGGGCCGCCCGATACTATTCCAGAGCTGAGCCGACCCATTGAAAGCCCATTAGATTGCTGGGTCCATCACCCCTCTTTTTGTCTCATCTACTGACACTTAGACAGAGGTTACATAACCTCTGACCTCTTTGTCTGGACGGGACCTTTTGACACCTAGACAAGGGTATCGTGACTCTCTAACATCTTTTGTCTTGACATAACCCTCTTATGAAAAAAGCCTCCCCCCGCAGGCATGAGGGTGGAGAAAAAGGAGGAGAGAGACTCCTTACTATATGCACTTATTATATCATTTATTCTCTTGCACTATTCACCTTCTTCATACAAGACATCGCTAGAAAATAACGGGAGTGGTTGCGACCAGCTCACTGATCTACCAGAGGGCGCCCCCGGGCCAGGGTACGTTTCCCAAGCTTATCCTTCGCGCATTTCATCTCTCTACCATTTAGCTGGATCCTTACACACTTTTGGGACCGGCCTCGAGTGTTAGAGTGCAAGGCCGGGGCAAGCCCGGTCTGTTTGTAGATTCCTCCGGCAGCGGGGACAGCTCACCCCCTCCTCTTGGTTTTTAGCTCGAAGTCTCCTCACGGTCAACACCGGCACCACGTCATCGGCGGTCCACTCTTCTCAGCTTCCGGACAGGATCATTAACCTATGCCCAACTATACAGTTGCATGTATTATATGTTTTTCCTGCTGTAAATAGTAGATATGTCCCTCGTATTCTTTTTTGTGTTGGTTTATGCTTTCTTAACTGTGAAATTTTATGTGAGTAGGATGCCATGGGACATATTTGGAAATCTATTGTTGCAGATTCAAAGAAAACTATTGATGAACATTTTGACTATATTGTGGATGATTTGTTGGCACAATCTGGATCAAGACTTTGGCGTTCACGTGAAGCTTCTTGTTATGCACTTGCTGACCTTATTCAGGGTCGTAAATTCAGTGAGGTTAGGGTCATATATCTTGAAATGCTAATTATTTAGTTTGAGGTGCAAAAAGATCTAACAGTTAGTAATCCGAGGATAGCCATGAAGTAAAAATCGCAGCATTTAGCAATCTGAAGATAGCCTTGTAGAAACCCTTTTATACTGTATCTCCAATAATTTCAGTTTGTCTTGCACTACTTGTGTAAATGAAATCATAATACCTTGTCACTTTTGTTTTTCTTATATTGTTTCTATCCTGTTATACAGGTATCTAGACATTTAAAAAGCATATGGACTATAGCATTCCGTGCAATGGATGACATAAAAGAAACTGTACGGAATTCTGGTGACAGTTTGTGTCGTGCTGTGACTTCATTAACCACTAGGCTGTGTGACATTTCGCTTACTTCAGCCTCAGATGCGAGTGAAACTATGAATATTGTTTTGCCATTGTTAATAGCTGAGGGCATTGTAAGTAAAGTTTCGAGTATACAAAAGGCATCCATAGCGATGGTCATGAAATTGGCAAAGGTAAGCAATATTTAACATATATGCAGAAATAATGTCAAAAAGAACTTCTACTTTGAGATATTTGTGTTCATGAACATCTTTATTCACTAAGAAGCTGTGTATTATATCTTTTGAAATGATTTTTCCTAAGAAAAAGTGAAAGATCCCACTAGTACTACAGATCCAAAAAGTTACATTGCAGGTTTAGTCCCACATTATTTTAAGTTAGAGAGCAAAAAGACATGGAGATTCTTTTTATTGAATTACTACATGATGCATGCACTTCTCATCTATAATAATTCATCATTAACTTCTAACCTTAAAGTTGTTTTCTTTAACATTTTCTACTGCAGAATGCTGGAATCGCAATTCGCCCTCATTTACCGGATCTTGTATCTTGCATGCTGGAATGCTTATCAAGCTTAGAAGACCAAAGGCTCAACTATGTTGAGGTTTGACCTTGTTAAAAAGTGTGGATTCTTTTTGTCAGTTTGAAATGTCAGGTTTAGGAAATATAATTGGTTAATATATGTTCTGTTTGCAAGACTACAATGTTTTTCTTTTCTATTCATTTACCAGATGCATGCAGCAAATGTTGGAATCCAAACTGAAAAACTTGACAATTTGAGAATTGCTGTCGCTAAAGATTCTCCAATGTGGGAAACCCTCCACTTATGTTTGAAAGTTGTGGATGCAAAATCATTGGATTTATTGGTTCCTCGGCTAGCCCAGCTGATAAGGTCAGGAGTGGGGTTAAATACCAGGTAGGCTCTTGCAATTTTTGACCAAGTTCATGTTTTTGTGTTCTTCACTTCCACTTTTACTAATTTTGTTCTCTTACTGTATCCTTTTCTTACATATACTATTATGTTTGCCTTTTGTTTGTGTTAATTTGTTTGGTCACGTGTTAAGTTTCTTTAAGTCATGAAAAATTATGCATGATAGTCAGAATTATTGCTTTATGACCTCTTATTTCCTATGGTTCTTCATAATCTGAGGAAAGTTATCTCACTATTCAATTGCAAGTGATTAAGTTCAAGCTAGATACGGAAGAAATTCCTTTTTTTTTTGGTCAGAAAAAAGTGTTTTCTTTAATGTTTGGTAAAACCTTCTGCTATCATATGCATATTTTATGTGCTGATCTTAGTTTTTTAGATTAACACTCTTGATGGAAGATGTAAGACAGTAAGAATAAATGAAAAGTGATGCACATGGCTAATCAATCCAAGTCGTCATGCTTTGCATGACATTTACAAGTAACCCATTGCACAGTTGCATGAGGCAATGATCTTACCAATTCTATAGTTATGACTAAAAAAATCTTTGGGAATAATAAACTGAGAAAGAGATCCAAGATTTAGTTCACAAATAATTTTTAGTATTTTTTTTTTGTAAAAGGAAACAGTTATTACTCTTAGGTGAGGCCTCTAGCATGTCACCAACCTTTTGTAACCTTGCTGACATGACCAAAAAGCCAAAAAGGTATACTGTAGTACTGTGAATTAACACGTACAAAAGTAAGTTTACCTCAAATCTTTCATCTTTAAATGCAAAACCAAATCAAATATCATGTTGGTGAATTCATTTGTTAAACTCACTTTGATTACAGTACTCGTCTGCAATGCTTTTTTAAAGGTTTTTCATTTGTTGATGTTACTCTGATAGTGTCTTCTGAGTGGAGTTGGAGTTTTACTAGTACTTCAAATAGAAAGAGATTGTTGCTCTCCTCATATCTGTTACATAAGATCCTAGACACTTTCTTGAAGATTCTCTTTGTGTCTGTCTCTCTCTTCATGAAGTGTCTAGTTTTCTCATGTATGCAAATGCACTTGTGTAAACAAACAAACAAAACAGAAATCAGATCATGAGATACATGTTATACTTAGGTTACATTTCTTTAGGTTGAAAATATGGATAGAAGAAGGTCAAAGGAAAGAGGGGAAAATCCAACAGTGTATTATTGCTTACTAGGTTGGAAAGAGGCTGAGGCGAGAAAACTGGAGGGAATACACTTCACCATTCAATTTTTTTGTTCTATTCACTATATCTGATAAGAGTGATTGAAATGAGAGCAGCTTCTAGATTCTTGTGTGATCATTGTCTCTCTTAGACTAGAAGGATGATCTTATAAAGTTGTTGTACGACTTGCCAAACTTTATGCGTCAGAGTATTGGGCTATAGGAAGTAATACTAATAGAAGGCTCACCATCTGAAATAGACAAATTTGTGCATTTATGTCCTTAACATACCGATGGTACCTTTTTTCTACTAGCATTATCTAATACTGCAGATTTATGTTGTTCTATTCAGGGTTTGAGATCTCGTGCTGAGCCGGTCGAAACATTTCGTTCCACCCGCCGACCGACACTGGTACGAACCAGGCACCAGACCCACTATAGCCGCGGAGGCGTTGCGATGCTCGCGGCCGCACCGAAGGGGCGTCGCAAGGCCCGCGACCGCGTCGAAGGGGCGTCGCAAGGCCTGCGACCATGTAGGAAGGGCGTCGCGACGCTCGCGGCCACACAGGTGGGGCTGCGCGACCCCCGCTACCGCATTGGAGGCGTCGCAGATGCGTTCGATCGATTTTTTTAATTAAAACAATTTCTAGGGTGGATGGGGATAATTCAAAGAGACTTAATTAAATCCTAATAAATTATTTAATTAATTAAATATTTTATTTATTTTAATTTTAAAAATATTTAATAAATATATTATTTATTTATTTAGTTATATTATTAATTTTTTAGTAATCTAATTATCTCTAATTTAAATAAATAATAAAAAAAAAATTTGAATCCTAATTAAATTATTCCATTAAAATATATAAAAATTAATTTTAAACTCTAGAAAATTCTAATAAAATATTATATATTCTTAAAATCCTTCGTAGATATTGCGCTGGAGGGACCGTGATTTTGTTTAGTCTTTTTGATTTAATTAATTTTTTATTTTTTAAATATCTATTTTTTATAAATAAACTATTATTAATAATAATTATAAAATATTAAAAATTATTTCAAATTTTTAAATAATTTAAAATTTTAATAAATATTTTAAATAATTTTAAAATTAAACACAAATTTAAAATAATCTAAATATATATATATAATTCTTAAACATCTCAAATAAAATTTTTAAAATTAAAAATTTACAAATACATAAAAAAATAATTTAAAATTTTCAAATAATTTTATAATTATTTTTATAATTTTAAATTTAGTTTTGAATTTTAATAATTACTTATTTTTAAATATTTTTTATAAAAATTTAATAGGCATTATCTTATGAGAAAATATTAAAATATAAATTCAACATCTCAAAATATAAACATCTTTAATAATCAAATATTAATATACATTTATATTTAAAAAATATTGAAACTATATTGGTATGACACGATACGATACCAAAATCGTGTCGTTCTGATCCGGGACCGAAACATTGGCACGGGTTGAGATTTTAAACCTTAGTTCTATTAACCCTATCCAAGGTTTTGAATCTCATTTTATACTAGGTTATCAGAGATGAGAAAGTTTGTGTGGTGACTGCCATGCTGAGTCAATAATGATTCCTCTATTGTTCATTGTACATATATTTTCTTTTTTCTATGTAGAAATAATTATGCCACCCCCTCATGTTTGATGGGACCTTTCTTTTTGATAGTGATAAGTTGAATGCCCAGATGATGTACTGGTGAAATATGTTCAGTTCTCGGAGTTGCATTAATACACTCTTATGTCAATTCATTAATTCTAGCACAAAGGATTAGAAAACATATACAAGGCAACTATACTTTGCTCCAGCACCCTTGCAAGATTTAATTTGTTTTCTGTGTTTGAGATTTCTGTTGGATTGTGGTTGATACCTTTTTTTTTTTGTTTTTTTTTGTTTTTACTTGTGGAGTGTTGGTATCCTACTAGGAGTCTCAATTGCAAATTGGGTCTGATCTAACATGAGAGTGGTAGATGAAGACCATGTTGCAAATGGAGTGACTTCGACATGTCTGTCATTAATCTATCTTATAATTACACCAAATAATTAAATATTTCATACAAATTTAATCTTTGCTTGGCATTGTACACATGCTGTTTGCGTCTGATAAATTTCTAATGCTTTTATGCTCTTCTGTTTTTTTCCATCTTCTGTAAATGAAGTGGATAGTGCTGTGACAAACTAAGGTGTGTTCTTGGATTTTATTCTATAACATATTGTTCTGTTCCTGCAGGGTGGGTGTTGCAAGCTTCATTACATTGTTGGTTGAGCAAGTAGCTTCTGATATCAAAGCTTTTACCGGAAGTTTGTTAAAACTCACTTATCATGCTGTTCTTGAGGAGAAAAGTAGTTCTTTAAAGAGAGCATTTGCAGTTGCTTGTGCTGTCATTCTGAATCATGCAAACCCATCTCAGGCTCAAAAAGTCATTGAAGACACTGCTACCTTACATTACGGTGAAAGAAATGCCCAACTTTCATGTGCTATTCTTCTGAAAGCTTATTCAAGTCTTGCGGCTGGTGTCCTTAGTGGATACCAAGTTGTAGTTGTTCCTGTAGTATTTCTTTCCAGGTTTGTGTTTGTCAAATAATCTATATTTGTTCTTTTACATCCTTAATATTTTGAATAGATGTCCTGTAAATTTATCATTCCTTATATCTATTCCTTCTACAAATAAGAGGAATATCAAAGAAAACTTGATTAGCAATGATAAAATAGGATAACATTTATTTAAATATAGATGATGATATAGTAAGGGATAGAGTTCAATGATGTAGGAAGATCCATATAGCTAATCTCACCTAATGGGACAAGGGTTGGTTATTGTCGTCATTGTTATATCTGTTTCTGATTTCTTGCATTATTTTCAACTCTAGTTTTTCAGTTCCTGCTGCATACCAGTTACCATTGTAGATTTCTGTATTACAAATACTAGACTGATAAGTATAATCAAAATGAAGGTAAAGCTCTACTAGGTATATCAATTGTGGCGTAATTGTTGTCATGCTATGACGGCTAGTGAATAGATACTAACCAAACATACAATTTTGAGAATTCAATTTGTTGAGTATAGGATCTACACAACCAAAAATGTAAAGTATTGCGCTTGCTGATCAATACTGGTGGATACCAGCAATCCATGATTTGGGTGATATGATGCCAATATGAGTGATACAAAGCATGTTGCAGTTGATACAGATTTGATACAAATTCAAAAACCAATAATAGTTATATCAACATGCCTTTCAAGTGTATGGTGACTATGAAATTATGACTAAAAACATAAAATTTATATGATATAATAGTTGTTTAGACAAACATAAAGGAAGACACATGGATTACATCATTCAGTTACAAATCAGTATTTCAATTTCTTTGATTCCTCATCAATTCTGATACTTGGCCGAACTAGTAAGAACTGATTTGTATATGATCCCACCAGTTAGACTAATATTTCAAACCTTGGGCTCAACCTCCTTTTTAGCATTTACCCAGAAGCATTATGGTCCAGCGGAAGTTTCTCGAGCAATGATTTAGTGATTGAAAACTCAAGCTCTAACCCTTGCAGTTGAAGGGGCTAAATTTCTGTGTCCAGCTCTTCAATATGATTAACTATGAATGTGATTTCATTGGACATGGTATTGGAATATCAGAATCTTGGAAACTCAGTGAACTGAAGTGTAAATACATGCCCAATTTCTTTTGTTATTGTTATGGTCATCAACTAAAGTGTAAATACATGTAATAGCAAGGGAATATCTGTAACAACTCTCTCTCTCTCTCTCTCTCTAGGAGGGGGCTTCCTAGGGTTGAATGGTTTAAAATTCCCCTGTATCAGAACAGTAATGATTCAATTAACGTAGCCATTCATTCCCTTATTATTCTTCCTTTAATAATGTAATCAACATTTATAAGGCAGCTCAATGCATTCCTCTTGATTTTAAGTTGTTCAATTTGTTTCCTTTCTTCTTTCTTGAAATTCTCTCTATTTCTGTGATTGAATCAATGATACAAGAGTTGAAGGCTTTTTTTTTTTGTCTACATGGTTTTGTAGGTTTGAGGATGAAAAAGATATTGGTACTATATTTGAAGAGCTCTGGGAAGAGAATTCTAGCAGTGAAAGAGTCACTCTTCAATTATACTTGGGTGAAGTTGTTGCCCTTCTTTGCAATTCTCTTGCTTCATCATCTTGGGCAAGTAAAAGAAAGGTGAATAAATTTGCTTTGTTATAGATAACTGAGTATGGTTTTAATTCTTGACTTACATCACTCATACCATGTATGTAATCATCTAACTAATGAACAATATACATAAGGTTGAGCAGTATTGCTGGTTCTAGCCATTTTATAGTTTATGTAGTCTGATTGTATCTGTTGATACAAGTTTATACTGCTCAGTTCAACTACCGTAATGGTTCAAGCCTAAACTCTTATCAGTATTCGTTGAAGATATTCCGTCATGCAACATGTACATATTTTGGAAATTGTTTATTATTTAGAGTTATTTGCCACTGATCCCTTGTCTCTTTCTTATGACAGTCAGCTAAAGCTATTCAGAAGCTTAGTGAAATCCTTGGTGAATCTCTTTCTCGTCATCATCTCAATCTGCTCAGGTGCCTTCTGAAGGAGTTGCCTGGTCGTCTTTGGGAGGTATTAAATGTTTAAAATGGTCTGCTTGCCTTATGCATACATTATATTTATGTATAACCTTTTTTTGGCTTAGATTTTATTGCATTCTAAAAAAATGATATTTGAAGTAATAATATAACATGATCAAATTTCTCAAATTAAAAACATCAAGTTCTGATAATTTCTTTTAAATTGAAATCTCTAGTGCTTGAACTATTTGAAGTTTGTGCGGAAGTGTGGTTGTAAAGGGTATTCAACTGGTATATTATCTACTGCTTCATTGGTTGTGATGTCTAATTGGAGTAAGGTTTTCAACAGTTTGGTATTGCTTAACAATATAATATTCACTCTTTCACATCAGAGCATTTGAAGGGGAGGCTTAGCGCAACGGTAAAGTTGTTGCCATGTGATCAAAAGGTCACAGGTTTGAATCCTGGAAACAGCCTCTTGCAAAAAGCAGGGTAAGGCTACGTACAATGGATCCTTCCCCGGGACTCCGTATGGCGGGAGCTTTGTACACCGGGCTGCCTTTCTTTCACATCAGAGCATTTAGATTCATGACCATTCACAGCTAGCACCTTGTGTAGATTTCATTTGAGGGATAAGATCCGTGCAATCGACAAAAATATTTGGGATAGCATGACTTGATGATGGCAATGACAGTTCATAAATGGACGATAGCATGCATCTTGGGCTGGATTATTTCTTTACACCAAGAAAATGTCATTATAGATGCACAGTTATATTATTTTACCAGCATTATTAAGCCTTGAATAATTTAGGTTTAGAAAAATATGCCCTAAAACCTGTCATCCTGTTATGATCTTGGTGTATGACAATTTGATAAATCATCAGGGTGGTAAGTTGTTTTCAGGTTGTATCTGGTGGTGTCTATGGTGGAGTTCATTGGTTGCCTATCAGTTCAGGTGGCTGTCTGTTAATGCATGTTTCACGTAGCAGGCCTTGTTCTCGACATGAAGGGAATTCTATTGTGAGTTTGTTTTCTATTTTGTGAGCGAGATGTGTGTTTAACGGGATAGGGAGAAATAGAAAAGTGAGTCATTGCCATTTTTTTTTTTGGAAAAAGGTACATGTATATAAAATCAGTTTGAGAGGTAAAAACTGTCAAATGGCATATCAGGCATACAAAATGTCAAGGAGTTAAGCCACTACAGCTGAGGTAAACTCCATAATCCACACTCAACACTCAAAACCTGCCTATAATCAAACATCACATGGGCACATGTCACCCATTGAGATGTCCACACCATCTATCTTGCATGCAACAATATAGTCAATCCACTCTACAAGTGTCATTACACGGACATAAGTCCATATTGGCCTTTGCATACACACCAAAAGCTACAACAATGCATCTTACTTACACAAACCAAACACCGTGAAGCTCACACGGACAGCCATAACACGGTGAAATCCAAAGCCAATCAACAATGCAAACGACAAGTGTCTTCCTTAGGCAATAACACGAACAATTCCAGCAGCTTCAAATCAACAACACTAAGAGCTCATTCGTGCAACCATAATTTATATTGATCTCAAAACACAAGGAAATATACTGTCATCCATTTATTTACTGTAAATAACAGTCACATATGATCTTTTAGTGTGAGTCGAGAAATGATATGCTACAAGAATATGAAGCACGAAATGCTCAGGGACTTAGCATTTCCTACGTGGAAAAAAAAGAAAATAAATGGAGTTGATAATAAAAGAGAGAGAGCACTATACTGAAACATGTCCCTAAACAACCCAAAGTGAACAAGGATGCGCAAGGCCTGATGGATGCGCAAGGCCTTAAATATCAGGCCCTGATACCTATCAGTGTCTACTGCTTGCAATGGCTTGATTGTTATCTTTTATCTAGATACCATATGATCTTTTAGTGAAATACACATTGATCTCAATGAAATACCAAAATTCAAAACAAGTAACAACTAGCAAGTGATACCAAAATGAACACCAAGTAGCCTAAGCTAAATAGCAAATAGCATCAAAGTATTCAAAGTTCCAACTTCAAAGAAAAAAAAACATGGAAACAAACTAGTAGTCTAGTACAAACTACAAAGTACAAAGTACACACTACAAAGATAACATCAGTTTGTACTACAAATCCTTAGGAAAATTCCTCTCCTTCTCCATATTCTTCTACGACATGCTCTTCGTCTGATTCAAAATCAAACTCATACATATTCACTTCCTCCTCACTCTCAGATTGAAAGTCATCCTCATCAAGTTCTCTAAGTCTACTACTTCTAGGACTAAGCGCTTCATCTGCTCCCATAGCAGCACTAACAACTTTCCAAATCATGCCCGTGTCCTGTTCAACTTCATCATCAGCCCCATCAACAATCCAATCTTGTGCAGAACTTGCATCACTTGCTAGAAGAACCTCAATATTCCTCTCTTTCTCGTTATTTTTCTTGTTCATCATTTTTTCATTGAATTGAACAAAGACTAGATTATTTAATCGATGTGTATCTAGTCTATTCCTTTTCTTTGTATGGACCTACAAATACAATTAATATTTATGCGAACATAATGAACTATTAGTCTATTAGTATTAAAATAGTTCAAGATTTTAAGCTACTGACCCCTTCAAATGTACTCCAATTTCTTTTACACCTCGATGAACTAGTAGTTAAAGAGAGGATCTTCATAGCAATTCTCTGCAAGTTAGGAGTCAATGCACCAAAATTCGACCACCAATTTGCTGCGTAATTATAAAAAAAAAAAAGTCAATAACATAAATAATATTAACAACCTCAAACAGTAATAATATTATGAATATTTATTTAATTACCTGGATCAAACTTGTCATCATTCAATGAATATGCTTTTACTGCAATGGGTTTCCCAAAGATAGACTCCTTTTTCTTATACATGGGTAACTCCTCAGTCAAAATGATATTTTGCATATCAATATCTCCAAAACAGATAACATCCATACAATCAATGACCCCAATTGTGACAGTTTGATCCAAATAAAGAAGCGGATCCTTATAATGATAAAAAGGATTCAACAAATAAGCCATCAGATGCAGTGGACTATCTAGCCTATCGTTCATCTTTGCATCAATAATATCAATAATATGCTGATAGTTTTTTGGAACATTACTTAGAGCATTCTTAATATCTTTCTTAGCTTGCAGAAGCTCACCATATACAAAACCCATAGATAGTTTCTTATCAGCATCAACAATTCGAAGCACCTTCACCAAAGGTGCAAAAACCTTCAAGTACAATGACACACCAGTCCAAAATCCAATACTCAACACTGTTGTGTAAGATGTTTTCCCTTTAACACTCTTGGAAAATTTGCATTCTTTCCAATTAGTGCTAGTAAACATTGCCCTTAATTGACCATTTTTCTCAGATAAACTTTGCAAAGTTAGAAATGCTGAAGCAAATCTAGTCACCCCTGGTCTCACAATATCTCTCTTCTTTGTATATGATAATGTCAAAGTCTTATGGTGAGCATAAATAAATATAGTTAATGCCTTGACTTGATCAATGACTTTCTTGAACCTTGGTATACTTGCAATGCTTTCAAGCATAAGATTTATAGAATGAGTAGCACATGAGGTCCAAAAGATTATTGGCCTCTTCTCCTTCAACAACTTTGCAGCTCCCATGTTATTTAAGGCATTATCGGTTACTATTTGAACAACATTTTATGGACCACCTGTTGAACGCATTGCTCTACATAGTCATAAATTAGTTGACTTGTATGGGCTTTATTTGAAGATTCTTTAGAGGAAAGAAAAACGATGCCTAATCTGGAATTGACACACAAGTTCATAATTGACCTCCTTTTTCTGTCACTCCAAGCATATGTCATAATTGAACACCCATTCAATTTCTATTCTTCTTCATTTGTCTTCAATAAGCCTTTGATCCTGTCAACCTCTTTCTTCAAATACGGCTCACTCATTTCATATCTAGTAGGAGGTTTAAACCCTGACCCAAATTGACCAACCGCCTCCATCATCACCTTAAAGCTATCTCTATCGACAACATTAAAAGAAACACCAACTTCGTACGCCCATCTACAGGCATATTCTTTAATCAAACTTGTTCTTTCTATGAAAAGTGCATCATTGATGCTTTGTTCCCGCGTACTCTTTGCTAAGTTCAAAGAAGTCTCGGGGTTAATGACACTTTAAAACTTATCCATAGGACCAAGGGTACGTGATGATTTCATGGTCCCAAAAGACTCTTGAAATTCATCCACATCAATATCTTTTCGAATATTCACATCTGATCTTAAAGATTCCTCTTCAATTTTCTTATTTCTCTTCTTCATCTTTCCCTCATTGATTGCATTTCTACACTTAGCTTGATCATCTTTTGAAGACTTTGGACATGCAGACACATTTCCCATTATGTGTGCTACATGTTCTTTTATTCTGTAAACTCCTCCAGACATAACTTTCCACACAAAATCCATTTGATTTTATCCAAGTTCTTCGCATCAATTAACCTCCCATACACCCATCCGACATTGTTCGATTTTTGTTTTAGTATTTCACAATCTAGAGAAGCTTGAGAAACACTAACCGAGGTCGAACCCTCGGGAGCAGTTGAAGATGCCATGACTGCATAATAGCAGGCCAATGAAAAAGCTTCTAATGAAAAATTGAAGAATTGTAACACTAACAAAAACTTCCAATGAAAAATTGTAACCGGTAACCCTCATTAATTCAGTATGTATTATTGTATTAGCATGTCAAATCTCTTTAATCGACCAAGAAGCATCAAAGAAGAACCAAGAAGCAAGATGGTAGAAGCACCGAGAAGTATCGAAGAACCAAGAAGTATCGAAGAACCAAGAAGCATCAAAGAAGAAGCAAGAAGGAAGAAGCACCAAGAACTAGAAGCATCGAAGAACCAAGAAGAATCAAAGAAGAATCAAGAAGCATCGAAGAACCAAGAAGGCAAAAGAACCAAGAAGCACCAAAGAAGCAGCAAAGAAGAACCAAGAAGCAAGAAGGCAGAAGCACCAAGAAGCATTGAAGAACCAAGAAGCATCAAAGAAGAAGCAAGAAGGCAAGCAAGAAGCATGGAAGAATCAGTCCTCACCAGTGGTGCAAATTCTTGCTTCTTCGAGTTTGATGCAGAGAGATTAGGTCGCCAGAGAGATTCCAACGGGGCGTGGCAGAGAACGGTGGACGGGTGGACTAGAATGAACGCCGCGACGATGCGTTTGCGGTGGCAGAGAGATTCGCAGAGAGATTAGGGTGGAACCGTGGAAAGAAACATAGTAGTTTTGGGCTTTTGGGCCATAAATAATTATAGAAAAAAGGTTTTGGTCCAAAACAAAAAAAAAAATCTGTTCGGTCTAGGCGGCGCCTAGGTCGAATAGACCGCCTTTTCAGCACCTAGGACTGTACATAAATAGTATCGCCTAGTTTGGCCGAATAGGAGGTTTTTGGTTTGGCTAGGGGCCGCCTAGGCCGAAATCTGCAACACTGGCGAACACCAACAAAACATGTTGGTAGTTACGAAACACGGACAACAATCACAAACTTAAATCAGCCATTTCACCTCATGATATAGCTATCACCAACCAGAACCATGCAAAGAAAAATAAGAGGTATTATGCTGGCTTTAAGATCCACAAACCGATAGACATAGATTTGAATTTTGCGGAAAATTCATACAACATTTGGAGCAACCCCTTGATGCTGGCTTTTATTGCGAGCTTCCCATATGAAGTAGATCATGCTTGAGATGCATAGGCATCGAGCCTTTGTTTTCTGGTTACCATCTTTGTAGTTCCACCCAAGGACTTGCTGTAATTTATCAAAGGAGTGGAAAATCAAATTAATGTCCAACCATTGCTTCACTGTGCTCCACAAACCACAAGCCATAGAGCATTCAAAGAACAAGTGGTGATTTGATTCTTCTTGATGCCGGCACAATTCACATTCTTTGTTTGATTCATATTCCATTCTATCCTTGGTTCTTAGTTTACCATTTGCTAGCATCCATAAGATGAACCGATGCTTTGGCATGATCTCCGACCTCCATACTATAGAATTCCAAGCCACCTCCGAACTCCTTGGCATGAAGAATTGATAAGCTTTTGCAACTCCTTTTCCTTCACCAACAAACCAATCCATCAATGTCATTGTTTGCTCTACCAATTCCATTTGAGGCTCTTAAGATCTTGTGTCAAATTTCTATAAGTCTCTTGATCAAGGGTGAGTCTGAAGCCTTGATTTCCCATGCCCAAGAATCAACCCCTTTGATATAGTGTTGATGCACCTACTTGACCCATAAGGAATCTGTTTTGGCATTGATATCCCATAATATCTTACTTAACAAAGCCTCATTCCATGCAAGAAGGCCCCTAAGTCCATAACCCCCATCTTGTTTTAATAAACAAAATTTGGACCAAGATATAGGTGGGTGCTTTGAAGACCAAACAAATATACGGCAAATCGCTTTGACTTTTCAAGTACTCTACTAGGAATTGGAAGCATTAAGAGCCAAAAACACGCCATACCTTGAAGAACCGTACCCACTAATTCCAAACGTCTGGCGTATGATAAAGTATTCTTAGGCCAAACATTTATCCTTCTTGTGATAGCATCTAGGAGAGGCCCATAATTAGCAATCCTTAGCTTTTGCGCCGCCAATGAGATACCCAAGTACCGGAAAGGAAATGAACCTTCTTGGAACCCATGAGATCAAGAAGTTGTCTCTTTGAACTTGCATCCACTCCGGCCAGATAATCTTATGTTTTTTGGGGGTTTGCCCATAGTCCCGAAATCCTTCTAAAGTGGTCTAAACATTCCATTATGTGTTGTGTAGATGATATATCTGCTCGACAAAGCACATTAAATCATCCGCATAAACAAGATATGCTGCGGTGATCTTGAGGTTCCTCGATAACACTTCAATACATAAGTCGAACAACAAGGGAGAGAGGGAGTCCCCTTGCCAAAGTCCTCTTTTACCACTAAAGAAACTATATATGCCACTATTTAAAGAAATTGAATAAGATACCATAGTGACACATTCCTTTATCCAATTGCAATATCGTTGGGGAAAACCAAAACCAACGAGTGTCGACATAAGAAAATCCCAATCTACCATATCAAAAGCTTTTTTCAAGTCTACTTTGATCATGCATCTGGAGAAACCCTTTTGCATGCATACTTCCGGAGCAATTCTTGGGTCAAATATATGTTATCATCTATAAAACGCCCCTTGATGAATTCTACTTGAGCCGGATATAATAAGAAATCCAAGACCTCCAATAACCGACAACAAGTATCTTCGAAATGACTTTGTAGAATACATTGTAACAAGAAATTGACTTTTAATCTGAAACCCCCACAGCATTGTCACCTTTTGGCACAAGTGAGATCAAAGAGTGATTCCATTGCTTGATTTAACAACCACTTTGAAAAAATTCCTGCACAGTTGGAATAAGATCATTACTAACAATATCCCAAGATGAAGTAAAGAATTTCGAACCATAGTCGTTCGGACCCGGGGCTTTTCCACACCCAATATCATATAACGCAGCCTTTATGTCTTCAAGTTCAACCGGCTTGCATAAATTCTCAAATTACCCCATGGTTAGCTTCCTTCCCATGAGCTCATTGCTGTCCAGAATTCTGCACGTCTCCTTTTGACCGAGTAAGCCATGGAAGTAGTCAACAAATTCCTTTGCAACTTCACCTATACTTGTGGTTTGTTCCCCATTCCGTTTCTTGAATGTAATGATTGCATTTCTCTTGTTATTCCTTTTCATCACATCATTAAAAAAAATTTGTATAGTTGTCAGCACGCTTCAAGTAGACATTCTTTGTCCTTTATTCATAAAATTGCCTTTCCACCTCGGCTAGTAGGTTGGCTTGCTTCCTTGTGTGATCCTACTCCATAGGAGTAGGACCACCATCTAGAATTCCTCTTTACGCCTCCTCCAACTCTTCCTTCGCCCTTCTTGCCTTCTTGCCTTATCTGAAATGTGCCCAATTTTTTTTTTGTTTAGCTCTCTCAAGCATCCTTTCCAACAGAACATCTTTGTCTTGAGAGCATATTGGGCATTTCCCATTGCTGGGGCTGCCCATGAGTCCTTCACAACATTCTCAAAATCTTTATGCAATGACCACATATTGATGAATTTAAAGGCTTTATTTGGTGGTTGATCCTTGGCTAATGTGTGCACAATGGCACATGAGTGATCTGAGAGACATCCCAGTGCATAAACTCCATATACGCATCAAAATTTGCCATCAACCAAAAGGAGTTAACCAAAGCTCTATCTAGCTTGCAAAAAATGTTACCATTAGACCATGTAAAGCGGCATCCAATGGACCAGAGATCCACCAAACCACAAGCTTGTGCAAAAATCTGTAAGCCCTGCATTTCATGATTAGATAAATAAGAGTTGAAGTCTCCCATAATCATCCATGCATCGGAAATGGTACCTCTTAGATCAGTGAGCGCGTCCCATAAAGATCTTCGTGAGACTATTGAATGCAACTCATAGACAAACGTCACTCAGAAGCCTCTATTGGAGATGCGGCATCGAACATAGCAATGCATGTAATGATCAGTAGTCATAATAGCATTCATATCCACCCTTTGCAAGTCCCAAAGAAGCATTATACGACCATGGTTAGAAAAACCAAAGTTGTGTGCATGCTCCATACCTGAAAACCTTCTCCCTAGAATTAGTTCTAAAGAGTTCTTATTAAGCTTTGTCTCCAATAGTGCCATAATTTGAATATCTTTGTGTTGAAGGAGGTGCTGTACTCCTCCATGCTTTAGGGACTTGTTGAAATCCCTAATATTCCAAGCGGCTACCTTCATTGACCACCTCAGCGGGTTGCTCGTGTCCGAAGTTGTCGCCTACTCCTTGGTATCATTGTGTCACCACGTGCAGTCCCACTTGCACTTGGAGACATGGCTGATGGTAAGGATGATGTTGTGCCTCAGATGTGTTATCGATTGTCTCACTTGCTGCCATGGTGCTTTATTCAACCGAAGAGTTCGAAGAAGACGAACTTCCTAAGCCGGAACATGCAGAATGGGCAGCATGGGGTGGTTGCTCCTCTGTAGTCTGTGTTGCCTCCTCTCCAATCCATGTGGGTATAGGTTACATTTCAATAGCCCCTTGGATGCCAACGCGGTCAACAACTTGGACTCCAACATGATCAACAGCTATTTGGACTTCAACGTTGTGGTCAACAACTCTTAGACGTGTTGGTCAATAGCACCTTGGACTCCAACTTGGTCAACAGCTCTTTGGACTCCAACGTTGTGGTCAATGGGTGGTTCAATAGCCACCGTAATCGGACTGTGAAGTTCCACTATTGCTAATTCATTATGCACTATTGGAATTCCAACATTTGTTTGTTGATGTGTTTGTCTCCATTGTTGCCGAGTACTGTCCTTAATCCTCGTCCTTCCTTGACTCCTCACGATTGTGATCTTTGTCTTCCAGGGCCTTGGCCATTCCTATCATTTTACATATTCTGTGTCGGCCGGTTGTGTTGCTGTTCGAACGGGCCAACACCTCCGTGGCAAGTCTCCGGTTGGTGGCCAACCTTCTTATAGATTTGACACAAATCTGGCACCATTTCATTGATAACATATAGATCTACTTGTACTCCAGTGGGCAAAGCAATAGACACCTCGTGAACTCTTTCCCCAAAGGTTGGAATCTCCACTCAGAGTTGCGCATACTCAAGTGTTCTCTTGTTCGTGTTAGATTGTCGGTGTACAACGGCTTTCCTACTTCTGATCCAATCATGCTTAATACTTTTTGAGTCCAACAATCTGGTGATAGGTCATGAATTTGGATCCAAGCAGGGACAAGTCTTTCATCTTCATTGAAAAGAAAACATCTTGGCATGATTTTCAAAAAGATTGGAATTCCGAAGACAAAGTAGGGTCCTCCTTGCAAGACTTTGCTGATCTTCCTCCGTGTCAAAACGGTATACCACCCAACCACTTTTATGCAATAAAAATTTATGAGGAATCCTCCAACGAGCACCTATAATTTTGACCTCATCTACGCCTAGATGTCGTCCTATGAAGCAACCAACTAGACTGAAACCCATCGCGTTCTCCATGCCATCAATGCCATCATAGTCAAAGGATATTCTTTCTCCTTTGGCTTCATATTGATCAAGTGACATAGCAAGCTTTGTCTTCCTGTTGTCTTTGAAAAGATATGCCCAAGACTTCTTTTGTGGTGGACGATTCCCCTGCCCACTAGCAGCTGTCGTTCCGTTAGCTTCAGCTTGATAGTTGTACACAGCCGGAGTTGGTTGATTTCTCACCTGAACCTCCTCCTCCACCACTGATGGCTGATTTGCTTCAACTTGTGCCTGATCTTGAAGGGAGGTTCAGGTGACCCATGTGGGAAGTTAGCCACATTAGCTACATTGTCCACCTCATCTTGGTGTTCCAAGTCAACGTGCTCGTGTCCAACCACGTTGGAGGCTTGGTCCGCTACCTCAGCATGATTTGGCGTGTCCCCATCACAACCATGGTTGAATCCATTTTCTGTCAAGTGTGTTGCAGCCTCCACTTTGGCAAATCTAGATTCTTCAAATGACAGCATGTGGGCCCTTGGTGAGACTCAAAGGAGAATATTTAAGGGGTTTTTTCATTCTTTCCCATCTTGATGTTACCACGTGGGCATTCAAAGTAAGAATAGCAAAACCAAAGTCAATCCAAATCGAATGAAAGAGTAACGTGTAACCATCAATTTGGAAGCACCATCCAAGCAAAATGCATGGTCCCCCCCCCCCGAAACCAAATCAGAGATACCACCAAAGACTTCCAATTAAGCACCTCTCTAATTAAAGCCAATATCTTTTGAATTAATGGCCATTAATGTTGAATAATTGTTATAAGGTTGCGTACAATGGATCATTCCCCGGGACTCCGTATGGCGAGAACTTTGTGCACCGGGCTATCCTTTTTTTTTAATGTTAAATAATTGCTCCAAGAAATTCCTTCTATGGAACCTGCCGGCCCGAATTTTCATAGAATTTGAAAAACGTCGGCACACCTCTGGTGATGTCTGAAGCAATGGGAATTTGATCGATCAGAGACCTTCCTCCAAGCACCAGTACAGAGGAGAAGTAGGGGGAGGAAGAAAACCAAGGAAACAAGGAGAGATGAACTGTATCACCGGTGAGAAGACAACCCCTATGCCGGAGAAGAACACTCCGATATAGCAAGTGGGATATCCTCTATGCACCCTCCAAATCCACCCAAGAACCACTAGAGAGAGACCATCTACCACAAGTGGACGACTGCCACTAAGAAGAAGAGGAGACCGGGGAAGAGCCTTCCAAAGTTGCTGGAGAAAAAGAGACACTCATCTCAAACTTGACATTGAGATGTTTGTATTTGCTGTGACTGTTTGAGATGGGGTGAGTTCTCTATGACAAGCTCACAAACTTGACATTGCCTGCGGAATATGCTCATATCCATAACAAAACCTGTCTACCACTATTTAACTTTTTATTATGATTCTAGATTTGTTTCACCATCACTGAATTATTTGTGATCATTGCATTGTGCTTTCCCCATGTCTATCAAGTTAGTCGCATCACTTTAGCTATCTTTCATGTCTTCATCCTTGTTCTGTAGGGTGCATTACCCCATAATAGTATAAGTTAGTAGTAGAGTTGGAAAATGGGCCAGGCCGCAAACGGGCATCTGTGTGGCCCAAACCAGAGGCTGGCTCTGGTCAGGCACTGACCCTGCTGCCTGTGAGCCAGTTGGACATGGCCTGGCGTAAACCCATGCCCAACCCAGCTGGCCTGGCTCGGGCAAGGATACTCCATTTCTTCAATCTGCCCATGCAGATATTACTCAACTTCAACACAACCAAATTTTGCCCCCTCTGGTACTGCAAGTCTTCCTTTATCAACATACACAAGGATATCAGTATTTCACTTAGAATGGGGTCTTATCCTTTTCTGGTTCCATGATTATAACTCTATGGAAACAATTAAATGCTTGTGATTCGTTCCCTCTTACGTTTGATTCTATGATCATAACCTTATACTGCATTAGTATACCAACTGTTGCTTGACTGGAAAGGAACGAAAGGGAAACTGACAGAGGCATGTGCATAGTGAAGTGTGAAGATTTTGTTTATCTGTTGAGAATTAAAAATATAGTAGAGCGGTAAGCTGTGTTCATTACCAGTTTCTTTTGTTATGCAAAGAGCAGGCTCAAGATAATTTTACAGCTAACGGAATGAAGGTGGCAAGTCATGGTGGATACCAAAATGTTTTATGAGTATTCTGGTGATATTGGACTCTGTGTATCAAGTCCCTAAACTATTCTTAACATATTATTTCTGAAGTTTATGCTCTAAATTTCAGGATGCAAAACTTGATATGATACATTGGTATAGAACACTAAATCAGATTATATGTTTACTAGAATTTGCAAAATGGGCACATGCTTAAATTCTTGAGCGATGGTTGAGCAGATAGTGATTTTACACATTTTGTAGTTTTTGTTCTTTTCATTTGTGGTTTCTATGTAAGCCAACTTGGTAACAACATATTCAGGTTTCATCTTCTTTGTCCTAATTCTTCTAACCGTTTTATACGTATTTTTCAGGGGAAAGATGTTATTCTACATGCCATAGCTTCGCTATGTTCATCTTGTCATGAAACAATATCTCTTGAAGACCCGACCATGCCTTCTTTGGTTTTAGAGGCAATGATGTCTGCTTGCTCAAAGAAAAACAAAATTTACCGTGATGCAGCATTCTCTTGCCTTCAGCAGGTAAAATAATATTGTGCCTTGCTGGCTTTAGCAACTTTAAATATCAATTTTGGATTATCTTATGTATGAATGCACAGAAATGGATAACCAATGCGAATTATTCTAACTGTATAATCCCTCAGTCTTACCTACAGATTGAAGACATTCTCTTGTTTTGCATTTCAAAAAATTAAAATACTTTGCAGATTGAGACCTGCAAGAAATGGTTATGTGAGGTCATACTTTGATGGAATAGTGTGAAGTAAATGATTGATATGATGAATTGATTCTCATTGTGTTTGAGAATAGTTTAGTCTGCAATTTTCTTCTCTTTTTACTTCACAAGTACAGTTATGTAATGCATTGTAGGAACATCAAGATTTAGGATAGTTATTCATGTGAAACACAGAAAAGGTGTTGCTAATTTTTTTTTCTTTATTGATAAGTGCCAGAGAAGTATTCCCATGCAACCAGTATATTACCGTTGATATTTTCTGTACATTTACTAGTTTGAATGAGTAGTTAATTTATTGCTTATAATTTTGTGAAAGAACAATTTCCTGTCAATGCTATTTGTATTTTTCTGGTACAATAATTATTCATCATCTCAAAGGTTTGTATTTGCATGGTTGTGAGTCCTCCTTTGTATTTGCATTTTCAAATCATATCAATATCAGGAGCTGCAATGTCTGAAGCTTGCAGATTATTCACGAACTCCCATCTCCTGCATCTGCTGAAATTAAATATTCATATTCCTATCTGATTTTTCTAAGGAAAAACATTGAATCTAGACATTATCGTCATTGTTGAGAAAATTAACTTCCCTATATCTAATTGCAGTTTCTCTAAATTTTTAGGTTGTGAAGGAATTCAACAACCCTGAGTTTTTCACCAGTGTATTTCCTATGCTCTATGATGTTTGTAAACAGGCTATTGCCTCCAAGACCATGAATACTAGTTCCATCAGCTTAGTTACTGAGACAGGTAACCTCCAAGTCTATTTTCTAGTAATCAATTGATAGCAGGTAATGTTCGTGAAGAATCTAACTTGTAATCACATTCCAAATCACGGAATTAGATACCGAGCCATGCCGGTTAGCATGGGTGGAATTACCATTCTGCCTACCAAGCAGCATCGGCACGAGCGCAGCGGCCTCACCCAACTGTGAGGCTGACCGACAACATGGGATTTTTTTTTATTCTTTCCTTTCTTTTATTTCTTTTTTTAATATATTTTTTGCAATTAATTCCTTCCGTCCCCATTCCCTTCTCCATTATTTTTTCCCCTCTAGTAAACAAAGACTAAGCATCTCTTTAAAGATGTTGGAGACAGATTATCTGGAAGGATAGAAAAAAGAATTAATATATTTATATTTTAAAAAGTAATGAAATTTTATCGGCACAATATGATACGGTACCAAAACTGTATCATTTGAATCATAAACTGAAATTCTGGCACAACTCAAAATTTTAAACCTTGTTCTAAATATATTATACATTGATAAATAAGTTCAACCAGGAAATATTTGAAGGAGTTGTGATATGCTCAAGGAAAAAACTCAAGGAAAAGCTCAAGGATAGACACATATATTCATGGCCCACCATTTCACTTTTTGTAGGCCACATCACTTTATGTATCTATCTTTGAGTTTTTCCTTTAGATTTTTTCCTTGAGCAGATCATTTCTCTATTTGAAGTTCATCCAAGGAGAATGTTCATACCTATTACTGCAGAAATGTATGTCTGATAGCATATCATTTTTTTGGCTATTAGTTTAAAATTTTATTTTAATAATTGTAGAATTTGGGAAGGAAAATATTGTATTGTATTATAATAAAGGAATAATTACATGTATGCATAGGACTCAATATCGAAACCCTAAAACATAAAAAAACCAATGTGTGACTATACTCATTACACCAATCACTCTAATAACTAACAATAATAAATTTCCAAAAAAAATATGTTTCTAAATATAGCCACTGAACTGCTTTTATTCCTAGCATGGTTTGTTAATGTGGGATGCTAATATGCAAAAGTATATGAGCTATATATAACTAAACAATTATTGTCATCTCAATTATGTTATTGTGACTTCATGGAATCCATACATGGATTCCATGCAGTATGCGGTTTTCTTACAAATCTAGATGTGGCATTACATGCATTACCACACATGCATTAGCATAACTATACACTCTGGTTTCTTAATGTTAGCTGGAAACATGTAGATATCATGTGAACTCGGGGTGAGTTAACCCATTATTGTCAACTGCAATCATGGTTACATGACTCCCTTGCTATTGGGAGCCATAAGTGAGCTCATAAATTATTCTACTGTTTTACACATTGCTGTATTTTAATTATGATATATTGTTCTTCTGATTTGCTTACAAATGTAATCACTGTTATATCCATCATCTCATGGTTAAATAAGTTCAACTTCTATCCATTTTTGCGCCTTACTGTACCTTAGGATTTTTCGTCAATATTTAACTTTTTACTTGTGGTAGTTGACATGTAAAAAGAGAAGTGAAGTACTCAAAGATTGTTACCTGATTCAAGGAATTTACCTCTAATTAAAGCAGTTCATGAAAGCATACTAATTGGAGACATGAAGTCATGAGAAACATATGTCATGTGATTAGTACAATGCCTTCTACTCTGTCGAAGCAGAATGGTCAGAAACTGTGGGAGCTAGATCTGGAATAGTTCAATACTTGGCTTAGGAGATGATAAGAAAGGAACACCCCAAGTGTCTCTAGTTGGAGCAATTTAAGGACAACACAGGAGCTTGTTTAGAGGCTGATTCAGTTTCTTACAGAGATACATGATGCAAAAAAAGGTTGGAACCGCCAACCCAGCGGCCCCCTCACCCCGGCCCCACAAGTATGAGAGGGAGTAAATCACGGTGAATACGGGCCCAGTTATGACATGGCGGTCTTAGGTGTTTAGCACGGACAGATATTGATATTATCGCAATTGCTGCCGCAGACCTTCGACCTCCCGACTCATGATGCAAGAATACCATGTCATAACCGGCTGATCCCGCCCGTGGAGGCTTCTTACAGAGATACATGATAGCACGACAAGTGGCAATGATGAATAATATGGTGCAGGAAGAACTTCTGAAACAGGACTAGAAGTCACAGACATACAAAAGAGAAAAAAAAAAATGGGTAGACTCAGAATGTAGCGTCGACTGATATAAACAGAGTAACTCTAAGACTTGCATCTATCCTTTTTGAGATCTTGAGTATCCAAGGAATACATTTTTTAATAGACCAAATTGAAAAGCTCAAGTGCAAGAGTCTCTTAAAGCACCACAACTGATTGGGTTTCTGATTTTATAATTGTTAAATTTTACTTAATCAAGTTGTTCCTCTAAGTGTCGTGAAATTATTTTAGTTATTATGAAAAATCGTGCAGCTCAAGTTTACCTGTGAATTTTTTTCCCACAGGAGAAGATAAAATGGAAGAAACTTCAGTATCTCTCAATGAGGTTTTAGATTGTGTTGCATCTTGTATCCATGTAGCTCGCCTCCAGGATATTTTGAAGAATAGTACAAATTTGATTGAAGTGTTATCAATTTCTTTATCTCCTGGTTTAAATTGGTCAGGTACCTTCATATTTTGATATATGAAACCATGTTGATTCATCCAAAAGCATCTCTTAAAATTTTGATAAGTACTTCCGTTGCATTTTTGGTTTGCAGTCAAAATGTCTGTTTTCACTTCAATTAAAGAGTTGTGTTCAAAGCTTGATCATGTTTCTCACGGCATTCCTATTTCTTCCAACAATTCAACTCCATTTATTTTTGAGGTAACCTCTCCCCAGGTTTAGCAGTTGCAGTTTCTGAACTGTTTTATTTAATCTCATATTGGTTTTCTTTTACACCAGTTATTTCATTCTGTGGCACCAAAAGTTGTTGAATGTATTCATGTGGTGAAGATTTCTCAGGTATTTGTTTCCCCTCCTCCCCAACTATTGTTTGTCCTAAATGGTTTCTGCTAGGATCTGTAGATGAAAAAAATTTGTATAGTCAAGAAGCAAATGATAAGTAAAACATGTAAGCTCCCATCATCCCTTCTCCCATCGCCAACTAGAATTTCTAGTTCTGTCGTTACTTCTGTCCAACATGGTCTAGCCATTCCTTTTTATTATTGCCATATTTTTTTTTAATATGGCTTTTTTCCATCTTGCTCTTGATTGCTTATAAAACATTAGTATTTGAGTTCTAATTATTCTCTGATATATTTGCAATTTTTGAGATTGATGTTGTAGTAGTTTTCAATGTGTAACTAGCAACAAAATGGGTGAATAGGCATCCTTTTGTCACAGATCTCCAGGAAAACATATAAATTTAGTATGGAAAGCATTAATAAGCAATTATTGATTAACAAGAAGAATGCTCTTTTGACATTTCTCTCGGTTTCTGTATTTTTTTTTTCCTTTTTTTAAATCACTTTGTTATTAAAGAAACAGAAGGGATGTCAAATAACTAAATAACCGGATTTCATACCATGGGTCTCTGGACAATGTTTAGGTAGGGGTTTTCTTACTTGTATGAATTATTTGAAAATTTAAATATTATGGTGCAAAACAATCTGAAAACATGGTAGGTGTACACTCTGTCAACAACCTAGTTTCCCTCTCAAGCTGCAATGATATTAGAACAGACCATAGCATCGGTAACAAGCATTAGCATGAATCAGCATCTATACAAGACGAGCTTGATTTTTAGCCAAGGCCACTGTGTCAAAGTGGTAGGTATCTGTATACAGAAACAGCTAGTCAACTAAAACTAACCGTATCAACAGACCATAGCTATCGTATTTAGTATCAACTAACTGCCCATGCATCAATTATATGCTGATTCTTCAAGATTGAGGGCATTATTCAATTGCCTGAAATGTACATAGGTATAGCAAAGAGACAATAGAGAGAGCCCAAGCTATTATGAAGATAGATATTGGGATAAAAATAGTACTTTTAAAAAGTTAAGGCTCATTCGCATCCCTAATTGCCATCTTCTATTTTGATGACAATGACCTTTTTTTATTTGATCATGCTGTTTTTCAGGTACATGTCGCTGCTTCAGAGTGTTTATTGCAGATGATTGAACTCTATAGGGATACTCCCCCACATAATGAAGATATCCATTTCCTAGATGAGCTTTCTCATTTGTGTGAAATTGAGAAGACTGCACAAGCCAAGACATTGCTCAGACAATGCATCACAATTCTGGAAGATATCAAGTGCAGGACTACTTCCCCTACAAACAAAACATCATGAGAAGAATGTAAATTATTTTCCATGCCGTCAGAGACAAACACGTCTATTATTGCTCGTTAGCTGCCATTCTGCCAAGAATATAGCTGATCTGCTATGCTGGGATGTGCTTGCTCATCTTTTTACCCTGGAGGAAGATATATTTGGTTGCGTTATCACATTTAGTTGTTAGGTTACTTTAAATCAATGTATTATTATTCTATAAACCAAGTCATTACTAGACAGGCTTCTTTAGGTGCTTTCTTTCCTTAGCTCCTTAGAAAGCCAAATCTTTATTTAAGATATATATTCATTCGACAGTTTAAAATTAAACCGTTTAAATGAGGATGTGCTGTCCAAAATATCTAAACTTACAGTTTAAAGTGAGACTCATAATAATCTGTAAATTCAACTTAAGTTTCTTTTGAACGGGAGGTTATATTTATCAGATACGGATGAGTAAAAAATGGCATTGATCTGAAATAGAAAATCCAAACTGTAGATGTGTTCTTGGAGGCATAATACGTTACTGCATATTTGGGTCGGGCTATTAAAGTAATATATAAATACGTAAAGATATAAAATATTTGTTATATAATTGGTTTTGGCATAAACATGCTACCTAGTTAAGGTAGCAAAGAGGATTAAAATAATAACAAATGATTATATTGATTGTATTTTGTTCATATATATATATGTATATATATAGTTAGTTAGTTAGTTGATATTCTTCGTGATTCATGCTGTGTGACTGCCTAATTTTTTATTGTAGCAGTGTTTTGTCAGAATTTAAAAAACCCAAAATCACTTTCTCTATAAAAAAAAAAATCAAACATTTTGAACCCCCTTTGAACTCGGTTTCCTTCGGTGTGGCCTCATAGAGCCGCCGATCACTATCTTTACCGATCAACTCCTTCAGTGCCACATCGCCTTGTCGAGCTTGCCTATCGCCATTCATATGTAGTGTGCTCTCCCATGTACGTGTCTTAAATATTTTGTCACTCCATCCAAATGCTACAATTCCGTAGCAGATACAACATTGTGGTAGCTACGGTTCCATGTTGTAGCAGCTACGATTATATAGCTGCTACAAAACTCTTAGACCACGTTGTAGTACTCTAACTATTATAACGTGCTTAGATCAAACCAGTATATTGTAACAACTATAGAATCATAGTTGTTATAATATGCTTTGATTAGAACGTTGTAGTCTAATCGCATTGTAGCAGCTACGATTATGTAGTTGTTGCTACAACGTGGTGGCTGCTACAACATGGTAGGATCATCATATTGTAGTAGCTACAAAAAAAACTATTATAATATTCTGGTTAGCATACTCATTTATAATATTGTTTGAGAAAATTACTTTAAGAAAAATTATTAGAATGCTCTAGATTTTAAATTATTTAAATTACAATACTTAAACAATATCTTTAATTTCTGACAATGTGCATAATATATATAAGATAAATATATTTGAGTTTCTTATTGTCATGTATTATTTAAAGCGGATTGGTAAACCATTGTAGAGCCACTACTATTCTTAACAAACTTGAATGTGTTACAACCAGATTTAGTTGAGAACTTTAGATATAACATTTCCCATAGAAGAAAATGACGACGAGATACAATTATACATTCTCCAAATTATATATCATCGAAAACTAAAAATTAGAATGAAATTCTCATCAATAGATGATACATTTTCATACTATAACCAATATACACAAAAAGTAAAAATAAAAAGACAAATGAAGTTGTGTGAAAAATATCTATATGCTTTAAAAAATATATATAAATATTTTGATTTTAAAGAGCTATTTTTTTATATACTAATTATGAGACAGATAATAAAAGATACTTAAGGTTAGCAAGTCAACTTATACTTAAGGTTAGCAAGTCAACTTTTAACTCGTGTGTATATGTATGTGTATATATATATATATATATATATCAAAGGAGTAAATAACATGCACACTCATGTCTGATTCACTAGCGTTAAAATCCATCGGTTTCTATTTTTTTATTTTTAAAAAGTCTGCTTAATTCATCATGCGACTGATTTATTTTAGAGGATATAAATAATCCTTTTTAAAAAAAAAAAAATAGTGTACATATAATCCTAATAAAATAGAATGTCCATATATTTAATGAACACCATGATTTCACTGAGGAACCCACCTATCTATGCCATCACATCCTTTTTACAAAAACATCAGAAACAAGTTCTAAAACCCCTTGGGGCTTCCAAATACAAACAATAAGATTGAGTAAACTAAAGATCCGCTTCAACAATTTGTCCAGTTCAGAATGGAGATATTTTGGGCGAGAAAGATTATATCATCGCAATGATTGCGACTCTAGTAGGATGTTTGTTGCAACGTTGACATCATTTTCTGCATGTGTGAGCGCTCGCCTTGCAGAATCCCTGTCGAATCCCATAGAGACCAATGTTGCTATCGATGCCTCCGTTGAGTCAGAGTGATTGCGTTCTAGTTGAGAAGGATAACCACCCTGTAACCACACGGTAAACAATGACTTGGTTGGAAAATAAGACATGATCGATCAGCAAAGGAGAATATACTACAACTCATGGTCACTGAAACAATATCATATTGCTTGAACTTTAATTGAAAACACTACATGATACTTTTTGACATGGTTTAAAATTGCATTATGTGATAGCAAAACTAGCGAAATTTACTGTTCCTGCCCACACGTAGGATCGGAATTGTCGCTGGCACAGCACCATGGACCTCCGCATGGTTGCAGAGAATAATTTTTTTTAATAGTATCGATTTTATTATTTTTTATATGAATATAAATGTCCCATTTTATTTTATTTTTTTGCATCGGACCCTTCAAAATCTAGGGCCGGCCCTATCGAAATCGTATCATTCTAGTCTAGACCTAAACTTTGGTTGAGATTTTAAATCATGCTTTTTAACCACTAAATTTTAGGCTTTTGTCTTCCAGACTACATGGAAATGACTTGATGCCAAGATGGGATGTCAAAATTAGCCAACTCTTAGTGGGCTGCAAATTTTATAGTTAATTTGGATCAGATGAATAGCAATTCTATTCTATGGGAATTGCTTTGAACAAGGGTTGCTACTTCCTATAAAGAACAAACTCGTGGAATTGTTATTCTCTAGCTATCCCTCATTATTTTTTCCTACTCCATTCTTTAAGTGCATAATTTGAATAGCAGGGGAGGTCGAGCAGAGTTATTGAGCCATACAAACTAGACATGTCAAACAAACCAAGTGGATCATAGGGGCAAATTGGGATGAACAAGCAAACAAGGCTAGTCGGTCAAGCAGATTGACCAAGCAGATTGGGCATGCTCAACAAACAAGTGAACAAGACAAACCAAAGGAACTATTGTTTATTACTTAGCGAGATTTTATCATTACCGAGAGAAATTCTTTATTTATTACTTAAACATCTCTATAAATTAAATCTAACATAAGAATAAAATGATCCAAGGATAGAGATGCATATTCCAATTGTATCTCCAATTAATTCTCCATATCCTGAAATAACTATCATATTCCTTATTATTTTCATTTCATGAACCAGACATAGCATTAGAGTTATACTCCCATCTTTAGTAACTAATTTGCCAGCCAAAACAGTTAAGCTTCACTTAGACAACATTTTTCTTTCAAGCTCCAAGGCCTATACTTAATGGCATGTAAATCATTATAAGCTAAACTGTCTGACTCGGATGAATATGAATAAGTAATAAAACAATTGACATAAACACAAGTTTTCAGATGATGAACAAAATGAATTGTTCGAGAAATAGGACTAATCAACTCTCAATAAGCATTTTATGAGAATAGGTATTTACCTCCTCCATCTGATGGCCAGGATATGGTCGCGTATTCCCAGTAGCATTCCCTCTTGCCAAGATTGGTGATGAACCACTTGAGGGCAAGGGTAATCGTGAAAATACTGATAGAAATGCCTCTGGAAACTGGAAAACATTTGAACAAAATATATCCTTATGTATAACTGTAACATACAAAATGATGTAAAGAATTTCAAACTTATTGAAGAAATTTTGCATTATGGACCTTCAATTTGCGGATGCCAAGCACATTGAGGCGATATAAAGACCCAGCGAGCAAACCACATAAACCAGGTACTATGGATCGTTTCCAAGATGAGAAAAGGAGCTGAAGATAAATATTACAAATAACATATGCTCATTCAACATCAAGTTCAAAGTTAAATCATCTACAAAACAAGGAAAGTTAAATATTAAAACTCACCTGAAGGCCAGCTAAATATATCAATGATTTGTCAGTAAAGTTTAGCCCGAATACACGAAACCGGGATGAAACTGGAATGTCAAAGTAAAAGGGTAGAAAAGCAGCAAAAATAAGGCCATATGGTCCAGAAGCAAGTCTACTCAGCGTCTCTGCAATGAAGGGCCCCCAATCAAGATAAGAAGCATCAGTCAATACAGCAGCTCAAACAAGAAAAGTGCAAGTGTCTATTATTAATTTATTTTTTCTTAATATATATTTATGTGGGTGTATTCTTTAACAAGAGCTCAGAGTTAGAAAGACACTGATAAGGTTGATTTCTGAACACCAACAAGACCAATTACAGTCACAGGAAAACTCAGAAAAATATTCTTCAAAAAGAACATATGTTTCATATAGATTAGAGGTACCAAATTATGGAAATTATTGCAATCAAAACCACAGAAAAAGAAGCAATATCTGCAGGCAGATTTATTAACTAATGAAAGATTTATTCTATTAAATCTCTCATCCTCCCTATATGTAGTGTTTGAGTTTAATATATTCCACCCTTTTCAGGTGTATGCACTGTCAAATGAGTTTCATCTATTTTCTTGGACTCACAATCATTCACTATGAAATTCACTGCTAGCCAATTCCAGCATATACTTTCTATATATATATATATATATATATATGTGCTTTGGTTAATTTTTTTGGTGAAATTTCACAACTATATGGAAAAGTAAAAAAAAAAAAGAAAGAAAGAAAGAAAGGCTGTTCGATTTGCCAGATTATTCCAAGACCATTCTAAAGCAAAGTCACTTTAATTTTGGCATGGAAGGGGAGCCTTGGCGCAACGGTAAAGTTGTTGCTTTGTGACCAAAAGGTCACGGGTTCAAATCCTGGAAACAGCCTCTTGCAAAAAGCAGGGAAAGACTGCGTACAATGGATCCTTCCCCGGGACCCCGCATGGCGGGAGCTTCGTGCACCCAGCTGCCCTTTTTTTTTAAGCTATTAAGCTCTCTAAGCTAATGTCTTGTGCCAGCAGATCTAGAGGGTGGATGAATGCAATAAGGCTCTATAAAGGATTGCAGAATTCATCTTGTTGGCCTTTGATGTTGTAATCTATTTCACTTTTAAATTCATAAATTAAGCATGTCAACAAAAAAAAATTGGATCATTTGTTTCCAATTTCCTTACATTAATCAAACATGTAAGTTATACTTTTCAAGACTTTCAATAGCAATATAGTGATTCCATTTCCTACAATGAACCAAATGTGACCAAAAAGGGAATGATGATAGAAATATTTGTACTGAATCCTATAAATTCAAAGAGGAAATTGCCACTGAGAAATAAATTTATTCGACTAAAATAAAAGCAAAGAGAAAGAGAAGGAAAAAAAGAAATGTAAAAAATTGTTACCAGTTAAACAATAATGTTCCTAAAAAAAATGATGTCGCTGTCAGCGTTTACCTCTGAGGTATGCTAAAGCTAGAGCCTCCAGTATCAATGACAATAATATAGAAAATATTATGAAGATCTGCAGATCAATTATCAACAATAAGGCAATAAGGCAAGATGGTCAAAAAAAGAAAGATATAAACTATCATTTAAGTTGATGGTCTACAAAAAGCATGCTTCAAATTCCATAAATTAACAAGCAAGTTCACAAGGAATTCTTACCGTATGCTTATTGGAGCCTATTTGTCTCTCAAAGACCCTAAAATAATAAAGCAGGTAAAGGCCAAAAATCATCTCAGGTGTTGATGAGAAAGCAAAGGTGGAAGCAATGAGCTTCCATAGTGGGAACTTTCCAAATATGTCCTGCCATAGGAAATGTAGACAGGTTGAATAAACTTGAAAATATATTCAACAACATTACTAAGATCAGATTAATTTGAAAAGGGAAGATCTGTCAATAAAATGATATGAAAAATAATAATTGAATATTAGAAATATGATCAACAAAACAATATTAAAAGTCAAGACACATATAAAAAATATTCACAAAAAAGAGGAATAAGATAACATTCTAATTCTCATGTCGTTAGTGCTCCTTTGCCCATTAAATCAATCATAATGTTTCCTATGTCCTGGACTACACAGCTTCCTCTTCTACCAAATAGGAACATAATCAACAACCTCTTCACGAATTCATAAGTTAGAGATCAACTCAAGCTGCAGAATTTATAACATTAACCAACCACCCCTATCCGCTGAAAAGAGTGGAATTAGGTAAAGATACATGGTGTGATAACATTGACAATAAGTATCAACACAACCAAACCAGCATCATTTGGATCAAGCTAATAAGATAGGTTCTTGAATTTAAAACCTTATACCACCCTCTGTAGATCAAACTGATACACCAAGAATGCTGAAACAATAAAGAAAAACTACCAGCTTCTTCAAGTTGTAAAACCCATCCTTTTTATATCATATTAGGGGATGAATAAGGGTGCTTTGACCTATCCTTCTTTTCTGGATATCAAGACCTTTTATTTGTCTTTCTTTGACTCCCTCACTAAGGAACTTTAGGCCTTTGACTTGACAGAATTTTCCATCTCTCATGGTAGAAGCAATACAATGGGCACTAGCCCTATTCCCCTTCAAAGAGAACAAGATAAAAAACATAAAGAGATGCAAGATAAACATAAAGTGATTCCATGTATAACTAGTCAACGATGAGAATTCAAGCCTATATAATACAACGGCAAAGAATAAACAACAATCTGAACAAATTGTTGCCAGCAAAGTCTAAAAGTTAACAATCGTCATGAACTATTCTCCCAGTAGTGACAGTAACAACACACAAAATTTAACCTCAATTCTGATGCTCTACGTGCATCAAAAAAATTTCTCCAACAAGAAAACTCACTTCTCTACCAGCTCTTTACTCTCCCACATTTGCTGCTCTTGCTCACTTCCGAAGATGAAAACTTTGTACAACTAAGACAAAATATAAAAAGCACAAAAAAGCTCTCACAACCAGCCTGTTAGACCCAAACAACATGCCTGTTAGACCCAAGGCAGACCATGCGAGGCCACTTGCCCAAACCCAACAAGAAAAACTTATATCCAATTTCCAAATTCAAACAGAATGGAAAGATGAAAAAATTGCAATAGATGGCATAGAATTAAAGAGCCTTCAATAGCCACATAAAATAAATCCGGAAGAAGAAAAAAAACATTGAGATCCGCAAAAAAAAAAAGGGAAAACCTGATACGACAATCCGAGCCTGAGAGAACGACCCTGAACACCGGCCAGAACCGTGAGGAAAGCGCTCACGACCACGATTGTCTTCGTCACTGGAGCATTGTCTGCAGAACAGAAACGGAGGAGGGATTAAAACATAACGATCAAACTATCGACTAAACCGAATCGAGATCGTACAGGACGGGAGCGGAATAACGCTTACGAAACCCAGAAGGCCCGCCGTTCATCTTCCTCTATAGCGACGAAGAATCCGACGGAGGCGCCGAAGGAGAAACCTGCCGCAGAAAACTCCAGAGAATCGACGACGACGCTTCGTCCAGCGCGGATATGTCTTCTCGGGAATGAAACGTTATAATGCAAAAGGATGTTGATATATCGGCCGTTATTTATTACGCCACCAGGTCCCGGTATATAATTAAAAAGGCGCTTCCTGGTTAAAATTACGAGCCCTGCCCTAGACGCCGCCGTCCCTGATCCTCTCCTGCCGACTCTCTGCCGCCTCTCTCTCTCTCTCTCTCATGCCCTAGCGATAGACGCCGCCGTCCCTGATTCAGCTTTATGATCGACATTGGCTGCTTGTAGTCGCCATCGCAACGAAGAATTCTATTCGGTTGCAGGCGAAGGCGATAAAAAGTAGGAGATGCCTTATAGCGCGCGGCCGATGATGTCGCTTCTGGCGTTCACGGGGTTGAATTTGGTCCTCGTCAACACCATCTCTCCAGTCTACGACTTTGTCTGCTTTCTTCCCTATTGGGAACGTCGGGTATGCTCGCCTCCTTAAATTCTTCTTCTTTCTGTCAATTTTTTTGAAAGTTGATGTGTCTCGGCCAGGAAATCACTTAAGCGTTAGGTTGAACTCAAAATACAACAAGAAGGATCTGTGTATCCGAACTAATGCGTGCATCTTATCACTGAGAACAGTCTTTGTTATCCTAGTTGAAGAATTCAGTTTAAGGTCATACCTTCCACATTTCATTCAAAACTGTTCGGCATCATGCTATTCTTGTTATGAAGTACAAGCATTATTCAACTTCTTCGAAGAATTGAAATTGATAGGAGCAAAACATAAACTGATAATTGAGATAAGGATGAGGCTCAAATGGAGCACTTGGCCCCTGTTTTTATTAAAATTATGTTTTTATTCTTGTATCTAATTTGTTTTAGTATGAAATCCCTCGTCTAATTTGGATCAGTAATGATCCATCTTTTGTTTAGGGTTTAGATATCTTGGTAAATGAACTTGACATATTAGCTTGCAGTTTCTCATCTGCAGTGTAAAAATGTGGATTATCTAGACCTTGGATAGAAATTGAGTTCCTTTCAGGTAGAACATTAATCATTATATCCTAGTAATTAATGTTGATTAGAGCCATGATTTCCCCTCCGATGGCATCTCTAATCCTTCCTTATCCTTGGAATACCAAGAAGTTTTTCATCGCCTAGAAGGTGTTTTTTTTAACTTTATTTGGATTATTAGAGCAGTAAACCAATCAAGATGTGATTGGTGAAGCATTGCTCTTGACCATCTTTATTTTGTAGTTGAAAGTGGTCACAGAGTTACGGTGATTCAAAAAAGTTCAAGTAGGTTCAAGTACGCATCTTTGTTTGAAGATAGGATTTTTCTTATCATACAGTCCATACAATGTTATAGCATTCTTACAAGGACAGGTACCCCTATAGCTATAGCATTCTTAAAGTCTTCTATCTTTTTGTTTCCGTAAACTTATCAATCTTCATATGTTCTTACCTTATGTAATACAGAAAAAAACAATGATCATAATGATACCCCAACAATTCCGTCGTCCTTGCCGGGACTATCAATCGACAGAGTTTTAAAAGTAGCATGTTTAAGTTATTTTGAAAACACTAGATATTAAAAGTTCATATAGTTGCTAGCCAAATTTTAATACACATGCTTCCCAGAGTTAGATTGCAGAAAGTTGCATTAGCTATGTCATATATATATATCGCATACTTATTTTGCTCTCTTAACCTCTGTAGAGGGAACGACGGCTAAAGGAGCGCGAGGATGCTCTCCCAAAAGTTTCTCAAGAAACCTAGTTTCTTCTTGATTTGGAATGTGAAGAGAACTTGCATGCAAGTTTTAAAGATTGAACTCCTTGGAAGAGGCCTCTGTTCATGCCTAAATCTGAGGAGCATTTGTAACTATCGACATCAATTCCTATTTGGCGGTTCTAATTCTTGAATTAGGCCAAAATGTTAAGTAGGTTAATCCAGAAGCACACCGTTTCAAGTCTGTCAGAAGTGTAACACAATAAACTTTACATTAAGATTGAATTCTTATAATTATTTTTGTCAGAAACAAATAATAGATGATCAATTATTGATATGGCAAAAGAATTTAAGTATTTGTTTGATCCAAACTGCTCAATCAGCAATTCTTTCTACATGCTTAAACATCAACCGATCAACATTAGAAGAGCTGTTTCAGGTACAATATGTATCGTTCAGTTCAGTGTAACAAATGCATCATTAAAATAAAATGGTATGTCTACCATGTACTCTACTAGCAAGGGGAAAGAAGGAATGAGGCCAGATCACACAATCTCTAGCCTGTATTTGAGGGGTCAACGTTTGTCGATGAGGAATTCTACCATGATCACAGATACTTTCTTGCAAGGGCTCGAACTTTGGTGTCGAAGTGTGATGATGCAATGCGCGAACCAGGAAGGTAAAGTGGATTCAACAGGATCTGTTCATGTGGAGATGAGAGAAACCTGATTAGTACTTTCTTAATTCTCGCATTCTAGTGTACTTGCATACAATCAGCATAGATTGCTCACATCGCTAAGCATAATACAGGATGAGCAAGGGAACTAAAACAAATATAAATCCAACATGAACCTATCCCTAAGTGAACTGATGATTCATTTCTGAAGCCTGCTAATTTGATCAGATTTCATCCCGTAAATAAACTGATGATTCGTTGCATTGCAAAACTTCCGAAAATACGCTGACAAACACTCATCTAGATAACTATGTCGAAAGTCTATCTCATTCAGAAGCTTCAAATGCTTCCATCCATAGTCATTGAGCAAAGTTACTAGTCGATATTATATTACTACTTTTATGAAAATCTATATTGCAAATCAATTATGTAAACCATAAGATCAACTATGCCATTAAGTCTCTCTTACATCTTGCTAAACAAAAACTATACTACAAGCATATATTGACTTTACCTATTATATTGCATAGTGCAAGTGCTTCTAAGTCAACTATTTGGAGTTGGATATATGGGCAATATACCTCCATTAAATTCTATGCATTTTTTATAGCATTATTGCTTATTACAAGTAATACTTAGATCTCTTAAATTATGTATAATCATGTTAACTATCAATTGCACAAGACAATTAAAGATTGCCATGACTAACACAATCCCTGATCCTTTTCATCCAAGCATTGGGACGACATTCAACAGTAGCTGTTTATATAATTCTCAAATGCTACCAAATACTCAATTAAGACCAAAGTCACAAACTGGTCTGTTATATCCAGTGAACAATTTATTCTCTTCTTTTCCATCACAAGATCAATTCAATGAATTGTTGTAATGATATAGCAATAATTGAAGTCCATAACTTGTTAAGGCTTCGGAAAGTTTAAAATATAATGGAAGCTAATTATGTTGATGGGCATAAGTAGTATTATCTTTGTTGACTTGCTTTTTATACATGGAACTCTGTCAAGTTCTATATACAATTTTATGAAAATAAACAGCTTCTAGGTAATGATTGTTGTTATCAATTACTTATAACAATTTCCACCTTAGGAAGGACAGTCTAAATTAAACCAGAAATAGAAACTAAAATGGATGCTATAAAATTATCACCTTTATGTATAGCTCCTGGACCTCTTGGAAGAAGCTCTTTATTCCATCCTCATTACGAGAATCATGTAATAACATAAATCTAGTGTGTATGAAGTTGGTTAAAGTACACAAAAGTGAAAAGCAACCCCCATAGATCAATAATATAACCTAAAGAAATGTTCTAATAGAATTCAACTTTCTAGTCATGATTTTGCAGAATTCCTTTCAACATTTCCAAGGTAACTATGAATGGAAAAACAGAAATTGTGAAATGTATCAGTGAATATTGGTAGCCTAGACAATTGATTAATTAGGAAATTTTATGCACTTTGCTTTCTCATTTCTAGAACAAAGTGGAGCAAAGAAAAGGCATTTTTAAGAGTTCTATTAAATTGTCTACTAAGAATATTATTTCAAAGAACTGTCATTAGGATATGACCAGCTGTAACGTATACAGACACCACAAGATCATTGAACTTATCCACTGCCTTCAAGAACCTGCAATCACATAAGCACTGAGCGTAGGTCATTGTAGAAGACAGTAAGGATCAGTTCAATCAGTGTACAAACAGCAAACAAAAAAAAGCATCATTACAGTGACTCACATAGCATTTGTGGTCCATGCAAGGTCTTCTACAATATCCAAAGCTGCATGTAGAATGAACTGATGCTGCTGAGAAGCTTCTTCTTTCTGACATATATAAATATCTAATATATAAATTTCCATTGTGCATATAATTAGCAACGACATTAGTTAACTTGTACAAAAACTTGTCAATGATCTAATGAAAAAGATTGATATGACAGTAAAACAAATTCTTTGTGCACAAAAACAAGTGACCAATATAAAAGAGAAATAAATGCACTTCAAGCGTCAAAATGGAGAATCTTACATAATGCTATGCACAAAAAAGTGTTGGATTGTCAAGGATAATTGCCATTAATCATTCTTCGCCAACTAAAATTGGGTTTGGCCCAATCCTTTATTCAAGATGTCTCTCATTGAATATATGGAAATTTTCAGTGAGATTTTATCAAGAGTGAGTGTGAATCATGCAATGATCTCTTAGTAACTAATTTGAAAAACTAAATTTTATATTCTTTTTTATGAATAAAAAGCTAGTAGACAAATATTCACCAATGCCTATATAAATATGTAAAGGAAGAGAATATGTCCAGCAGTTTGTTGCGGATGAGGTGATCCACAGGACACAGAATACAATATAAATATGCATACCTACAATCTGGAAGTAATAAAAAACATAAAAGAAAAGGATAGTCTAGTGCATGAAGCTCTCGCTAATGTGAGGTCCCAGGGAAAGGTCTATTGTACGCAATCTTACCCTACTTTGCAAGAGGTTGTTTCCGAGACTCGAACCTGTAACCTCATGGCAGCAACTTTACCGTTGTGCCAAGCTCCCCTTCTTCTATAAGTGAACATTCTTGACCAAGAGAAAGGAGGGCTATGTAATGCACAACTTTCAACCATTAAACAAATGGTGATTTAAGAAATTAGTCCTTGCTACAGTGACTGTGTGGCATATAGAAATAGTGCCATGAGAGAAATTATTGGTGGAAATACTATCACTTTACTATCAAAATACAAGTTGAGTAGAGGAAAAAATGGAGCACGGAATTAAAGATCAAAATGAAAGATAAAATGAGAAACCAAAGATAAGAAAGATGATACTTTTGCTGCGGAGCCAACTTCAGCTTCGTAAATTGGAATATCATGTCTACTGACGATAATGAAGCATGCAGTACCGGCCATATCAAGAATCTATAATACAAGACCTGAAAGGCAGAGCAGTTTTGCAAAATCAATCTCTACTGAAAAAGGTTTCCTTCAATTTCAAATTCCTTGATAAAAGAATTTCACGAGAGGATGTAAACCCTGTTTAAGAAAGCATAACCCATAACATGTATGCACAACCAAATAGTCAATCCAATGTTTAAACAAAATCAGATCTTATTTCATAAAGTAAACCCTGCTTAAACAAGCACAACTTTAGGCATGTATACGCAACCAAAAAGTCAACCCAATGCCTAAACAAATTCAGATCTTTCGGTGGAAAACCACTTGAACGGATAAGTTCAACTAAATTATCCGCCCAACCTAAGAAGACTGAACAATATCCAGGGAGAGACATACCTCGACGACAACAAGAAGACTGAAGCCACAGTAGGGTCTACCCGGAGGGGAGTCTTCTACCACCGTTCAAAAGGAAGAAGGAGATCGGGAGTGGGAAAATGGGGATCTGAATGAGGGAGGGATTTCGCTGTAGGGAGGAGACGGGCTTGAGATCCCCTTCCTCCAAATCGCAATGGAATGCGAAGGAAACCCCGAGTGAACCGGCCCGGTTCAGTTGAATTAATCCGACGAAGTACAAACTGACCCGGTTCAGAGCCGAATCAACATTGGTCAAGCCGATAAAGGCCTGGTAAGTCCAAATTGAGCCCATTTCTGGCCCAACCCCAAATTAACCCACTTCTCCAATTTTCTATTTCCATTTTCTTTTCTTTTTTTAATATAGATAAAAGGAAACCCAATTTTAGTTTAATATCTTATTTTAAAAATGTTTGAAGGTGGTGAAATATATTGATTTTAATAAATTAAGGGCCGAATTAATATTTTTAAATTTTAAAAATTTGGAGAGGTAAAGTGTAATTTTCTACTCTCCAGGACGCGCTTTTTCTTTTCTCCCTTTTGTATATAAAAAGTTCTACGCACTATTCCGTTTCCCAATCTCCGTTTCCCAATCTGCTAGCCAAAGCTCTTCCCCTTCTCCTCCGTCCTGCCGTTGCTATTGCAGCAAAAACAGGGGTCGTCGATGGCGGAGCAGTTGACGGATGACCAGATCGCGGAGTTTAAGGAGGCTTTCAGCCTCTTCGACAAGGACGGCGACGGTCCGATTTCCCTTTCCTTTCCACTTTTATGGCTTGTCCTTGGATCTCGTTCATTTATTTTCTTCTTCGTTCACTGATTTTCTGGTCAGTGGTATTGTTCCTCTATTTTTTTTAATGGATTCTCTGTGGACGGATCGGTGCTATCGGCCTTTTGCTAGATCGACCTGACTATAGGGATCTGCCTGACGCTTCTCTATGGTTTGCTCGATCTTTGCAGGGCAGGTTAGGGGTTTTGTTGATATCCTCGATTGAACTGATGGATTGCCCTCGGGTTGATTAGATTTAGCTTACTCTTCTACTCGATCTGCTTAGACAGATTTGTTCGTTTCTAAGTCCTTACATAGTCGCACCCGTATCCTACACCATAATTGCCTTGGGTTGGATAGTCAACGCTAAAGTTGAAATTTTAGTAAAAAGCCGCTGTTAAATAAGCCTCAAAATTCGTTTTTTTTTTATAATTATAGTATTCAATATAAGAAAATATCATCAGCAGGTCCATCCTGATTTATGTTCGTTTGACGAGAAAAGGACCTTAGTTGAGCGTTTGTATAATGAAAGGTCAGAAACTAGTCTTAATCTTGTCCAGTCCATTTTACTTTCTTGTAGTTGTGACAGCTATATTCTGTTGACTAGCATATCTGCTCTTGCTTATTTTGGATTCCGTTATGTTAAGGTGGGATTTTAAGATTAGATTGTTTATCCATAACTTGTATTATGCAAGTCCCTTCACTTCATTGCAAGACACAGAGTGACTGGAAGAAGGCCAGTGGACTTCAAAGATAGACAGGAATGATGTTTATGTTATGTAGGAGGCATCTGGTTTCTTGCATCACTTTTGACTCAAATTTGTTAATATTCAATTGGAGCTTCATTTTCTTTGTCTATCCATTTGGTTGTGATAGTCTAATTCGGTTAATAATATCTTTCTAGAATTCTAGTATAGAAAATAAGCTAGGAATTAATATTAGTACCATAAATTCTATATCCATATTTGAATAATAGTGATGTCTCATTCCCATTTCAATAGGAGTGAATATAGTACCAATAATTCTATACCCATATTGAAATAATAGTGATGTCTCATTCCCATGTCTATAATGCATGTAATCTGAATGGAGTTGTCCTATTGACCGTTTCACATTTCTCCTTTTTTTCCATAGAATAATATATGGGTACTTGATAAGATAAACATGAAGCTAAACAGATGAAAGAATGGCGTAATATCTGAACAACTGTAATGTGCAATATAACTAAAATAAATACTAAAACTTAATATGACACTAGTAATGAATATTGAGTTGCTCAATACAATTTAAATCTTGAAGTAACATATTGTGGATATAAAGACAGTGCTTCAAAATAATTTAGTATAATAGCAGACAAAAAGGAGGAAAGGAGGAAAAAATGTGTCTCATGTATAGCACGCAAAACTTTAAAGAGAACACAAAATTTAAGTTTTACACAACATAAGATATCAACAATTTTATTGATTACATGGTTGATTATAATGCCCTTATATAAAATTTGTAAGCCAAATGAGCAAATTACTCTTTTTGATTGTAATACACTGTTCGGAAATTAAAAAAAAAGGATTTTGTCATTGAAAATCTCCAATGTCAATTTGCATCCTGTTTCTTCATTCCCCCTGCAAATTATGACAAGTCTGATGAAATGACATTGACCTTTATAAACCTTCTCAAAGCATACTTGTTTACTGAGTTTGTTCAGCTATTTTTGTCTAGTTAGATTGGTAATCTAGTTCTCCTACACTTTTTTAGGTTCGCTAGTTTTCTTTGCCATTACATAAGATTGAAGTTCTTGAACTTTTGAAATTTTCAAAAAGTGCACTTGTTTGTAACTTTTTTTTATCAGTTTTTTTCCCATTATATTATAGGTATAATTCTTTCACACAAAGTAATTTGTCTGTGTAAAATATTTTCTAGAAAATTTTTTACGAGGAAAATAGATCATTTTCTTTGTTTGATGGTGATGCAAGGAAAATATTTCCCTTCTGATCTTTACTTCCATGACCTTGAAGCTGGGGTTCACTTCACTACTCGCAACTACTTGCCAGCTTGCCTATGGTGAGGCTGCCTGCTTGATCCTTGATTGTGAATGTTTGTGATGCCGCTTCTACTACTTGTTACCACCTAGGTTGTCTGCTCATGATTGAACTCTTTGTGAGTGCAACTTCTTCGTGGTGTGATTAACTAGGCTGAGGTCCAGTGGAGTTCCAGATGGGCTTTAGAGGATTGTTCACTGGGTAGAGGACATCTAGGATTTGTGGATTGGATTGGTGTCAATGGAGGTGTTCGGGTGGAAGTAGCTCGCATAGAAGTGATCAAAGCAACTAAAGCAGACGATGGGGTATGGAGTGGCTGTGATAGATGGGGAAGGGAAGCCTTCATTGGCCATCGACCAACATGATATTTTTCATTGTGTCAAAAACGAAATGAGGAACAGATGTTTGATTAATTTTAACTAGCACTTGCAATTAACTCCGGACTGGAATATGTTTGATGAATTTGTTCTTAAAAATTCTTAATCTATGATGCTTTCTATTTATTTATTTTTTATCAGATTGATAGTTTATTATTGAACGACATATATCCATTTTGTTCGTCAAGAGCCTATAATGCATGTTCTTTTGCAAACTATTTTGATAGTTATTTTTTCGATTTGGATGAAACTTAATCAGGCTGTATAACAACCAAGGAGCTTGGGACTGTGATGCGATCACTAGGGCAGAATCCTACCGAAGCAGAGCTGCAGGACATGCTCAATGAGGTCGACGCCGACGGCAATGGAACTATCGATTTCCCAGAGTTCCTCAACCTGATGGCACGCAAGATGAAGGACACCGACTCCGAGGAGGAGCTCCGGGAGGCCTTCAGAGTGTTCGACAAGGATCAGAACGGCTTCATTTCCGCCGCCGAGCTTCGTCATGTCATGACCAACCTCGGGGAGAAGTTGACTGACGAGGAGGTCGACGAGATGATCCGCGAAGCCGACGTGGACGGTGATGGCCAGATCAACTACGACGAGTTCGTTAAAGTCATGATGGCCAAGTGAGGAGATGATGCCCTATGCTGTGTTAATCTATCTCATTTCCCTAGACCATGCTCAAATTCTTCTTGGATTTTGACTGATTATTATCTTTATTATGTGTGAAATTTTACACAACTTCAATTTCAGTCTCTTTTTTATTATGTGTGTGATATTTAAAAGCCTTCCGTCCTTTTCTTCTTCCCATGAATCCCCGGAAGATGAGGACACGAAGGCAAGCAGCATAATGCTGCTGCCTACCATGGGCCCCAGCTTCTGCTTTAGATTACACTGCCGTGTCAGATTGTGTCGGAATCTTTGGATAAGGATAATTCCAGTGAATGCTAGTGCTTTACCCTATCAATAATCCTCTTTGACTTTTCTTGCTCCCATGAATCCCAGAAGATGAGGACACGTAGGCAAACAGCATAATCTGCCTACCATGGGCCCCAGCTTCTGCTTTAGATTCCACTGCCGTGTCAGATTGTGTCGGAATCTTTGGATAAAGGATAATTCCAGTAATGCTAGTGCTTTACACTATCAATAATCCTCTTTGACTTTTGGATCATCTTGATGAGACCCTCGATCCGGTGACGTATCAAAAACTTATTTCTATGGAACTTTACGATCAATAATTTTTAACTCAAATTTACGGATACATAATATATATCAAATTAAAATCTATTCAAAAATTTACATTTATTATTAAATATAATCTATATAAAAAATATTATTTAAAATCTTCTCAAAGATTACGAATAATTTTTATCATTATGTTAACTATTTAAAATAATTATTTAATTAATATTCAATGATTTTAATTTTGACGAATATTTTTTTCATTCCTTTTCTAAAATTATGAATTTTAAATATTTAATTCTTAATATTCTACTTAATCAACGAAATCAATATCCAATCTTATCCTAAATAAATCAATATCCAATCTAAGTCGATCTGGTATAGTATAGGTAAGGAGGTAAATGAACCAAACGATCCGGGAGTTATTCGGAGCTCGATTCGATAAAAAATTCGTTAAAATTCATTCGTTTATCTTATCGAACCGAGCTCAACAGTTTTATCGAGTCAAGCTCAAGCTTAAAGATATTCGGCTCGTGAACTCGCGAACATATTCGTTTGTAGGCTCACGAGCTAAAAAATAACTTTAAAACGAGTCTTAAAATGAGCATTAAATCGAGTCAAAAAAAGAGTTCTAAAATAAATTTTAAAATGAACCAAAAAATGAACTTTAAAATGAGTCCAAGCTCACTTAACGAATTAGGCTCGTTAACTATGATAATCGAATTAATAACAAACCGAACTCGAACTGTTCGCGAGCTTGATAATTCCAAATCGAGCCGAGCTCGAACCTTATAATAAAAATTCGATTCGAACTCAAGCCTAATATTATTCGACTCGGTTCGACTCGTTTTCATCCCTAAGTATAGGATCACAATTCTATATGATCTTCATCACTTGGGAAGGAAAGAAGACAAAGAGGTAATAGAATTCTGCAGAAAAGAGCATTATGCTTTTGCTTAATTAATACAGCTCCAAGAATATATATATATATACTACAGTTGCAGCATTACATGATTCCTTGCCTTCCACTAAAAATATGCAAGGAGGAATCATTTTAGTAGGGAGAAACAGGAAACTTAATGAAAGAATCACAAAGGAGAACATGATGATCAGGTCCAGTTCATGTTGTTCTGCTCCAAAATAGGCGAAAACAATCAAGAAATTGCACACACACTTCTATATGTAGCACAATAGGTGTTCCTACTTAAGCTTGTTCTTGCCCATCCTCAGATATCCAAACAACATCCTTGAGGCTGCTGGACAGGTTCTTGTAAAACTGCAGGGCAGAGAAGTGATTGTAGAATCAGCCAATTCGAGTTCGATTTGTTTATGATGTGTTAGCTATGAAAAATGCACCACCAACTTCCGAAAAAAGCTCAGAATATGGGAAGAACTTAGTTGAGGTTTCAGTTGGTATACCTTGTGGAATTCTAGAGTGTCTCCTTTAGCTTTTCGTACCTCGACCATATGCAGAGATGGAGCGACTTGGAATACCTACAAGTGCATTGGAACAACCATTAGCAAAATGGAATCTTGCAGTCTCTCGGCGAAAAATGATGTTTTTTTAGAATGACCTCAGTTGCAACTTTGAGATTTCCCTTCCTTCCAGCTTTTATATTTTCTAGCCTCATCTGAACAAGCATAGAGAACAATGAGAAAATGCAAATTAAATATACTTCTTTCACCGTATTTCTTGTATCTTCTTCGTATTAAACCTCGTCTCGTATTAGTCCTAATTACTTTGAGCAGATAACAAATATTATATCTCTTGTTTCAGCTCTAGGCTATGCTATATCACTGCTTCAGCTTGTATTCAGTATTCAGATAGCTTGAATCCTTTTTTTTTCTTGTAGAACATACCTTGTAGTTCTTCTTCTGAACATCGAATCCAAGTGGCTTTGCGGCCTCTTCGATCTTATCTATAATCTCTTTGGCTGGGCTTGTTGATGTGAATCTTGTTTCTCTTTTAAATTCCTGTCTCAAAGAGGAATACTAAATGAAGCCTGACTATGAGTTGATGCACAAGAAGCTACCAAAAGACAGCACACTGTTTTCATTTTCATGAAAAATAATTGAAATTTAGTTGAACATCTGAACCTGCTCTGGGTCGAACAAATTGCCGAGATCTAGCCCTTTTGACATTGAGATCAGTTCAAATGCATTCATAGATGTTGGTTGCTCCTCTTTCTTCTCTGTCACATGATGCTCCTGCAACAACAAGTGCAGATTAGCTTCACACAAGATAAGATCATATTCATCGCGTGCTCTGTCTTGAAAATGTTTACTAGAAACATTGGCCGAGGTTGCCAGTGAGACTCACTTCCGAATCCTTGAAAACAGCATCAACATCATCTGAATTTCCAGAGTAATTCTCCTCAAAAACCGGAGGCTTGTAGCCTTTCTTGAACCATTCATCCTCCAATATCTCCGAAATAGTTACTCGCTGAAATTAGTTTGAAAGGAGCATGTGGTTTTTACAACTCAAACAAATCGAAAGAAAGGCAAATGCATTTTTGCATTCAATCAAAATATGCGATACTAACAAAAAAAGAAAGCAAAAGAAATCAAATGTAACAAATTGGATGATAAAGAAGGTTTAATAGTAAGATCATTATAAACAAAATCCTTACCGTCAATGGATTCGGGTCTAAGATTTTCGCCAACAATCTCATAGCGCCAAAGGAAAGCCAAGATGGACATGTGTATTCAGCAGATGAAATCTGCAAGTAAAATAAAAATGAGTATAATTTTCAAGAATGTAATGTGATGCAGTAACCCTGTTTACAATGTAATTCTCACTTTCTTGTACAAGGTGATAATATTAGAATCCTCAAAGGGCAAGTAACCTGCAAGCAGCACAAATAGGATGACTCCACAAGACCATAAATCTGCAGTTGCTCCGTCATAGCCTCTATCATTGAGAACCTAATACGAAGAACAAAATTATTTTAGACGAGTATCAGATTTGATCTTCAAAGTAGTTCAAAACATATCGTCACGAGATAGTTATCTCGACCTCTGGAGCAACATAATTTGGAGTGCCACAAGTGGTATGAAGTAAGCCATCATCCTGGAACAAACATTAAAAAAATTTGAAGCTTAATTGGATGATTACAAATCGAAAAATATTAAGAAATTATCCACTGATCAAAATGAAGTTTACCCTGACTTGCTGTGATAATGCACTTAATCCGAAGTCTGAAACTTTCAGGTTACCGTAAGCATCGAGTAGTAAGTTTTCTGGCTGCAGAAATGCATGTAACACAATTAATATTGCTCAAAGACTTGAACAATTCATCGTCATAAGGATGTGTGTGGTTAGTCTACTTTCAGATCGCGATGGTAAACTCCCCTGCTATGGCAGTAATCAACCGCATTGATAAGTTGTTGGAAATATCTTCGTGCTTCGTCTTCCCTCATACGACCATGGTTTACCTACATGATATATCAGACTAGAGTGAGAAGTATATGAATGGTAATAATTTGAGTTTCTAAGAAAAATCAAAGTTTTGAGATAAGTTTTAAGCTAATAAGATTTAACATGATCTCAAAAAGGTCCTATGTTTGAATTCATTGGTGTCGGTAGTATATACTCTTTATCAAATCGCGTTATGAGACAACATTATATTCCCTATGGCTTGAGCATGTATGTTCTTTCTAGAGAAGAAAACTGTCCTAAGGAAATTGATGCATCAAAATTTGCTCTTACTATTTTGTCGAAAAGCTCTCCCCCTGTAGCAAATTCTAGTATAATGAAAATCTTCGATTTGCTTCCCATCACCTGGAATAGGGAAAACATTAATCAGCTAAGTGAATGAACATTTCTCGAAGAAGAAATTAACAGAAAGTGCTTATTCCAGCATCTATGTGTGTGTGTTTATTGCCTAGTTCTTGTAAGTGTGAATCAATTGAGAGATTAATGCATGGACTGCAAGACTCTAGTTGATGATTACCGACCAAACTACAGTAGCATGTCACTAGATGATAACTAAAATGAATTGTGAAATAGACGTCACGAGGGACAAGGAAAGCATCACAATGCCACTTTTTCAACTAGGATAGTGCTACCAAAATTATTACATAGTGAGACTAGAAATAAGGTCGAAAGCAAAATTAGACCTCATAGATGCGAACAACATTAGGATGCTTTATTAACTTCATAGTAGCTACTTCTCGCTTGATCTGCACAAAGAATTTACTGTTAGTAAACTTGAAATTTGTCAAGAGGCAATCAAGGAAGACTTAACAAAGCTACTTCTATGGTGGCAAGAAACAAAAATATTCAGAAAAAAAAAAGATAATAGTAGTGCATTTTAAGTCTTCAAATGCATCTGCCTATACATGCAGGACTCAATTGTCTGAAATCAGCACAAAGGCTCCAATGTCATCATGCATTCACACACATTGGGATTAGATTACTGCGAAAATAGTTTTGCAGATGTTATAAAGAAAAAAAACTTAGCGCATAAGTAAAAAATTTCAGGAAAATTTAGCCACCTGTTCGACTAATTTGTGTTTGAGAACTTTCTCCTTGTCAAGAATCTTGATGGCAACGGGTTCTCCAGTTTCGATATTCCTTGCAAACTTGACCTTGGCAAATGTTCCTTCCCCGATCGTGCGTCCCAGCTCATATTTACCGACTCTCCGTTTGATCTTAGTTGTATTCATTCCTTGTCACTCCTTAAGAGTTATGCTTTCTCCTATGTTTGTCAATGCTTGATCTTAATTCAAAAAAGTCCTAATTCCACGACTCAATTTATTCTGCAAAAAATTCTTGGATCAAAGCATGCACAGCATAAAAAAGGCAGAGCTGAAGACATAGCATCAGCATCTAAAAAGAAGACAAGAAGATTTTCCAAGATACCAAGTATAATCATCAGCTTAAGAACAAAAAATAGCACAAATGATAGTAAATGAAGGATATATTGTTGTGAAACAACAGGAACCTGATAAAATGGCACAGAGCTGAAGCAGATCTTACAAAAGACCAAAAACCAGTAAGATCTTGTCAAATAGAAGAAGAAAGCTTGATCTTTGTGGTTGGTACCACCTGATTCAACAAGGGAAAAAGCAATAATGTTGGAGCGAATGATCGAGCAAAGCCAAAAAGAGAGAGAGAGAGAGAGAATAATTTCCAGTCTTAGCAGGAGGAAAAGGCAACCAAACAACCTTTGATTCAACAAGGATGAAGGGAAACAGAGAGGGAACTGAAACCTACCTTCTTACCTATCCAGGAATCAAAGAAAATGAGTCCTGAAATGGCCAGATGCTGCAAAATATTGACAAGATCCACAGAACGACAACCCCTTTGACCAGTATGATTGTTTGGGGACACCAGACTTGAGCAGTAAAAAGATTTGGAGGCTGTAGGGAAGCAGCAGCCAACAGCAGTGTGGCTGTTGATACTCACAACAAATTGTTCAAGGTGAAAAACAAGAGAGAAGGAACAGCAGAAATCAGGAGGATCAGCAAAATCCAAGGCCGAAGACAACAAGCATGTGGATGTGGTGCTCATCCACAATTGCATTCAAAGTCGCAGGGTAGTCCTTCGTCGAGCCACCATCACTCACAACAAGACAAAAAACCCTTCACTGCAGCTCTCCTCTCGCTCTCTCTCACTTCTTTTTTTCATTTTTTCTTTTTTCCAGATTTTCACCGAACTGTAGGCCTCTCGTTACTTACACTTCAACAAAAGCTGTCAGTCACATGTTTTGCTTGTTTCCACCTGAGAATTAAGCTCCTCTTCTCCAACTTCATTGTTTAATCAGTGCAATAACTTATCAAGGATTAGTTGAAGGTTTAGAGATTGAATTAATCATTGAACTTTCAAAGCAGGGAATGCATGCGTCAAAGATAGGATTCAACAATTGATAGGTTGATCATGTTTCATGCAGCCGTTCAGATAGATATGGTAGCTTGTTTGTAATGATTCCTTAGGAATAAAAAAAGAAGAACAAGTTTTAAAATATTATATGTGACTATTTTAAATTTAGACAAATGGATGTTTATCATCCAAGGAAGCGATCAAGAGGAAAACAAATAATAGGAAAGAAAGTAAGTTCATTATAATATTTTTCACGTGTTTAAAAAAAATGAATGAATGAATGAATGAGGAGAATTGACAGTATTTTATTGAGGAAGATTTTTTTTTAGTAAATGTGATGCATAAAATAAAAACACTGCCGTAGTAAATAAGTTGAGATTTTTTAAAAAAAAAAGTTAGTATTTTAAAACGGGTTTAATATATATAGACCAGATTAAATAGAAAAATTATATACAAGTTTTAAAATATTAATTATTTACACCAACCAGTCACACTCATGCATTTAATGTAATTATCGTCATCGATTGAACGGGTCCCCCTAAATGATTCCAAAAAAATATAATTTTTTAAAATATTTTCTAGAGTGTTTTACCCACCCTAACACGCTTTTCATAATTGAGAATTATCAATATATTTGAGCAAAAATAAATAAAAAAAGTGTGATTAATTAATTTTTAAGTATTCTTGAATTTTTGAATTAGTTTTATAAAATAGATAATATTTTATAAAGAATTGGTTCGTGAAAGCTGATGGCCATGTGGCAAATAAGGATGGGCGCTTTAAAAAATAATGAAAAATGTTTTAAAAAAAAAACATACTCTCATCTTTTTATCTTTTTTTCTAAAAAAATGAAAAGAATTTCTCAATCAAACAAGACTTTCTTCTCTCCTGTACTTCCTTTTATAATAAGTTTTAAATATACCGATAAGTGCACGAAATTTTAAGAAGATGAGGTGGAGATAGGCAGGCACGCAAACAGACAGGGATGATAATTCCGTGAAAATTTTATTTTTTCAAAATTTATTAATTATTTTTTTTATATTTAATCTATTTTTATTGATGCAGACGTGAAATAAAATTTTTTTAGATAATCTTTATGCCCTTAATAAGTATCGAAGTGCTTTTTGAAATTATTAAAGTATTAATGATAAAAGTTAGATGGTAATAGTTTTACTATAATATCTAACCGTATGTAAACAGTCAAAACAAGGATGGTACTTAACCTTAACTTTAGCTGAATAAGAATCAACATTGACAGGTGACCTTATAATTAAGGTCAACTCTATAATCCACTAACAAATCCACCAAAAGATTGAAAAGGTTAGATATAGTTTATTTTTCTATAACAGTTCTATGTCAATTTCAATATTTACTTTTATATTCATAATAATTTTATTGTACTGATCTAAATATTGTCGAAGTAAAACTTTTGTTTTAAGCTCAAGCTTCAATTATTGAGACATGGGAAAGGACATATTACCTATGTCAAAAAATATTTAAGTTAATACAATTTTAAATAAAGTATTTACCATATTTAAAAAGATAGCTTTACTAACATTTTGTTAGGAAAGAACAATTCACAATCGATCAGATCATAATATTAAAAGCATGTGTAAGTAAAAAATATCAAATTTACTAAGAGAAAAAAGATATGAGATCGCTTACTTAATAAAATAATAATTTATCTTTCAAATCTTCTCTCCTCAGATAGTCAACCATAAAATTCATATTCTATATGCTAATCATAAAAGGAAGATAAATTTTACTGGTTTCATAAGAAAAAATTTATTAGCACATCTACTACAAGTTAAATAAAAAAAGAGTTGGAAAATGAAAAATAATAAAGGAGGCACCTTCTCCTCAAAAACTAGACATCTACATTAAATCCCTCAAAACAAAACTTAAGAAAATCATTATAGAATGACCTTTTTAAAACTGATACAAAGTGCAAACAAAATATCTCGTCAACAATTGAAATTTCCAAAGCATAGTCACAACAATAATCAAAGACAAGAAGATAGACACCCGATTTCCATTCGAATCTCTTATGTATTGTGTGAGGATTATAATAACCTCAATTGATATCAACTAGTAACCCATTCAAATCAAGAACAATTACGTTTTTCTTTATTTTTTTTCTATATAATGAAGCACAAATTTGAATTTGCGACCTAATCTTTGGTCATATCAAAAGACATGATATGACTTTCTGATGAAGAAGCAAGTAGTTTCTCCTTCAAATCAGAGTGTTTGTATTTATCATCGATAGTTGATTTTACATATTTTGGTTCATCTTTAGTGCTTAAGGTAGATGTCTTTTTAAAAATATTCCAAGAAGAATCATTACCAAACTTGTTCTCTAATCCAAATGAGGAATTAGCACATCCTTCATTATGTGAATCCAATCGATTATGTTTCTTTATGGGTAAATTTGGAGAAGGTGATCCTTGTGTTAAATTTCTAATTGGTGATGGAGGCACACTTCATCCTTCCTTCAGGCCCGGCTTCTAAAAAGACAACATCATATTGACGTGTCACACCAAAGTTGTAAACAGTATGTTTTGCAACTACACTGTTGCCAGCTAATTTAGGGGTTAGAAGCGATAGATGAATGCATCGGGTGTTGGCATTGAGATTTAGAAATAATTTAATGACTGAAGTTATTTCGAACGATAATAATAGTGAGCTAATTATAATTCATTCGCTATACCAAAGTATAATTCGGTTTATAGAAATCAAATTATAATTTAGTTGCTAGTTTAGGGTTTAAGGGTGATGGAGGGACGAGTCAAGTGGTGCCATTGGGATTTTGGGGCTAATATAGCACTGAAATATAATTTGGTCGCTAAACAACAATGGAATTAAATTTTGTCATTATTTAGTGATCATAATGCTATATCAGTCTCTAAATTAGTGACAAAATTAAATTTCATCGTTAATTTGTCGATGTTCAAGGATACTCTTGAAGTGTCGAGCTCATCTTTGCTCCATAATTGGTTAGTTCCTTGAGAAGAAGTGGTTTATCAATATTTTCAATGGTCACACATCCCATATCAATGCATTTTTATTGGTCCTAAATGAAACACAAAGAAGAAATCGCTTTCAGAAATTTAGTAGCGGACATGATATAAAAAATTTTGAGGTAATCTTTGTGTCATTAGGAAGTATAGAGGTGCACAATAACTAACAATGTCAAGTGACCATTGCAAATGAGCTAAGTCTTAAATTACTAAAGAGTCTTAACGATAAAAGTTAGATGGATAAGATGATATTATTTACTAGCTTGACTATAATACCTAATAGTCAAAGCAAGGATTGTGCATAGCTATGACTTTGGCCGAACAAAAATCAACATTGGTAGAAGGCCTTGCAATCAAGGTTAACTCCATAATACAATAACAAATCCACCAAAAGCATTGAAAAGGCTAGAAATAGTTCATTTTTCTATTATAGTTCTATGCCAACTTCAATATTTGTTTTTATGTTCACCATAACTTTATCATACTAATCTAAATATTGTCGAAGCATATTATCTATGTCAAGAAATCTTTAAGCTAATACAATTTTAAATAAAATGTTGACCAAATTTAAAAAATTAGTTTTACTTTCGTTAGGAAAGAACAATTCATAGAAAATCAATTCAAAAGATTAAAAGCATGTTTAGTACAAAAAATTAAAATTTTTCAAGAGAAGGAAGATATAAGATCCTTTATCCAACAAAATAACCGTTTATATTTCAAATCTTAAATGAGATAGTCAACCATAGAATTCATATTGTATCTTTTAATGAAAAAATGAAGATAAATTCTCTTAGTTTCATAAGAAAAAAATTATTTGCACCTCAATCAATGATCATTATACAACTACTACAACCTAAATTTAAAAGAAAAAGTTGAAAAAAAAAAAAGAAAAACAATAAAGGGTGCACCTTCTCCACGAAGACCGAACACATCTACATTAAATCTCTCAAAATAAAACTTAAGAAAATCATCACAAAATGACCTTTTGAAAACTGATACAAAGTGCAAATAGAATATCCATCAACAGTTACAATTTCCAAAGCACAGTCACAATAATAATCAAAGACAAGAAGATAGACACTCGATTTTTATCCAACTCTGTTATGTGATGTGTGAGTATTATAATAACCCTAATTGATATCAGCCAGTAACCCATTCAGATCAAGAACAATTAACCTTTTCTTGAAAATCTTAATATATTTCTGTATAAGAAAGCATAAATTTAAATTTATGACTTGATCCTTGGTTATATAAGAAGATATGATATGACTTTTTGATGAATAAGCAAGTGGTTTCTCCTACAAATCAGAATGTTTGTATTTATCATTAATAGTTGATTTTACAGATTTTGATCATCTTCAGTGCCTAAGGTAGATGTCTTGTTAAAAGTTTTCCCATAAGAATCATTACCAAACTTGTTCTCTAATCCAAACAAGAAATTAGCACATTCTTCATTATGTGAATCAAACTAATTATGTTGCTTCATGGGTAAATTTGGAGAAGGCAGTCCTTGTGTTAAATTTCTAATTGGTGATGGAGGACACTTCATCCTTCCTTTAGGCTAGGCTTCTAAAGAGACAACATCATGTTGATGTGCCACACTAGAGTTGTAAATAGTCTGCTTTGCAACCACCGAATTATAATTTGGTATAATGAACGAATTATAACTCGGTTGTTAATAAGCAACTAAATTATAATTCAGTCGCTAGTTTAGGGTTTAGGGGCGATGGAGGGACAGGTCGGGTGGTGCCATTAGGATTTTAGGGCTACTATAGTAATTAAAATATAACTCGAATGCTAAATAGCAATGGAATTTAATTTTGTTATTATTTAATGACCGGAATACTATATCAGTCGCTAAATTAGCAATGAAATTAAATTCTATCACTAATTCTATTGATGTTCGAGGATATTTTTGTAGTGTTAGGCTCATCTTTGTTCCATAATTTTTTTAGTACCTTGAGAGGAAGTGGTTTAACAATGTTATCAATGGTCACACATCCCATATCAATGCATTTTTGTTGGTCCTAAATGAAACACGGAAACTGCCTTTAGAAATTTAGTCCACGGACATGATATAAAAAATTTTGAGGTAATCTTTATGTCCTTAGGAAGTATGGAGGTGCACAAAAACTAACAATGTCAAGTGACCATTGTAAATAAGTCAGGTCTAAAATTATTAAAGAGCCTTAACGATAAAAGTTAGATGGATAAGATGACATTATTTACTAGCTTGGCTATAATACCTACCAGTAAGTAAACAGTCAAAGCAAGGATTGTGCATAACTTTGATTTTGGCTAAACAAAAATAAAAATGGGTAGAAGGTCTTGCAATTTAGGTCAACTTTATAATGTGTTGGCCCAAGGAGCACCAGATGATTGAACCTGAGTTTTGATATTGACAAAATATTCAAAGTTAAATTTTACTATTGCATTGATAAGTTTGACTAAGTGTGCAGGAAAGTCCTAAGTGATTTTAGATAAGGTGAAAGTCCTAATGAATACTAGGCAGGTGGAAAGTCCTAGCTATGGCTAGGAAATAAAGTCTTGGTCCATGGGATTGGGCGAAGTCTTGATAGGTTGAGGACGTCAGGTAAAAATCCTAGGATCGATGACACTAGGTGAAAGTCCTGGAGGTCACGGACACCAAGCGAAAGACTGGATGGGTCGGGGTTCGTACGTCCAGCAGAAAGTCCTAAGGTCTCGGGTCCTGAGCAAAAGTCCAAACGTTTTGGAGGATCAGTTTGGAAAAAGATAAACTCTCCTGAGAGGAGTAGATGAGGATGTGTTCCCCGTTGAGGGAACAGTAGGTTCGGTCCGACCGAAAGTTTCAACGAAACTCAAAGTTAGGGTCAGATAGTTCGGAGACTATCAAATATCACTCTTCTTTGCATATTTTTACTAATTTTTTTAACTTTGTTGTGTAGGTGATTGAAATGGCAAGATATCTGGAAAGTAGGGAATCCAAGCGCCTGGATAGAATCCAGGAGAGTCCAGGCACCCAGAGTTGCTCCAGGCACCTGGGTCAATGTCTAAGGTGGAGCACTTCGGGTGATAGTTTATATCACACAAGGCACCCAGACGGTCCAAGCGCCCGGACTGATCCAAGCACCCGGACTGGGCAAAATTCATCTTCAAACTGTGGCGTCATGCTTCGGTTGGCCGACTTACATCAACTATTCAGGCGCTCAGACCGGTTCGGGCACCTGAAGATGGATAAAACTTGCTAGATGAAGTTTCAACGTGAGCACGCCACATCAGCCGTGTGAGGGCGCCCGGGGAGGATTCCAGATGCCCGGATGGGGCTATAAAAGAAGGGTTCAATTAACACCTTGAGCACATCAACTGGAACAACTTTCTCTCTTGTGTCCTGCTCCAGAAACGACTCTACGACATTGAAATGCTTCTTCGACAACCAAAAGCTAGTAACTTCAATTCTTTAAGTTGTCGATATAATTTCGTTTACAGCATATAAATTATTGTAGTTCTTGTATTTAAATTTTATAAGTTCATTTGAACTATTAGTGGATTTTTTAATGAAAGCGATCGTTGATCGTAGACCTTAGAATAAGAGTCGTCATAGGCTCTAAACCAAGTAAAATCAACGCATGTTTGCTTGACTTCTTGCTTTCTTCCTTTACTTCCTTATTTCCGCTGCGTTCTCTCTCGATAGTTATAATCAAAAAAGTGAAAAAGTGAAAATGTTATGAATGCTATTCACAGTCCCTCCCTCTAGCACTTTTGATCCAACGTAATACACTAACAAATCTATCAAAAGCTTTGAAAATGATAAAAATATTCATTTTTTTACAATAATTCTATACCAACTTCAATATTTACTTTTATGTTCATCATCACTTTATCATGCTAATCTAAATATAGTCGAAGTGAAACTTCTGTTTTCAACTCACACTTCAACTATTGAGATATGTTAAAGTACATATTATCTAGTCAAGGAATCTTAAAGCTAATACAATTTTCAATAAAACATTTATCATATTTAAAAAGAAAGCTTTACTTACTTTCGTTAGGAAAGAACAATTCATAGAAAATTAGTTCACAAAATTAAAAACATGTCTAGTATAAAAATTTTAAATTTTCTAAGAGAAGAAAGATATGAGATTCTTTATCCAACAAAATAATAATTTATGTCTCAAATCTCTCATGAGATAGTCAACCACAAAATCCATATTGTATTTGCTAATCATAAAATGAAAAATTCTCCTAGTGTCATCAAGAAAAATATTAGCATCTCAATCAATGATCATCATACATCTACTACAACCTAAATAAATTAAAAAAGTTGAAAAAAAAGAGAAAATAGTAAATGATGCACCTTCTCCTCGAAGATTAGATAGACACCTATATTAAATCTCTCCAAACAAAACTTAAAAGAAAATCATCACAGAGTAATCTTTTGAAAATTGATAAAAAGTGTAAACAAAACATCTGTCAGCAATTGCAATTTCCAAAGCATAGTCACAACAATAATCAAAGACAAGAAAATGTACATCTGATTTCCATTCGGCTCTCTTATGTGTTGTATGAGTATTATAATAACCGCAATTGATATCAGCCAGTAATTCATTCAGATCAAGAACAATTAACTTTTTTATTAAAAATCTCAATTTTTTTTGTATAAGGAAACACAAATTGATATGACTTTCTAACAAAGAAGCAAGTAGTTTCTCCTCCTAATTAGAGTATTTGTATTTATTATCAATAGTTGATTTCATATATTTTGATTCATCTTTAGTGTCTAAGGTAGATGTCTTTTTAAAAGTATTCCCTAATGAATCATTACCAAATTTGTTTTTTTAATTTAAATGAGAAATTATCACATTCTTCATTATGTGAATCCAACCGATAATGTTGCTTCATGGGTAAATTTGGAGAATATAGTCTTGTATTAAATTTCTAATTGGCGATGGAGGTACATTTACTCCTTCCTTCAAGCTAGACTGAAGTGACACACTAGAGTTATCAACAGTATGCTTTGTCACTCCACTGTTGGCAGTTAATTTAGGGGTTAGGGGCGATGGATGGATGCGTCGGGTGTTGCCATTGGGGTTTTAAAAATAATCTAGTGACCAAAGCTATTTTGATCGCTAATAATTACGACAGAATTATAATTCATTCGCTATACCGAATTATAATTCGGTTGCTAATATAGAGACGAAATAATAATTTAGTCGCTAGTTTAGGATTTAGGGGCGGTGGAGGGATGGGTTGGGTGGTGCAATTGGGATTTTATGGCTAATATTGTGGTCGAATTATAATTCGGTCACTAGATAACAACGAAATTAAATTTCGCCGTTATTTAGCTATCGGAATAATATATCAATCGCTAAATTAGCAAATGGAATTAAAATTCCATCGATGTTCGAGAATATTCTTGTAGTGTTAGGTTTATCTTTGTTCCATAATTTATTTAGTTTCTTGAAAAAAAGTGGCTTATCAATGTTATCAATGGTTACACAGCCTATATCAATGTATTTTGATTGGTCCTAAATGAAACACAAAGAGGAAATTGCCTTCAGAAATTTAGTTCTCGGACATGAAATAAAAAATTTTGAGATAATCTTTATCTCCTTAGGAAGTATAGAGATGTACAAAAACTAACAATGTTAAGAGACCATTGCAAATGAGTCGAGTTTAAAATTATTAAAGAGTCTTAAGGACAAAAGTTAAATGGATAAGATAACATTATTTACTAGCTTGACTGTAACACTAACAGTAAGTAAACAGTCAAAGCAAGGATTGTGCAAAACTTTGACTTTAGCGGAACAAAAATCAACATTGGTAGATCTTGTGATCAAGGTCAACTCCATAATACACTAACAAATCCACCAAAAGTATTGAAAAGGCTAGAAATCATTCATTTTTCTGCAGTAGTTATATGCCAACTTCAATATTTACCTTTATGTTCACCATCACTTTTATGATGCTAATCTAAATATTGTCAAAGTGAAGCTTCTATTTTAAGCTCAAGCTTCAACATGTTAAAGGACATATTATCTATGTCAAGGAATCTTTATGTTTATACAATTTTAAATAAAATATTTAACATATTTAAAAAGCTAGCTTTACTTTCGTTAGAAAAGAACTGATAGAAAATCATATCACAAGATTAAAAACATGCCTAGTATAAAATTTTCAAAATTTCCAAGAAAAGTAGATATGAGATCACTTATCAAACAAAATAATAGTTTATGTTTTAAATCTCCCATGAGATAGTCAACCACAAAATCCATATTATATTTGTTAATCATAAAATAAAGATCAATTCTCCTAGTGTCATAAGAAAAAATTATTGGCACCTCAATCAATTATCACCATACAACTACTATAATATAAATAAAAGAAAAGTTGAAAATGAAAAACAATAAAGGATGCACTTTCTTCTCGAAGACGAGACACCTACATTAAATATCTCAAAACAAAACTTAAAAAAATCATCACAGAAGAGCTTTTTGAAAATTGATACAAATTGCAAATACAATATCTGTAAGCAATTGCAATTTCCAAAGTATAGTTACAACAATAATCAAAGACAAGAAAATAGATTAATGATTTCCATTCGACTCTCTTATGTGTTGTATGAGTATTATAATAACCCCAATTGATATAAGCCTGTAAGCCATTCAGATAAAAAATAATTAACCTTTTTTAAAAAAAAATCTCAATCTTTTTATATAAGGAAACATAAAATTTGAATCTATGACCTAGTCCTTGGTCATATCAGAAGACATGATATGACTTTATGATGAAGCAAGTAGTTTTTCTTCTTAATTAGAGTGTTTGTATTTATCATCAATAGTTGATTTTACAAATTTTGATTCATTTTTAGTGCTTAAGGTAGATGTCTTTTTAAAAGTGTTTCCTGATGAATCATTACCAAACTTGTTCTCTAATCCAAATAAGAAATTATCACATTCTTGATTATGTGAATCCAACGGATTACGTTACTTCATGGGTAAATTTGGAAAAGGTAGTCCTTGTATTAAATTTCTAATGGGTGATGAAGACACTCTTCCTCCTTCCTTCATACCATATTGAAGGGACTTTAGGCTAGCTTCTAAAGAGACAACATCATATTGACGTGCCACACTAGATCTATCAATAGTTTGCTTTGCAACTACACTGTTGGCAGTTAATTTAGAGGTTAGGGGTGAAGGATGGATGTGTCAGGTGTTGGCATTAGGATTTTAGAAATAATTTAGCTACAGAAGTTATCTCGATCACTAATAATAGCGGCCAAATTATAATTTGGTCACTAGTTTAGAGATTAGGGACGACGGAGGGATGGGTCGGGTGGTGCCATTGGGATTTTAGGTCTAATATAGCGATCGAATTAAAATTCAATTGCTAAATAACAATGAAATTAAATTTCATTGTTATTTAGCTGCTGAAATTGTTAGGACCTTCGGATGGCTAGAGAGGGGGGGGTGAATAGCCTCCACTAAAAAACTCAATCAATTTCTCACAAAAGCTTGTTAGCACAGCGGAAATAAACAAAAAGAAAACTAATGCAAGGAAAGAAACACAACCCACTGCTTACACAAGTATGTACGAGGTTCGGGGATAACTTGCCCCTACTCCTCGGCGTGTCCGTAAGGTGGACGATCCCTTGATCTTTCGGTAGATCACACCCCGGACAAATTCCGGCTAAGTATTTCTCCTTCTCGGTAGAGTAACCTCTCCACAACGTCACAGAAAAGATTTGAAATGAAGCACAGGACTTACAAAATTCAGTGGCTAAAAGAAATGAACAATGAAACTTACAGCCACGAAGCAGAACGCAAAGACAGAAGGGATTCCTCAGCCAAGAGCTCAACAACACAGCACCCTTGCTTCGGTCGACAGAGAGTTTCAAAAATCTTACCAAACCTCTCTTCTGCCTTCTTCTTTTTCTGCTTCTTTCCCACTGTCTTCAGCCAGAGCCGAATCACTGTCACTTGTATCGAATCACTGCAACCAACTCAGGCATCGCCAATCACCCTTCCTCCTCATCTGGTTCTCTGAACTCACACCAATACCATCCATGGTCTTCACTGGTGTCTCTGAGCTCGAACCAATAAGCAAGAGTCAAGCTGTTGCCAACTGATCGCAGCCAGTGAACGTTGACGCTCCAATTGCACCATTTGCAGCGAAACACAGCAGAAAGAGCACTTGGCCTTATTCTTCTGATGGAGCTTAATTTGAAATTAAGCATTGGCACGACACCTGCAACCTGTAACTCAAAAATCTCACAGCAGATGATTTGATCAGGTGAATCAGAAATAGCAGAGAAACAGTAGAAGACAAACGACATCGTTGTGGATCGGTCAACAAACTGATCCATAGCCTTCCGGACCGATCAGGACACATCCTAATCGGTCTGGGATGATGCTGATCGGTCTGTGGACCGATCAGCCTATGGGTGGATCGGTCCACAGACCGATCCCCCTTATTGCTTTGAATCCCATCGCTACTTACTGATCGGTCACTAGACCGATCAGATAATCCACAGAATGCTTCTGTGTGGTTACTGATCGGTCACGAGACCGATCAGATAATCAACAGAATGCTTCTGTGTGGTTACTGATCGGTCATGAGACCGATTAGATAACTGAGGTATCACTGGATCAGTCGACAGACCGATCCAGATAGCCAAAGTATCATTGGATCGGTCAACAGACCGATCCAAACTCTCTATGGTTTTAGAGCTTCCCAGCCCTAAACCCTAATATTTTCCTGGTCCAGAGAACGAGCTACCGAGCCCTCTCTGACCTAGTCTGGAGAACAAGCTACCGAGCCCTCTCCGACTTCCACGTCTGGTCCAGAGACCGAGCTACCGAGCCCTCTCTGACCTAGTCCGGAGAACGAGCTACCGAGCCCTCTCCGACTTCGTCCGGTCCAGAGAACGAGCTACCGAGCCCTCTCTGACCTAGTCCGGAGAACGAGCTACCGAGCCCTCTCCGACTTCGTCCGGTCCAGAGAACGAGCTACCGAGCCCTCTCTGACTTTGCGTGCCAAGTATCCGTACTTGGACTTTTCCTCTCCACATGATCAACCTTGATCATTAATCAGTCTGAGTTTAATTAATATCTGATACAAATTTAAATCAGTGTCAACATCAAAACAACAGCCAGGTCAGACTGTATTAACAGAAATAACCTTTCAGTCTCTAAATTAGTGACAAAATTAAATTCTGTCACTAATTTTGTCATTGTTCGAGGATATTCTTGTAGTGTCAGGCTCATCTCTATTCCATAATTTGTTTAGTTCCTTGAGAAGAAGTGGTTTAACAATGTTATCAATGGTCACACAACCCATATAAATGCATTTTTATTGGTCCTAAATGAAACACAGAGGAAATCTCCTTTCAAAATTGTTTGGAGACATGAAATACAAGTTTTTGAGGTAATCTTGGTGTCATTAGGAAATATAGATGTGGACAGTAACTAACAATGTCAAGTGACCATTATACATGAGTCAGGTCTGAAATTATTAAAGAGTCTTAATGATAAAAGTTGGATGGATAAGATGGCATTATTTACTAGCTTATCTATAATATCTAACCATAAGTAAATAGTCAAAGGAAGGATTGTGCATAACTTTGACTTTGGCTGAACAAAAATATACATTGGTAGAAGGTCTTGCAATCAAGGTTAACTTCATAATACACTAACAAATCCATCAAAAGCATTGAAAAGGCTAGAAATAGTTCATTTTTCTACTACAGTTCTATGTCAACTTCAATATTTGCTTTTATGTTCACCATAATTTTATCATACTAATCTAAATATTACCAAAGTGAAACTTCTATTTTTAGCTCAAGCTTCAGCTATTGAGACATGTTAAAGGGCATATAAATAAGATAACTTTATTTTCATTAGGAAAGAATAATTCATAAAAAATCAGATCACAAGATTAAAAGCATGCTTAGTACAAAATTTTCAAATTTTCCAAGAGAAAAAAAATATGAAATCATTTACCCAACAAAATAATAGTTTATGTTTCAAATGTCTCATGTGATAGTCAACCACAGAATCCACATTGTATCTGCTAATCATAAAACAAAAATAAATTCTCCTAATAGCATAAGGAAAAATTATTAACACCCCAATCAATAATCACCATACAATTACTACAACCTAAATAAAAGAAAAGTTTATAAAAAAAGAAAAACAATAAAAGATGCACCTTCTCTTCAAAGACCAGACACCTATATTAAATCTCTCAAAACAAAACTTAAGAAAATCATCACAGAAGGATCTTTTGAAAACTGATACAAAGTGCAAACAGAATATCCTTCAGCAGTCACAATTTCCAAAGCATAGTTATAACAATAATCAAAGATAAAAAAAAAGATATACACTTGATTTCCATCTGACTCTCTTATGTGTTGTATAAGCATTATAATGACCTCAATTGGTATTAACTAGTAACCCGTTTAAATTGTTGGGATCTTGACATCCGCTAGAGGGGGGTGAATAACGTCTCACCCAAATCGTCACTTCCTGCACTTGTTAGTACGTAGCGGAAAACAAAATACAAACTAACAAAAAGAAAGCTAAACCCTATAAGTAATAAGGAAAGACAATAAACCAAAACAAATCGTAAGACAACCATTTACGTGGTTCGGAGATTAGGGCTTCTACTCCACGGCTATCTGTAAGGTGGACGATCCCAATCCGTCGATGGATGACTCCCCGGAAACCTCCGGCTAGCTCAAACCTACTTCTCGGTGGAGAAACCTTACCACAACCTTGATTCAAACACTCTTAGATCACAAGAAGAACTTAGAGGCTTTAGAAGACTACTAATATGAGTTAGCCACCTCTATTTTGTCAACCATGCCCAAGCACTCCGAGCTTTATTAAATAGAGTTCGGGAGGAAAACACCAAGTATTTTCCCGCCACCAATTGACTGGCGTATGCACCAGTCGACTGGTCCTTTAAGTGAAGCCGACCGTTATCCAACGGTCAGCTACCAATCGACTACTACAGTGTATCAGTCGATTGCTACAGTAATAGTCGGTTGCTATAGTGTAGTTGCAGTACTGCTACAGTAGCTCCTAAAAATATAGAATTTTACCCCGAGTACAATCACTCAGCACTCGTCCTCGCCCAACCAACCTAGACCTAGCCTTCTAGCCTCCTTCATCAGCCTCGCGTCCCTCAGATGTCTCCTCATCCTTCACGTATTGCCTTCTGGAGCTTCCTTCGGCCTTGTCCTTATTGTCGGGTCTTCCTTTGCCAAGAGGCTCCTCACCTCTGAAACTTCATCCATTGCCAAGTCACACTTGGACTTACGTTGTCAAGACTACATGCTTGGACTTACACCGTCAAGACTCATCCTTGGACTTTCCTCCTTTGTCAAGTTCACACTTGGACTTTCCTTGTTGTACCTATATCCTGCACCCTCACAATGCATATCAAATACAACAATAAACCTAACTTAAATATTTGTCCAAATATCACAACCTAGGGTACTCAGATTGCTCCAACATAAATAAAGAACGATTAACTTTTTTTTTTTAATATCTCAATTTTTTTTATTATGAATCACAAAATCTGAATTTGCGACCTGATGCTTGGTCATATTAAAAGACATGATATGACTTTCTGACAAAGAAGCGGGTAGTTTCTCACCTTGATCAGAGTGTTTGTATTTATTATTGATAGTTGATTTCATAAATTCTAATTCATGTTCGATGTCTAAGATAGATGTCTGCTTCATGAGTAAATTTAGAGAAGATAGTCCTTATATTAAATTTCTAATTGGTGATGGAGCTATACTTCCTCTTTCCTTCAGGCCAGACTTAAGAGACTTTAGCCTGACTTCTAAAGAGCCAACATCGTATTGACATGACACACTAGAGTTGTAAACAATCTGCTTTACAACGACATTATTGGCAGCTAATTTAGGAGTTAGGGGCAACGAATGGGCGCGTCAGGTGTTGGCATTGGGAATTTAGAAATAATTTAGTGACCGAAGTTATTTTGATCGCGATTGAATTATATTTCGGTAGCTAGTTTAGGGTTTAGTAGTGAAAGAGGGACGAGCCAAGTGTTACCATTGGGATTTTAGGGTCAACATAGCAATAGAATTATAATTCGATTGGAATATTATATTGGCGTACACAATCTGTTGCCGAAAATTTATGGGGTATTAGCTAAATTTAAATTACACTCAACTAAATTTACTTATCTGTCAAGATGACTTGAGCTAATAATCTCAAACTGTCAGCAGTGGCTGGTTTCTGCTAATTGCTAAGTACAGCCCGAGCTCCGAGTTCGTGCAGACTGAAGGGTTGGGCGGGCAAGCAGTAGATTGGTCGACTGGGTAGTAAGGCCGAACAAGTTTGACCAGACAGAGAGTCGACCGGGCGAGAGGCTGGTCGGGCGAGCAGACAAACCGAGCGAGAGGCCAGTCAGGCTAACAAACGGGTTGAGTGAGAGGTCGATCGGGCTAACAGACAGGCCGAGTGAGAGGTTGGTCTAGCAAACAGGTAGGTCGAGCGAGAGGCCAGTCGAGCAAACAGACAGGACGAGCAAGTTGGTGTTAGCCGAGCGAAGAGGTCGAGCGGGCAAACAGATAGGCTTACCGAGTGGATGAAGAGGTCGATCGAGCGAACGAGGAGATTGACCGGGCGAATGGACGTAGACGTTGAGCGAGCTGACCGAGCGTCCGAGCAAGTGGCTCGTCGGGCTTTGACACCGAGCGAGACCAGGAACAGAGCAAGCGGCGGACTGAGGCATGCGATTGATGTAATTTCCTTGAAAAAGGTTCGCCCCACTTCTGACTGTGTTTCAAGGTTTTCTCGGGTCATCTGTTTCCCAGGATACAACGATGAACCATGATTCCCACCAAACACTGATGGTCACAGCGAACTAAATGGTAACCGAACTATCATGGGCACTCCTCCAAGCAAAAGTTGCACGACAAATGAGGAGAGAAAGTAGGTGGAGAGCTTCTGCTGCTTTTCTTTTCTATGTGCATAACCTTTTGCCTGTGGTCGCAACCTCCTTATATAGGAGCTCAGACCAATGGGCAGCATTAATGATCATTTAATGATCATTATTTACCAGCTGTGTAACGCCAACGTTTCACTCAGTTGCATTAATCTTTCTTAATGCAAACATAAAAAAAGGTGGGCAATGTTAATGATCGTTGGTTGTTCCACTTGGACAAACTTTGCCCCGACCGATCCAGCATTCGGCTCATGCAGGTCATGCCTGCACACTAGTCAACATAGTTCAGTGCAATATAGACCCTGTATTGCACCCCCTGAGCACCCACGCGTGAGAGAGAGTCTCTCCCCATGCATTTGTTCACATCATCAATGCATGTGAATCAATATAAACCAACTAACATGTCAAGAAACTCTCAATGTAGTGTTGGGACCTATGTGCCCGCTAGAGGGGGGTGAATAGTGTCTCACCCAAATCGATGGCTTCCTACGTATTCGTTAGTTGCACAGCGGAATAATACGAAACTAAATACGAATATGAAAGCTAAAGACAAAGAAAGGAAATGCAAACCAATGCACGTCAATGTAACATGGTTCGGAGATAACTTGCTCCTACTCCACGGCTGTCCGTAAGGTGGACGATCCCGATCCTTCGGTGGATTAACCCCCGGCAAACTCTGGCTACTCAAGCAACTCCTTGTGAGTGGAGAAACCTCACCACAACACCAACCAAGAACACTTGGACACAAGAGAACCTTGAGCACGTTTGGTGACTACTAATTAGGCTTTAACCAAGTCTAATTTCGTCACCTTGGCCGGCCATCCCAAGCTCCTTCTTATAGAGCTTGGAACAAATCAGTAAGCTGATTTGCCCGTTACCAGTCGACTGGTCCTTGCACCAGTCGACTGGTGTCAGCCCAACGGCTCTCTACAGTGCACCAGTCGACTGCTACAGTGCTGCTACAGTAACCCCTAATTCTAGGATTTTACCTCGAGTACATTCATTCAGCACTCGTTCTCGCCCGACCAACCTAGACCTAGCCTTCTAGCCTCCTCCATCAGCCTTGCGTCCCTCGGATGCCTCCCTATCCTTCACGTCTTGCCTTCTGGAGCTTCCATCGGCCTTATCATTGTTGTCGGGTCTTCCTTTGCCAAGAGGTCGCGCCTCCGGGACTTCATCCATTGCCAAGTCACACTTGGACTTACGTTGCCAAGACTACATGCTTGGACTTACACTGCTAAGACTCATCCTTGGACTTTCCTCCTTTGCCAAGATCACACTTGGACTTACGTTGCCAAGACTACATGCTGAACTTACACCGCCAAGACTCACCCTTGGACTTTCCTTGTTATACCTGTATCCTACACACTCACAATGCATATCAAATACAACAATAAACCTAACTTAAACCTTTGCCCAAACATCAAAACTTAGGGCACCTAGATTGCTCCAACAATCTCCCCTTTTTTGATGTTTGGCAACCTGTTTAAGTTAGGGAAACATAAATGCAATACATATACAAATAAATATGCAAATCAACTCATGCATAAATAATGGAACCTAAATCCCTAGGCTCCCCCTTCACCTAAGCTCCCCCTTGAGCTAGGATTTTCCGCAAAGGTAAACTTCTCCCCCTTTGCCTAAACAATCGCTCCCCCTTCACCTAAGCTCTCCCTCGAGTTAGGATTTCTTGCAAAGGTTATAGGTTTCCCACTTAAACCTAGACTTCTCCCCCTTTGCCATACATCAAAAAGAGCTCCAACAATATCCCAATTGTTGAAAACATGTCATTCAAATTGACCCTAAACTCATGTATTTATCCCCCATGGATCTCATACATTTAAACGAGTTGACACGGTCAAGAACAATGTTAAAAAAAACATTTTTAGGCTGGTATCAGTCGACTGAACTAGGTACCAGTCGACTGCACCCTTCGACAGAACCTTACAGAAGTATTCTGTGGTCAAAATCTACTGTTACCAGTCGATTGGTATCGGCACCAGTCGACTGGTATCGACAAAATGAGCTTACAGAAATATTCTGTGCTCAAAAATACTGTTACCAGTCGACTGATATCTTCACCAGTTGACTGGCACCCTATTTCTGCAAAAATCAGCCTTTTCAGGCCAACTTCAGAAATGCACCAGAAATTCCCTAGACCTCCAAAAATCCCCAAATTTTGTGGAGAGATCTATTGTACCCTTGTCTACTTGGAAAAAATATATATATAAATATATTTATCACAGATCCCAAGATTGACACAAAATTCAAAACTAGCTAAATAGTTCAATTGAACATTGACCTAAAGTCCTAGTTTTGGCTTCCTCTTGATGTATCTGCCCATACTAAATCACAATACTTCCCTAGCATGGGTTTATATGACATCTATACATCAAAAACTAATTTTTATGCAATATAACTCCAATGTCATATTTTCATGCATGAAACTCAACCCAATTGTGTCAACCAAGTATAATAGAGACTCAAATCCATCTCTAATCCCTTTGGCACATCTTGGTTTACTTAAGATCATTTACCATATGCCCCAAAGACTCTTTGAGCTCCCCCTTGAGCTCTTAATCTTAGCCACCTCCCTAGGTGACTCATTTACTATGATTAGGCCACTTCGGTGCACTACAGGTGACACTTAGCCTACAAAACTCTCCTTAACCTTAGACACCTTGTCTTTGGTTAATTTTTCTTATCCTTAATCTTGGGCACCTTATCCTTGCTATAATTATATGCTACCCTAGCATATTCCTTCTTATTGGCCTTGGATAACTCTCCCTTGCATAATTGTTCTTGGTAACACCTCCCATACCAATATCATGTGCTACCTTAACACTTGACCTCCTTTTAGTCTTTGAAAAGATTTTTATGTTTTCAAAGAGTAACTCCCCCTAAAAATATGGTCAAACTTCTATCATTGCACCAACAATGACTTGGGATTTCTAAATAATTAGGAAAATCAAAACTCGAAGTTTTGAGGTTCAAAATTCAATAATGAAACTAAACCTTAATCGAAACTTCACTTTGATTTTTCTTAACCAATCCATACTTGTTTTCATCATGAAAACTCATGTAGACATTATTTAGGATACTTTATCAGGGAAAAATAGTTTTCTATGAAAATACTTCCTATTTTCAAAGATTGACACAAATTTGAAAACTCTTGAAAATTTCAATGTTTTCTCCTAGTTTGTGTCTAACTTTCCAATGATTATTACTATCAAAAGATAGTCTTCACCAAGGTTTTTCAAAAGTATTTTGAAATCTTTTTCAAAACCAATATCCAACCACGTTCTTTGGGCTCAATGCACATGACTTGTACATTAGCTTTCCCAATGATTGGAAGACACATAACTATGTGTTTTGATGAACCTAAAACTCAACAAGATGCACTAGATCAACATCTTGAGTTTAGTTTACCATCTTAACATCTCACTTGTATCTAACGTGTATTAAAACACATACAAGTTACCTTATAGTTCTTTGTGAGATGTATATTTGGTCTTGCCCTAAACTAAGGGATCATGCATCTCTATCTAGGCATTGTAAAAATCATGATCATCCATCTAGGATGTCACTTGATATGATCTCTCTTGTTGGGGCACTTCCATACATAATAAATGTCTTTTGTCCTTAATTATAAGGAAATTGACATACTACATGATGATTAATGGCATACATCAAAATAAGTAATTTTCAAAAACAAAGCATGCTATAGCTACATGATGTATGTATGACATGACATGATATTTTTGTATAGTTCATAATAAAATGTGAATGCTAAATATGATGTCATGGCATATGATGGGCAAACAATCATGGCAAGTTAGCATAAATATAATTTACCTAGATTACCTATCTAAGTATTCTTAACCCTAGCTAACTCAAAATTTAACCCTAGATTGCCCAATTTCTTCAAGAAAATGCCAAAACCCCCAACTTGACATTTCTTATCATTTTCCAAATGTGTCAATTTAAATTAAGTTCAAAACCTCAAAGTTTGACATATTTTACTCTTCCAAAGAGTAAACGTCTTACATTAGGACCTAGATTTTCCTTTAATTACCTTAAGAAAATACTAAACCCCCAATTTGATATTTCTTATGTTTTTCCACATTGTGCCAATTTAATTCAATCATAATTCCTTAAGATTTGGCACATGTTACTCTTTCCAAGAATGACAATTTGGATTAAGATTTACATTTCCCTTAATTCCATAAGAAAATGTCGAATTCCAAATTTGACATTACTTTTGCTTCTCTCTAGTGTGTCAATTTAAATTAGATTTAACTCCTCAAATTTTGACACATTTTTGTTCTTCAAGGCTTTAAGCACATTTGATTAAAGCATGGGTTTTCTCTTAATTCCTTAAGAAAGTATCAAAATTCTAACTTAATTTTTCTTATACTTTTCTTAAGTGTGCCAAGTTAGATTAAGTTCAACTCTTTAAATTTTGGCACATATATATTACTCTCTCAAAGAGTAACCCAATAACCTTTTTCATTTTCAAAGGTTAACAATAACCTTGAAAATGCTCTCAAGTGTCAACTTGACAAAGGTTGGGTTAACTATCTTTCCAATTGGAGTTGACACTCTCTAAACCTATCTAGGGTGTAGAGAATATACTCCTAGGAACCCAAAACCTATTGGTGCTCCTTGGATGCTCTAGGTACTCACTAGGGATGACTTCCATAGATACCTTCCTAAGGACCTTTCTAGGCTTCTTAGAAGCCTTGGTCACTTCCACTAGGTCACTTCTAGGGCTAACTCCCCTTGTAACCTTATTTGTGACTTTGTTTGGCCTTTTTGGAGCCTTAGTCACCTTTACTAAGTCAACTCTAGGGATGACCTCCCTTGTGACGTTCTTTGTGACATTATTAGACTTCTTAGAAGTCTTAGTCACATTGGTCTTTGCAAAAGTACTCTTAGGGACAACTTCCCTTGTACTTTTAGCTTGACCACTAAACCTAGGGTTGGTCCCATAACTATATGAAATCCTATGAAAGGAAGTCACATCCTTCTTGGCTTTAGGTTTGTATCCCAAACCTATATAGCCATTGGATGGCTCTTGTCTAGCTTTTCCTAGGTTATGCTCATTTTGACCCCTAAGAATATTTTCCATTCTTGCTAGGGTTCTTTCTAAATTATCAAGTCTTGACCTCAAGACTTGGTTTTCCGTCATTGAATCCATAGACTTGGATTTTTCTTGACCCCTATGAGCATTTCTATATCTAGGCATATATCTATAATCCTTAGAGTTATTACCTAAATTGTTATTTACCTTCCTAGCCTTAGGTGTGATAAATCTAGCATAAGGAGGGATATATTTATCCTTAGATTTATCATGCATTCTATTTTCATGATAAATAGCATTATAACGATTTAAATTTGAACTAGCATTCAAGTTAGGGTTTACCTCTCTTACCCTTGAAGCTCTCTTCTTCTCTCACTTCTTCAAGTGCACCAATTTCTTGAGCTCTCCTCTCCTTGGGCACTTTGTGTGGTAGTGACCCCACTCACCACATGTAAAGCACCTAATGTGCTTCTTCTCCTCCTTCTTCTTCTTCATACAACTCACATTAGTTTCTAAATTAACTTTAGTGAGTTTAGGGTTTACCTCCTTTACCTTCTTGAGTGAAGGACACCTACTCTTGTAGTGCCCCATCTTACCACACTCAAAGCATTTGATGTGGTCCTTTGTGCTCTTCTTGGTAGTTGAGGTGGAGGGTTGAGCTTCCAAGATCTCCTCTTCCTTGGATTGCTCTTCTTCCTCTTCACTTGAAGATGTCGATGATTCCACTTCTTCCTCCCTTGAAGATGTGGATGATACCTCCTCATCTTCCTTCTCCTCCTCGGATGTTGACCTTATGTCAACATCGGATTGGTCATTCTCTTCTTGGACCAATGAGCCCTTCTCCTTGGACTCCTCTACTCCTTGGAATTGCGACGGGTCTTCATGATAGGCAATGATCTTTTTTCAAAGATCACATGCACTTGTGCATTCACCTACACTCACAATGATATTAGAAGGTAGTAAATTATGCAAAATTCTCATTACCTCCTTGTCCGCCTTCGATTGCTCTCGTTGCTCTTCGGTCCAATGCCGAGGTCGGAGGTGTTTACCCTTCTTGTCCGTAGGAGCTTCAAATGGGTCACTCAAGACAACCCATTGATTCCAATCCATTTGGAACCATGTCTCCAACCGCTTCCTCCAATAATTGAAGTCTTCTTTGTCATATGGAGGTGGAATTCGGATATCCCATCCGAGCGGTCCTTCGGACTCCATCTTCTTCTTCCTCTAGCTTCTTGCTCTCTTGGCGGTTAGTCCGTAGAAGAGCGACCTCGCTCTGATACCACTTGTTGGGACCTATGTGCCCGCTAGAGGGGGGGTGAATAGCGTCTCACCCAAATCGATGGCTTCCTACGTATTCGTTAGTTGCACAGCGGAATAATACGAAACTAAATACGAATATGAAAGCTAAAGACAAAGAAAGGAAATGCAAACTAATGCACGTCAATGTAACGTGGTTCGGAGATAACTTGCTCCTACTCCACGGCTATCCGTAAGGTGGACGATCCCGATCCTTCGGTGGATTAACCCCCGGCAAACTCTGGCTACTCAAGCAACTCCTTGTGAGTGGAGAAACCTCACCACAACACCAACCAAGAACACTTGGACACAAGAGAACCTTGAGCACGTTTGGTGACTACTAATTAGGCTTTAACCAAGTCTAATTTCGTCACCTTGGTCAGCCATCCCAAGCTCCTTCTTATAGAGCTTGGAACAAATCAGTAAGCTGATTTGCCCGTTACCAGTCGACTGGTCCTTGCACCAGTCGACTGGTGTCAGCCCAACGGCTCTCTACAGTGCACCAGTCGACTGCTACAGTGCACCAGTCGACTGGTGACTTTAGCAGTCGACTGCTACAGTGCTGCTACAATAACGCTACAATACTGCTACAGTAAATCCTAATTGTAGGATTTTATCTCGAGTACATTCACTCAGCACTCGTGTTGGTTGCTACTCGGAAAACCTAGAGGTTCCACTGTACAAAAATTTTGTACAAAGGTCTGAATCTTTTCCTAGCTACCATGTGTTCTTTTAAATTAAATTTTGGATCGCCTGCGGAATTTAACACGTTTGATCCAAAACTTAATCTATTCGTTCTTTTAGATTTTGACTTGGGTCTCCTGCGGAACTTAACACGTTCGACCCAAATCACCTTAAGTTATTAATTTCATTAAATATTAATTTTCATAATTGGTTCCCAGTACTGACGTGGCGAGGCACATGGCCTTCTTGGATATGGGAACAACCACCACCGACTAGACAAAATCTTTTATGGAAAGCTAATATTTAATTTCCTAAAATAACTTTAGGTTAACCGAAAAGAACAATCAAATCACAAGGGAAAAAAAAATAAAACAAAAGAACACAACATCGAAAAACATATTCGAAATACTAGAATCGCATGCCTCTTGTATTTGGTATTATTTCCATAAATAACTAGCATGATGCGGAAAGGAAAAATTACTAGTTATACCTTCTAGAAAGACCTCTTGATCTTCTACCGTATTCCTCTTCTAACCTCGGACGTTGTGTGGACAACGTTCTTCCGAGATGAGAAACCACCAATCACCTTCTTCTTCCTTGCAAGTTTCGGCCATCAAAACATCTTCTAGGATGAAGAGGTTCGGCCACCACCACCATGCTCCAAGGGATACTAGAAACTAGGCTTATTTTCTCTCCTTCTTCTCCTTCCTTGATCCGACCACTAACAAAAGCTCCACCAAGAGATAAGTTTCGGCCAACAAGAGGAGAGGAGAGAAATAGGGCCGACCATACCACCAAGGAAAAGAGGGAGAAAAATAGAATAGAGTCGTTCACTTTGAAGCCTCCTCTACCCCCTCTTTTATAATCCTTGATCCTGGCAAATAAGGAAAATTTAATAAAAATTTCCTTAATTCTTTTTCCATTGAAAAGGAAAAATTATTTAATTAAAATAATTTTCTTTCTCAATTTTATTTGGCCGGCCACATAAAAGCTACAAACAAGGAGAGTTTTAATTAATTAAAACTTCCTAATTTGTCTTCAGAAATTTATAAAATTTCTCCAATAATTTAATCCCTTCATGATTGGTTTATAAAAAGGAAATTTAATAAATTATAATATTTCTTTTAAACATGTGGATAAAAAGAAAGTTATCTCTAAAAATTAAAATCTCTTTTAATCTACAAATAAGGAAAGATATCAAATCTTTTCTCAATCTTTTGTAGAAACTAATAAAAGAGAATTATTAATTTTTAAACTTTCTTTTAAATCATGAACATGGTTAAAAAGGAAAGTTTTCTTAAAATTTAAAATCCTCCTTTAATCAACAAATAAGGAAAGATTTCAAATTTTAAACTCTCTTTTAAACATGTAGATGATTTACAAATAAGGAAAGTTTTTACCAAAAATTAAAATCATCCTTTTAAACTACAAATAAGGAAAGAGATTAATCTCTTCTCTTAATCTTTTGTAGAAAACTATAAAAGAAAATTTTTAATTTTTAAACTCTCTTTTAAAATCATGATATCCACATAAGAAATAATTTTAATAAAAATCATTTTTAATATTCTAGTGGCCGGCCACCTAAGCTTGGGACCCAAGCTTTGGCCGGCCACCTACATGGCTCATCCACTTGGTCTTGGCTGGCCCTAGCTTGGACGGCCCCATTGGATGGGTAAGAAGGTGGGTATAAATCTCTATATACTAGAGGCTACGATAGGGACCGAGAGGAGGAATTGGTTTTGGTCTCCCGATGAAATTAAGCATCCCGTGTTCGCCCCGAACACACAACTTAATTTCATCAATAATAATTCATTCCACTAAAGAACTATTATTGAACTACCGCACCAATCCCAAATTACATTTTGGGCTCCTTCTTATTATGAGTGTGTTAGTCTCCCTGTGTTTAAGATAACAAATGTCCACTAATTAAGTAAGTTACTGACAACTCGCTTAATTAATATCTAGCTCCAAGAGTAGTACCACTCAACTTCATCGTCATGTCGGACTAAGTCCACCTGCAGGGTTTAACATTATAATCCTTATGAGCTCCTCTTGGGGGCATTCTCAACCTAGATTACTAGGACACAGTTTCCTTCTATAATCAACAACACACACTATAAGTGATATCATTTCCCAACTTATCGGGCTTATTGATTCATCGAACTAAATCTCACCCATTGATAAATTAAAGAAATAAATATCAAATATATGTGATTGTTATTATATTAGGATTAAGGGCACACACTTCCATAATAACTGAGGTCTTTGTCCCTTTATAAAGTCAGTATAAAAGAAACGACCTCTAATGGTCCTACTCAATACACTCTTAGTGTACTAGTGTAATTATATAGTTAAGATAAACTAACACCTATTTACATTACGACCTTCCAATAGTTTGTTCCTTTCCATCATGGTCGTGAGCTACTGTTTATAATTTATAAGGTACTGATAACATGATTTTCTGTGTGTGACACCACACACCATGTTATCTACAATATAAATTAATTGAACAACTACATTTATCACAAATGTAGACATTTGACCAATGTGATTCTTATTTCTAGATAAATGTTTATACCAAAAGCTAGGCTTTTAGTATAGACTCTAACAACTCGTTCTCGCCCGACCAATCTAGACCTAGCCTTCTAGCCTCCTCCATCAGCCTTGCGTCCCTCGGATGCCTCCCCATCCTTCACGTATTGCCTTCTGGAGCTTCCATCGGCCTTATCATTGTTGTCGGGTCTTCCTTTACCAAGAGGTCGCGCCTCCGCGACTTCATCCATTGCCAAGTCACACTTGGACTTACGTTGCCAAGACTACATGCTTAGACTTACACCGCCAAGACTCATCCTTGGACTTTCCTCCTTTGCCAAGATCACACTTGACTTACGTTGCCAAGACTACATGCTTGGACTTACACCGCCAAGACTCACCCTTGGACTTTCCTTGTTGTACCTATATCCTGCACACTCACAATGCATATCAAATACAACAATAAACCTAACTTAAATCTTTGCCCAAACATCAAAACTTAGGGCACCTAGATTGCTCCAACATGTAGGACTAAAGTCTCATTCACAATATAACCTCTTTCCTCTTCCATCTCTTCTCCATTCACATCACTTACATCCAACATATTATACATCATTTGTTGGTTGATACTCGGAATATCGTACCGGTTCCCCTGTATAAAAATTTTGTACAAGTCTTGAACCATTCCTAACAACCTATTGTGTTCTTTAGAAATTAAATTAGGAATCGCAGACAGAACTTAACATTATTGATTCTAAATTTAACTTATCTGTTCTTAGAGGTTTAGACTTGGATCACAAATGATACTTAACATTATTGATCCAAATTCACTCATGTTACAAATTCAATTAAATATTAATTTCAAATATTGGCTTCCAGGTTAAACATAGCGAGGCACTAGGTCTTCTTGGGTATGGGAGCATCCATCACTTCCTAGACAAAACCTTTCAACGAAATTTAATATTTAATTTCCTTATAGTAACCCTAGGTTTAATCAAAAGGAACAATCAAATCACAAGATCACAAAAAAAAAAAGAACACAAACTAGAATCACAAATTTGAAACCTAGAATCATATGCCTCTTGTGTTTGATATTTCAAAATCTATACAAAGAAAACTAGTATGATGCGGAATAGAATTACTAGTTATACATTTCTTTGTAAGCAACAACCTCTTGATCTTCTATCGTATTCCTCTTCTTATCTCGGACGTCATGTGGGTGACGATCTACCGAGACGAAAACCACCCAAGCTTCCTTCTTCTCCAAGCAAGTTTCGGCCACCACAAGAACTCCAAGAGAAGATGAGGTTCAACCATCACCAAGCTCCAAGGGATGCTAAGAAACAAGACCTCCTATCTCTCCTTCTTCCTTTAGCAAGATCCGGCCACCAACCAAGCTCCTTGAGATGAAGATGTCGCCGGCCAAGGAAGAAGAATAGGAGAGGGAGAGGAAGAGAGGGGTTGACCACCAACCAAGGAAGAGAGGAATAATAGAAGAGATATTGTTATGAGGTGAGGCACCTCTACCCTCTCTTTTATATTCCTTGGTCTTGACAAATAAGGAAAGTTTTATTAAAACTTCCTTATTCTCTTTGCCAATGAAAGGAAAGTTTAATAAAATTTCCCTTTCAAACTATATATGGCTGGCCACCTTAATCCCTCTAAACAAGGAAAGTTTTAAAACACAAAATTAAAACTTTCTAATTTGTTTTCAAAAATTTTTAAATAAAAATTTTTCTTTTGAAAATTCCCTTCATGGTTGGTCATAAAAGGAAACTTTTATAAATTAAAATTTCTCTATTAAAACATGTGGATGATTTACAAAAAAGGAAAGTTTTCTCTAAAATTAAAATCTTCCTTGCAATCTACAAATAAGGAAAGATATCAAATCTTTTCTTAATCTTTTGTAGAAACTATAAAATGAAATATTTAATTTTAAAACTCTCTTTTAAAATCATGAGGATGGTTACAAAAAAAAGAAAATTTTCTCAAAAATTAAAATCTTCTTTTTAACTACAAATAAGGAAATATATCAAACTTTTCTCTTAATCTTTTGTAGAAAACTATAAAAGGAAATATTTAAATTTTAAATTCTCTTTTAAAAATCATGGCTTCCACATAAGAAAAGATTTTAAAAAATAAAATCCTTTTATTTTAATGTGGTCGGCCACACCAAGCTTGGGTTCAAGCTAGGGCCAGCCACCTAATGAAATCAACTCACCTTGGTTTGGTCGGCCCTAGCTTGGGCTCCAAGCTAGGCTTGGCCGACCACCTTAAGGTGGGTGAGAAGGTGGGTATGAGTGGGTATAATACTTTATAAATAAGAGGCTACGATAGGGACCGAGAGGAAGAATTGATTTTGGTCTCCTGATGAAATTAAGCTTCCCGTGTTCGCATCGAACACCCAACTTAATTTCATCAATAATAATTCATACCACTAAAGAATTATTATTAAATTACCGCACCAATCCCAAATTACATTTTGGACTCCTTCTTATCATGAATGTATTAGTCTCCCTGTGTTTAAGATATAGAATGATCACTAATTAAATGAGTTACTGACAACTCACTTAATTAATATCTAGTCCAAAAGTAGTACCACTCAACCATATCATCATGTCGGACTAAGTCTACCTACAGGGTTTACATGACAATCCTTATGAGCTCTTCTTGGTGACATTATTAACCTAGATTACTAGGACACAATTTTATTCTATAATCAACAACACACCATATAAATAATACTATTTCCCAACTTATCGGGCCCATTGATTTATTGAACTAAATCACACCCTTTGATAAATTAAAGAAATGAATTTTGAGTATATGTGCTTGTTATTATATCATGTAACAAATGTCTTGTTCTTTTATGCAATCAGTATAAAAAGAACTTACCTTAAATGGTCATGCTCAATACACTCAGAGTATACTAGTGTAATTTTATAGTTAAGATAAACTAATACCAAATTACACTACGACTATTCCAATGGTTTGTTCTTTTCCATCTTAGTCGTGAGCTACTGTTTATAATTTATAAGAAATTGATAACATGATCTTCTGTGTGTGACACCACATATCATGTTATCTACCATATAAATTAATTGAACAACTACACTTAGCATATAAATGTAAACATTGGACTAATGTGATTATTTATTTATAAAATAAATATTTATAAAAAACTAGACTTTTAGTATACATTCTAACATCATTAGCTACATTGGCGACGAAATTAAATTTTGTAGTTAATTTCATCGTATTCTTGTAGTAGGTCGCTATACCAAATTATAATTTGGTTGCTAGTTTAGGATTTAGGGGTGACAAAGGTGCAGGCCATGCTGCCATTAGGATTTCAAGGCTAATGTAGTATTTGAATTATAATTCGATTGGAATATTATATATTAGTAGCTAAATTGACGAGGAAATTAAATTCTAATTCCGTCGTTGTTCCACGATCTTATAGTGGGATGAGGATCCATGGTCATCTATATGTATGGAATAATGATCTCACATATAGATTTAGCTGTGATTATATTTATTTTTAAAAAAATGACCTGTGAAATATTTTTCAACTGCTTCTATCTCTCTATTTCTTTTGCTTGACGTCGTGCTTCGCTCACCACCTCGACTCCTCGAGCCAACAAGCTTGACACATTAGACGGCATTAGCTAAGGGATACATCCACGATCGATAGCCAAGGGTCACACTCATGGCTCATGTATAATAACAATCAGGGATATTCTCAATAGTTACACGTAGAAACTACTCTGTATCTATTACAACTGATTTAAAATAATTTGATTAAATTAATAAAGAATATTTTGATATAAAAATTTATAATTTAAAGATCTAAATTTTAAGATTTAAAATTTAGATATAACTATATAGCATTTACATACGGTAGCTACTACAAAGTATAAAAGCTGCTTAATAACAAGTTGCTAAAATATGAAAAATTAATTATTTGACTTTAATCAAAATTAAAATTATTTAAATTTTATCAAAATTATTTTAAATTAGTAAAAATAATTTTAAAACTGTTATAGTTAAATTCAAAAATTTTAAACCTGAACTCTAAACATTAATATTATATCAAAATACTCTTTATAAACTTAGTTCAAAATTATTTAATTTTTATCAAAATTATTTAAATTAATTAAAATTATTTAAAAACAGTATATCGACTACAATATTACAGTATTATATTAAATATTATACTTATGGGTAATGCTAAATGGCCAGAATCTGATCAGTTAAAATTAATACATGCAAGTGTATACATGGGTATTTTAGTAATATCATCTGTATGCATTAATTGCATGCATGTACATGCATGCATTCTAATTGGAGGATAAAAAAATTCTAGTTGGTCAGATTCTGACCAACAAGAATTACCGTATACTTATATAGTAACTATAGAATCGTCCTATCAACAACTATAATAGGGGTAGGAGTAAGAATATCTCGGAAGTTGGAATAAAATATCTCATGGGTAATTTTTTGATTTTTTAAAAAAGCAACTGTTCTTTAGATGATTTATATTATTTGAGCCGTCCTTTTGATTTTTATTATAATAAATTTAAAAATTTTTAAAACTGCGTCTGAACATTTATTAAAAATAATCTTTATTTTTTTATTTTTTTTTAATATAAGTATTAAGATCTCATTAATTTTGGAGTGAAGGCCTTATTGCTACCGGATAAAAATAATAATAATAACTGCGAATCTGAATTCTTATATTTTGTCGTTATTGTTCATAATCTCAACTAACAATTTGTATATAAGTCATTTACATTTGTCAAATTTTAAAAATAGCCTCTTTATCACTCTCCCTTAATGCTTTGAAGATTTTGGTTAAAGGTGAGAAATTTTCATGGGACTACGTCGGTAAGACTCGACCTTAACTAATTTGATTAATTATTATTTTTAAAATATTTTACTAAAAAATTCATCACATATATCAAAAAACGTAAACTAACCATCTAAAGATTTCTATTAAACAAAAGAACAGAACAGATAAAGTCAGTGACATTTAATAATATGTTCTTTTTTCCCATAAATGACAAACTCCCCTTGAATTCAGTGACATTCAATCGACCATTTCAATCAATGCAGTACACACTAGAATAGCTCAAACCAAAGCTTTATGAATTAAAAATAATAAAGTTTTAAAATAATAAAAAAAAAGCATAATAAAGTTTTTTCGAATAATAGTTATTAAATACTTCCACTAGCAGTGCAGAAATGAATGCAGGCAATAATTCCTTGAGTTAAAATAATTTAAAATTCAAATATCCTTTTTCTGGCAAAAAGAAACCTGGAGGTGAAAATGATGAGGAGGTCAAACATGTTCTTTTTTTACCCATCGCTTTGACCATTCTTTTGACGGGTAGGCCGGGCGAGTCTCGAGTATTAACGGCATCCCTTTTAAGGTTCCATAATTCCCTGACTCTCGTGTGCGTCCGTCCATGGTGGGGCCCCAGTAACGTGGGAAGGTGATTTGTGGGTCTCGGTGTGGGTCAATTGGTTCACGTGTTCGACATATTCAGTAAAATCTCCTTCCTTGTAGACCTCAGTCACCCGCAAATGCACCTGCTCTATAAAGGCGTAAGTGGGCCCGCAGTGGTTGATATCGATAAATGTTTTCGGTGTTTGCAGAGGACCCAGAGCATTTTGTCCATTTAAAAGGCAGGTAGAAATTGAGTAAAGGGATCCAGTAATTTAAGAAGGTCAGGGGAGATCAATTAATTTTATTTAAGAGAATAAAAAAAGGAGGATTAACTGAATTTTCTTTTGATTTTTTTGAAGTATAACAAGTACAAACGAACAGTAAACGACGAGCGACGGCGGAGAGCAAGGAAAGGGAGAGAGAGGAGGAGGAGGAGGAGGTGGAGGACGAGCTGGAAGAAGACGAAGACGAACTCCAACAACTGTTACTTCGTCTTCTACTTCTCTGGAGGTGACGACGACGAGTGATGCTCTCCTTCTCCTCTCCCTTTCTGCCGCGCAAGAAGCCCTAATCACCTTACCCATTTCTGATCCACAGCTTCTCTTAAATGGAAGGTTGGGCATCGTTTTTCGTTAAATTCTCGTACGTTTCATATGGGAAATCGTAGGTATTTGTTAGATCCGCCGATCTGTACTGCCTCGTATGGTCTATCCGTATTCGGGGACGGAAATTTGAAGATTCCATGACCGAATTGTGGTTTACTTTTAGTGCTGTGGGTACTGGTTGCTGGGATGGATGCTTGGGCTGTTTTGTTGCTTCGCCCTGACTTTATTTTTCGCTTGACGTCAGTGTATTTTTTTTCCATTGCGAATTTGTGCCCACACTATGATATCACAACTCTAGCCATGCCCAGGCCTACCGATAACCTTGACATCATGAGATACAAAGGTAGATTTGGAGCAACAATAATCCCTTTTGTTGAGAAACCGATCCAAAGTTCGCCATCAATCTAAACCTGAAATAATTAGATCAATAAATACAATAGGAAGGAGGATTAAATATGTGGTCTAAATATCAGCTGTCTTTTATATATATTATTTAATATGGAAATTGACCACAATATCTCATGGATTCCTTAAACTACACCAGATAGGAATGAAAAAGGCATGATGGTTGGGAGATGAACAAAGAACTAAGGGCAACATAGTTTGTTTATCTTGATAACCAATTGGATCAGAAAAGAAAGGTAGGACCTTATAAGGAATTGAAGTGTCTTGTCAGATATTTTCGCAACAGGAGTCACCAAAAATTAGGGTTTTGCTTCGTTGTAAATATGGGAATTCCATTTGGACAGAAAGATACTGGTGGTATTTGACATTTTTTTGGTGTTTGCAGAAGGGCATTTAAGATCATCAGCATTTTTTTTTTGCGTGCAGAGGTCCTCTCTAAAATTTTCTTATTGAACTTGTTAAATTTGGACAGCATACTATGGACTGATATCTTATCAATTATAATGTAGACTCAAACAATATACCAACGATTTTGAGGTCCTACTATCTTGATAAAATTATTAAATGTTAGTGGATAATTTCTACTTTGCATTTGAAATAAAAACAAATGAACACTAGTAATGACAATGAAATAAAAATCTCAATTTGTTATATTTATCTCATCAACATGTCTTTCTTTGGAGTGGCCACATTTCATTACCATCATTTCAACAGGGGTTTGACATCCTCATTCTCTATACTTCAGGTATTGGTATTGTTCTCCTATCCATGTTAGAAATTTCATGGATGTTCATACTATTCTTGCAATGTTTGGTTAGGAGGTATCTTTCCGTTTCAGGGTAATACATGTACTGTTCTAACTTTTTTTGACGGATGTACTCTGGTGTATACATCAGCAACACCCACAAACTCTATGTTTAAGGTTTGTGTATATAAATCTATTTATATTATCTTTTTCAAAATACTTTCTCAATGGGAGAATGGTAGCTAATGGACAATTTGTTGAACAATCTTTCTGTTCTTATTCTTGAAATGTTAAGTTTGTAGTTAGGTCGTGCAGTCACTTTATATTTATGCAATTGTCTTTGACATGATATTAAAAATATTATCTATGAAAAATAGTTATTACTCTTAAGAGTTTCTTGTATTTTTAACCAATCTTCTGGTGCAAAAAGGATCCTGGGATCTGTATAATGTGATACTGTTAGTTCAAATATTTTGTCCATGTTAAGTTGTTTTTGATCTGTTAGTGGAAATCTAGCTCTACTCTTTCATTCTAATGCTTGTGCATTTCCTACCCATTATTGTTGCCAGGTTGGTCTCCGGACCAAGATCGTAACTCAGTTGGGTATGTGCCTAAAAGACCTAGTGTGCCATCAAGAGTTAGACCACAGGGTTCATCATCTTCCAGTTACAAGGATTTTCTTAGGAAATTTGTAGATAGTGAAATTTTGACAGCAAAACTTGAAGATTGGCTTTCAGGAACATCTAATGAGTCAGAATTCACGAAGCCAATTTTTGATGTTCCATTCGAACTTGGAGAACTTCAAAATTTTGATTATGCACTTGAAGGTGTTGCATTTCAGCAATTGATACGAATGCCTAGTGCTGTTTATGCATCAACATCTGATGTGGTAGAAGCGACAGCACATCTTGCCATTGAAGATTTCTTACATGCTAGCGTCAAGGGATTGTGGGAGACTTTTTGGAGTTATGATGAACCAGTGCCTTTCTCTGTAGCTTGTATACACAGCACGAGTTCAAAATTTTATCCTGCTGAAAAGGCTATTGCTAGAGGAAAGCTTGAAGGTATTTGTGCAACTGCTATTTTGCTAAAAAACAATAAGGATTACCGTGGCAAATGGGATCAAATTATTGAGTTGACTTTATTGAGGCCTGATGTTGGTATGTCAGTGCAGAATGATCAGCGGCCTTCTTCATCTATTCTTGGAGAAGCACTTTTCTTCGCAGTCCGAGTGCTGTTAGCTAGAAGCCTTAGCAAGTCAACTACTGTGTCCCATAATGCAAACTGTGTATTTCTGCTTCTTGTCGATTCACAATATGGCGGGGTAGTAAAAGTTGAAGGCGATGTTAGTAAGATAGATTTTGATGGTAGTGATGTCTATGAATCTGCTGGCAAATGGATTGAGAAACATGCCAAAGTCTCAGTTTCACCAATTGACCGCATCTGGAACAAGCTTGGGAATGCCAACTGGGGTGATATTGGCACTCTACAGGTTCTTCTTGCAACCTTTCATTGTATGGTTCAGTTTTGTGGTATGCCAAAACATCAACTTGAGGATTTGGCCACAGGACATAGTTCTCGTCTTCAGAATCGTAGAACTGAAAGGCAATTAGTTGATGTGCATGTTAATGGTGCTGGTTTATTCCAGTTCCAGCAACGAAGTCGTTCCCCCGAAATTGTAGAAGTCCATGAAGAATCCATAAAGCTTAATTCTGAAGAATCTCTGAAGCTAACAAAAGGATCAGTTGTATGGATGGAAGACTCAGAGCGTCAAAAGGGTTTTGAGATGGTTGAAATAATAAGTGATGAGGATGTTCAAATCTATATTGTCACTCCCGTGGAAGAACCGGGAGAGAAACTTATGCTTTATGTTGGTTCCATCACTTCTAATTTAGAATCTGCTTGGGAGGATATGGATCTATGGTACCAGGTCCAACGACAAACTAAGGTGTTGACTGTAATGAAACAAAGAGGTTTAGCCAGTCAATATCTTCCTCAAATCATTGCATCCGGAAGAATGATTCATTCTGGGCAGTGTAATAAATCTGTCTCAGGTGGAATTTGCAGCCATCCTTGGTGTGGCACCCCAATCCTTGTGACTTCTCCTGTGGGTGAAACTGTTTGTAATTTGAGAAGAAATGGCCTATTTGGACCTGAAGAAGCTCTTCGATGTTGTCATGACTGCTTATCTGCTCTTGCCATTGCATCTTCGGCCGGAATAAGACATGGTGACATCCGTCCAGAGAATGTCATCCTTGTAAATGATGGTGGGAGGCATCCATTCTTTTGCCTGATTGGATGGGGTCATGCTGTTCTTGAAGATAGGGATCGCCCACCATTGAATCTTTTATTTTCCTCCACATGTGCTCTACAAGAAGGAAAGCTGTGCGCTTCATCTGATGCAGAAAGTCTCATCTACTTGCTATACTACTCATGCGGTGGAGAATTCCCAGAGATGGATTCAGTTGAGTCTGCACTTTACTGGAGAGAACAGTCTCTATCGAAAAGGGTCATACAGCAGAAGCTGGGGGATATCTCAGCCATCCTGAAAGCTTTTGCAGATTATGTTGATACGCTATGTAGAACTCCATATCCCCTCAATCATGATATTTGGTTGAGGAGGTTGCAAAGAACCATTAATGAAGATCATGGAAAAGAAATCAACACGTCAAACTAAATTTTTATGCCAACCAATTGGTAGTGGTGACATTTTCTACTGTGTAAGTGCTACTTGTGACTAGTTTCTTCCTCGAGCGGATGGATGAGTGCTACGAGATGAGCATTTCCCACCAAAACAAAGCTGCCTCGCCGTCATTTTTGCAGATGTTTTAGTTAATTTGATTTGCTTCACGTTTGCTTGAAATGTTTGTGTTCCAATCCTCACCACCACCGTAATGCCCTGATCAATGTGGTTCCTCAAACAACCTTCTGCAGTGATTTCAACTGCTTCTCGTGTTTTTTACACTGTCATTGTGCTTGAAAAGTAATATCTTCTGTACAACGAGCAACAAGGAAATGTGTGGTGGGTTTAATTTCTAACAAATGGTGACACGATCGTATTCTCCATTTCATGAAAAGTTCACATTCAATTGATATCTTTATTTTATATATAAAAAAGTAAATTTCAGGTGTTGCAAGCTCATTTGCATGAAGGTGCTTTATGACTAATAAATATATCTTTAGACATTTAAATGTTTAAAATATTCAATTGGAAGTGAAATAAATTTTATAATTTTCACCATTGTAAATTCATTTTTATGGTTTTTTAAAGGTAAATTCATGGCTAAAATATTATGGGAAATGAAAAAACAATAGAATTGGACAGACAGCCAACTTCTTTAATAAATTAAATGTTTCTGATAAAAATGATAACGTTTTGATTTTTTTTTAAAGACGGTTTATTAATATTGGCCCTCCATCTAGATATAGGCTAGATAAATTATGGAGGAATTCACCTAGTAACAAGAGTCGTATAAAGGTGTGAGCTAATTCGTATTCGTTAGGAATCAATCCTAGATTTATCTATGTCAGTCCATGGGGACATTAATTAATCAAATATTATAGTAAAATTAATTAAGTTATATGAAGAGATATAAATCAATTTATCTTCGATTGTTAAATTTGATTTAATCAAACAAATATTGGGAGATTTGATTTACTTCTTTCCTCACTAGTCAAGCAATCAAATATTAGACCGCTTACATTCATGTGAACAAAAGTCGATAATCTACCATATAATTCTCAAATTTTGAAAATTAAGTTAAAGAATATTTTGTTAAATTCTAGTTACGAATGTTTGGCAGTCAACATACGCACTATATATTAGGGCAAAAAGATGGCAAAAAGGTGAATGCGTGCTCGTCCTCAGCATGCTCGTCAATTCGTACGTCTCAGGGTTAACAAGGAGGAGGTAAATCATAGGCGGCTACTAGCCTTTGGAATAGTGACTAACACATAAGGGAGGTATTTACCTCGGCTTTGTCGAGATTCGAACCCCAGACCTTATTGTGGCAATACCTCATGTGCTAACCACTAGACCCATCCGAGGGGACCTACATACGCACTATATATAAATTATAAAGATGATATCATTTCTTCATTCCGTTCTAATCAAGAGAAATTATTTGATCGCTTTGATGGCAGCCGCCGTCCACTTGTGAGAGCATAACTTACTATCGGAGAAGTCCCCTCGGATGGATCTAGTGGCTAGCGTATGAGGTGTTGCCATAATGAGACCTAGGGTTCGAATCTCGGCAAAGCCGAGGTAAATATCTCCCTTATGTACTAGTCAATATTCTAAAGGCTAGTAGCCACCCGTGATTTACCTTCTCCGTGTTGACCTTGGGACGGATTGGTGGGGGCGCTGGGGACGAGCGTATTCACCTTTTATCACAATAACTTATAATCGGAGAAGATAAATAATAAGAGCAATTAGAATATTTTTAAAAGGATGAAGAACGAGTAGGGTTAATAAAAGTGGTGGTTAAATCAAATTAGCCAACTAAATTGATTGAATTTAAAAGTTTAATTTTTTTATTTTAGTTTTTTTTAAATATCAATTATTTTGAATAATTTGGTTTGATTTTGATTTTAAAACTCTTAATTTGGTTAGTAGGATTATGGGTACGTGGAGATAATAGAGTTAGTAGGATTATGGGGATATGAAGATAATGGAGTTTGTGGGATATAGGGATGTGGAGATAAGGGGTTAGTGGAAAATCAAAACTTCATCTTTATAAATAATTATATACCTATTGAAGGAAAATCTTCAAAGTAAGAGAAGTCAAATTCCTGATAGAATTATTTTGACAAGTAAAGAGAAGTCACCGCTGTATCAATTTCTAAGGAGTGCAACAAATGGGATTATATGGAAATTTTAAGTTCTGAAAGTGATAGTTTTATTTTCTAAAAATTATTTTGTTTCACTACTATTATTACTGATTGCTAGATTATTACTGATTACTGTCATTACTGGATTTTGGATATTAAATTAATAACTAAATAGTAGGGATACGTATTATGAACACTGAAGATTACTGAATTATTACTAATTACTGACCTCTCCTATACAAGGAATAATTCTAGATGGATGATATCAGTTTAAGCTATAATGAACATGATTTAATTTTAGTGTCTACATTATGAGATTCTTATTATTTTACTACTGAAAAATATTGCTTTTTAATAACTATAGCATTTGTATTTTATCTCTTACTTCTGAGTGACTTCCAAATCACTCATCCCTTATAATCCATTTCAGTAGAGATGAAATTGGAACTGAGAATGAAATTGAGGATAGATATCAAGTCAAATTTTAGGGATATGAATTCACTCAAATTACTATCAGGAAGATTAGAATTATGCTGCAATCATCAACCTTTAATTTAAGTGAACACGATTTAATTTGTTTAAACCATGAAAACAGTATACTGTTTATGTTGGGAATAAAAATATTGATTTTATGTGGCAATTACTATACTACTAAGGCTGATTGTTTTTGAATTTTGAATTTGAAAGCAATGCCGATATCAACAGGGTAGTCTCAAGATTCCCAAGGCCCTAGACAAAAATAAATTAAAAAGAATCCTTTAATATATTTTAAAAAAAATCTATTTGAATTTGGGATTGAGAATGACCGGTTAAAAAAAATTAATTTATTTTTTAAAAAATAAAATATTATTTTATATAAAATTTAGTTTTCTCGCTAATATTTAGATAATTTTTTAAAATATTATTAAATTATTTAATCTTTTTGAGACATTGAACGTAAATAAAAATTTATTAATTTTAATTTTGATTTTTTTTGAAGTATTTTACTTTATGTTTATGGATAAAAAAAATCTCTGATTCATGTTATTATCGATGAAGAAAAAGAAAAAGTGAGAAAGAAATATTATCAGCGAGGGAGGAAAATGACGTTCTCTCAAAGTATCATTGGCGAGAGACCATAAACGTACAAAATTATTGATGAGAAAAGAAAAAAGACATCGGCGAGGTAATATAAACATACAAAATTAATGAGGAGAAAAGAAATAGGCACGAAGCATTGGTAAAAGAATAATTAGGATGTGTTTTGTTGGGGGTTATCAATGATAACCTTGGTAAGTTATCAACAACAACCTTGTTTGATTTAAGTAATCAGTGATTCCCGGTAATACAACATTCCCGCCACGTCAGCAATCAGGGAATATAACCCGGAATAAAAAAACCTTGGAAAGCTTAGGTTTTTCACGATTCCGGGGTTATCAATATTTTTCTTCCAAAATTACCCTCAGATCCTCTCCTTGGTCGCTGGTCGGCATGGCAATCATCGCCTTTGCCCGCAACCAGCTCCGACACCAACCGCACCTTCACGCCTCCTCCTCATCTTCGTAGTGGGAAATAATGGTTACGACCCGTAAGCCCTTCGTTCTTCTCCAACAGCTTATCAAAACCTATCCGATCTTAGACCCTTCCACCTCCGCCCTTGTCCTCCGTCACCTCGTCGACTACTAAAGACTCATCCCACGATCCTCACTCGCCCGCCCTCTACCTCCACCACATGCTCCGCCGCGGCCTCACCCCTCATCCCGCCACCTTCAACCGCCGCCTCCTCCTTGATGCTGACCTCCTCCACACCGCCTCCTCACTCTTCCGCAAAGCTAGGACTCGGATGCCTCACGACGAACACAATTTAGCCTCTGCGACGCCGAACTCTTCAACTAAGCTTTCATTTTGCTGGACGAGTTCGAGGCCAGCTGCGAGGCTTCCAGTGTGGTCATCTATACCAGCTTGATTGACGGGTGCTATAAAAGAGGCAGCTTTGATGCCGCGAAGCGATTGTTCGACCGGAAGAAAGGCGGGGGCGTGTCCCCCAACAAGTTCACTTACACCGTCATGATTAGCGGCTACTTCAGCAACGGATTCCCTACTCTTGGTTTTGAGATGTACGACGAGATGAAGCAGAGTGGAGTCTGTCCCAATCTCTACACTTGCAACGTTTTGATATCGGAGTGCTGCAGGGAACAAGACTTCTGCTTTGCATTCCAACCCGTCGACGAAATGTCTCAGAAAGGAATTCTGTCAAACATCGTGACGTATAACACCTTCATTGGTGGGTTTTGCAAGCAAAGCAAGGTAAAGGATGATGGGAAATTGTTCATTAAATTGAAAGCTGATGGATTGTCTGGTTACATATAACCTTCTCATAGATGGTTACTTTAAAGCAGGGCAGGTATGTCGTGATGATGAAGAAAGCTACAAGTTTATTAAATCAGATGAAGAAAGTGGTTGCTCGTCGAGTCTATCAATGGGTTTTCTCGAGCAGGCGACCTGATTGGAGAGGAGATGAGCAGGGATGTCGATCGCGGCATCACTATGCCTTCTCTCCCCTCCGAGGTCTGTACCTGTTCGTTCTTCGTGGAGATGGCGCACCAGCGGCTTGCAGAGGAGGCGGTGCCGGTGTCGGTTGCTTGCGGAGGAGGCGGCGCCGGAGGTTTGAGGAGGAGGCGGCGCCGGCGGCTTGCGGAGGGACCACGCGAGCTTCGGTCCCCGCTCCGCAACGAGATCGTGGCCGCCTGCGACGCCTGTGGAGAACGTAGGTGCGGCGTCGGCGGTGGTTGCGGTCGGGCTGATGGATGCGCGTGCGAATGAGGAAGAGACTCGTGATTGGAGTTCGGAAACAACGACAGGGAAGAAGAGAAGTCACGGGAGAGAAGAGATAAAATAGATTTTCATTCAATTAAATTATTTCAAAAAGTTAAAGTATAAATTAGTAAATGTAAAACTAAATAATTGTATAATTTTAGTTGAACCAAACACCTAATAAGTTATGTTGTATTCCCCATAACTTTGGTTATGTGATTACCTGGTAATCACATAACTAAGGTTATAGATGATGACTTGAATCAAACGCACCCTTAGGATTGTTTTAGAGATATTGAGAAGGAAAGAGTTTATTAGTTTTATAAGATATATAATTAAATAAAATAAAATCTTTGACTAAGTGCAATTAATGAGGAAATAAGATTAAATAAAATAAAATCTTGACTAATTATAATTATGAGTAAATAAAATACGTGTAATAGGAATCATGAATTAATTAATAAGATGTCATTAATGGGTTAGCATGATATTTATTAATATATATGCTATCATTAATTAATATTAATGACTCAATTTATTTTTTTTAATATCTTTACTTAATTATTTAATCAATGAGTCCCAATATTACATAGGCCTTAATGACCTATACATTGAGTCGGACTGGATATCAATCTCTTGTTGTGGGACATGACATCAAATGATCAGAGTTGCATTACTATGGTGTTAATTTTTGAAAATCAATATTATATTGATGTTGATTTTTGAAATTCATCATCATAGTTAAGTTAATTTAATTTTTATCAAATTAATTAATATTTTATTAATTCGACTGTTCAATTTTTATTGAAAAAATAGAGTGGTTCGATTAATTCAAAAAAATAATTAATTTGTTCAATTTTAATTTAATCATCGGTTTGGTCGGTTGGATTTTGAACTCATGTGGCACAAGACGATTCACTCGTCCCAACGCCTCCGCCAACTCGTCCTCTAGGCCAACACGGAGGAGATAAATCACGAGTGGCTACTAGCCATTAGTGCAAATGATCAAGACATGGGGGAGGTTATGCTCGGTCACGCCGAATTTCGACCCCAAGACCTCATGTGACAACACCCCATGTCTTAATCATCGCACCGCCCCGAAGGGACGGTTGGATTTTGAACTCGGTCCTAGAGCAAGTGAACAAAGAAATGCTTAATTTTTAGAATTGATATTTATATAAAAGAAAATTTGTGTTCTAAAATGTCATGGAATTAAAGTCACTTAAGATCTTCAAAATTTTGAATTCATAGGGCTACTTATGAACTAATATATGATGTGCTCAATGTTTGTCTTATAAGCAATTGTTGTGGAGTCTCAAGTAAACTAGAATACTAAGTGTTAGGACTAGTAAATATTATATATTTATTTCAGTTTTTATAAGAGAACAAATATTAAAGGAACAAATATTATCTTAAAAAGAATCTATAAATTTAAATCATATTTCATAATGAGAACTCCTGAAAACAAATATTATGTAAAATTTTGTTTTAACTTCTGCACAAAAATACATATTAATCAAATGTCCTACACTATTATTTTTTTTAATATTATCCAAACAAAAATTTAATAACAAGTGACCCATAATATATTAAGTCATAAGTTTTAAACTACATTGTTAATAAACAACTTAATTTTTGGAAATTAAGTTGTGAATATTTTGTTAAATTTAGTTAAGAATGATTCTGAATCAGTTACTTTCACACTATAAAAAACTCTTTCTAATCTCTCTCATTTCCTCATTTTATAATTGGTGACTTAAAATAATAATCTTTCAAAATTTGGTTTGCCTTCTATATAGTTGGAAGAGTGGATGCATCTAAAATAATAATTAGACGGCAATAATGTATATGTACAGAATAGCTCTTCTCAAAAATAAAAATAAAAATAAAAATAAAATTAATTTGATTAAATAAAATGAAAAAGGTATAGAAAAAATTTAGAGGTAAGTTACGGAAGCAACGCTGAATTTTAAGAATGGATATTTATATAAAAGTAAATTTGAATTATAAATTATAAATTTTGAAATCAATGAAATCGCCAACTAAAATTTTTAAAATTCAGTTAAGAATATACTGTTTAAATAATATTGACTTCTCCCATGGCGACCACCGTCAAAACATAACTTACTGGAGCAATTGCAGAAGATCAGCTATCTCCGGCCATCCTTTCCGATAGTCGCCGGCATCCTCCATTCCACCCGCATCACTCCACAGAGGAGGAAAGGTACTACGACCTCAATATGATCCAGCTCGGCATCTCTCTCTTTGACACCGCCAGTAACCTCGGAGGAGTTTGGCAAATCCTTCCTCGCCAGCGCACGTTCAAGGATCATTCTTGAAAGAAATTAATCAGCACCATGAGAAAAATTATTTCATCATCTTCCACGGTCTATATGACGGTACCTAGTGAGGATGTTCACCGGCGTGCAGCCGCTGCTGGAAACGCTGGAGGAGTTTATTACAGAAGCCACGATCATTTTTTGTGGAAGCTTTTTCGACCTCAAGTAAGCTTCTGGAGGTGAAGGCCGAGGGTGTCGCTCACCAAGGCGGATTCGACAGCTTGGTGACCGGATTGTGTTTCCATGCGGAAGAGGTGGACAGGATGAGGTAGAAGTCTCCATGATTCTTTATGGCTTGGAGGGCGCCGCCAGCAACACGCCGTATGGCTTACCGCTCTGATTCCTCACCACCCATGTCATCATCCGACTTGGTACGTGGCGGGTGTTGCCATAATGAGATCATAGGGTTGATCCTCAGGACAGTTGGGGAATAAATCTCCTATCCTCATATTATATCCTGTCCGTCACATGTTCGCTCAGATGCTGTAATTTACCTCCCTCGTGATGATCTTGGGTCGGATACAGCGGGGGCGCTGGAGGCGAGCGTTTTATTTTTATTTTTTTATTTTTTTTTGCCACAATGTTTCTGTACCCTCCTTTTAGTCATCAGTTATAATTTTTTTTTTTTTGTATAGAAAAAGTTTGTCTAGATGATCCAGTACAGTCCTGTTGTGTTGTCTTGTGTTGGTTCGTATGAAGATCGATCAGGGTTCAAAGACTTGTCGTCCTTGTGGTGCTTGAATACTCCTAATATCTTCTACAGCATCATGATCAAGGATCTCATTTGCCTGTTAAATTGAAACAATTTCAACTACACGGGTGTGTGCGACCTATTTGCCACTCCAACGGTTGAATCTTCTGAAGGTTTACCCCTTTGTCTTTGTTCTAATTATAAAAGTATGATTAGTGGCACATCGATGCTATCCTATAAGCTTAAATAACTCGATGAAGTGATTCAAAGATGCTTATTGTTTAATCAAACACAACGAAATGCTCAAACTCAACCACCAAAAGTGAACAGCTTAGATGATCATAACATGGGATCTTCAAGTTGCACAGCAATAGTTACAGACAGTAAAAATCCTAACACTTATAAAAGTTGGCAAAAGATTTCCTTCCACAAACTAAACAGTTCATAAACTAAATATATCCACTTAGTAATATCACAAAATTAACTGCAACGCCATGCATTTCCACCCTAGAATTACCAGAAGATACGATTAGAGCTGGAACAATCAACTACACAGATTTATCCCATGTGGCTTCTACATGGATAGTCGTTATTACTATACATATGCAAACAACAGAACATCGCACACAATTTGCAACTTTAGGAAGAGTGCAAAGGATCCATATGCTGCTTCTCGCCTCTGTGTGCAAAATGCTGGCAAATTTAGTCATCTAGAAACCATTCATTTCCAAAAGGTATGTTCGTCGCTTCATCAGTGCCTTAACGGCCGTTTTGAATGGGCTGTCAAATGATCCAGAGATGAAGGCATCGATCTCAGCCCTAGTGTTGCCAGTGCTGCTTCCATCGGAAGATGGCTTGATTGTAACCAAGGTCGCTCCTTGCAATGCCATCCCACCCGAGAGCTCCAAGTAGGGGGAATATTTTAACTTCATGTTTGAAGCTGGCACTTGTGTCCTGTTTGATGATGCCGAGGGTGTCAATGGATTTTCCCTGAATTCCTTCAGCTGTTCTTCGCCCATGCTCAAGGTTCCCTGCCCGTCAGCATCCGTCAAGACCAAGCTCTTCAAGGTGGGATGGTTCATAATAATCGGACGGAGAAGATAATGCCTCGTGGAAGCAGCAATGAGGGAGCTAATTGTCCATACAACACGGAGCTTTAGCCCCCCGTTAGTATAGAATGATTCAGGAATGCTGCCACCGTCTTCTAAAGATGATTCAAGCTCAGAGGAGACAGGCTTTACATCGACCCTTGTACCTCCCAAGATCACACATTTATGAAGAGTACTCCCAAACTCAGCTCTCCATTTGATAAGAACCCCTTCTTCGGTTCCAACATCACCGGAAGGGAGTTCAATCCGGAGGTTCCTGACATGGGTGAAGCCCTTAAGAACTTGTGCAGGGGAGTGATGAGAGAGCTGCGGGAAGACAGGTTTGTTATTTCCTTTGGCATTGTGGATGTTGTAGAAGGGTTTTAGGAGCGAAACGAGGATCAGTTTCAGGAAATTGGAGACGAGATTCCGTTGTCTGGGAGAGGATGGGCTATATGGATCATCAAAATTACCATCAACAGTGACCACATGATCGATTTTAATGTAGACATCATGGACCATAAACACAAGGGAATTGAACCGCTTGCAAACAGCAGAGCAGCGGCCAAGCGATCGGACATCTGCAAGCTTGTTAAAGATTAGAAGGACAACTGAATCAGGAAGGAGATCAAAATGATCCCAATGAGAGGAAGGATCAGCACAGCCACTTCCTCTTGTCTGCATTTTTTGTAATTTGTTTCTGAATGAAGTTCTTCTCCTCCAAGATTGTCAAGAATTAAGCAACAAAATAGCCAAATTCTCTCAAACTTAATTGAGTTGTTTAAAGCTCAAAAATCCTGCAATCATTTGAAAGCTCAGCATTGAAAGCTACATAAAGAAGACCATTTTTTTTTTCTTTTGAGACGGCGATGATATCATATTTTGACTGAACTCCCATCCGAAGCAATGGTCTGAAGAACAATAAAACGAACAGTCGCTAATTAGAAAATTCACTACACATGCTATGCTTTTAAAAGAGATCAAAGGGGGGTAACACAATAATTTCAAATCTTGAATATCAGAGACAGAAGTGGATCAGGATGACAAACTCAAAATTAAGCGGAAAATTAAAACTCAACGCAACGAATCATTCCAGGAAGTATACCAAAAAAATCCAAATTTCGTCGAACAAGAAAAGAAAAGTACACAAGAACCATCAAGAGCGGAGTCTTTAACCTGATCTGCAGCTGTATAGGAAAAAGGAAGAGGATTCTGAGAAAAATCAGACAGTACCTGCAATTCCATGACCAATGAAGACCGATCGAACACGAATTCCTCGCCGGAAATAATGCTACAAGTGAGCAATAACCGCATCGCCGTACAGAAACCCCACTAATTGCTCCAAAATCCGCTCTTTCTCACACACCCTCCTGAAAAAGACTGCCTGAAAAAACCGCTCAACACCTCCAATCCAAAACAAAACGATCAAATACGAGCACAATACCTCCCGATCTCAGGTCGACCCCAAGCACGCCGATCGGACTACGCACGGGAGGGAGTTCCCCCAAACAAACCTCGCAAATGGAGAGAACACCAAATGCTTCCTGGAAGATTCTAGGGTTTTCGAAAGCGAAGTGGTGCGGTCTCGATGCGGTGGTAGCTAGCTTCGTCGATCTCTTATCTTTTCCGAACCGCGGTAGAATAACGGCAGAGTTAACGGGTGGCCCGTGATCGGAGATCACGGCGTTATCATTGACGGGCGTCACCGTCAGTTATTCACTAAAGCAAATGATTTAGGCAATCTATTTATACCGTACAAATCTAATTATAAATTAAAATCAAACAAGTTAAAGTCATAAAAAAAACTCAAAAATAAATACAGATATTATTTTTTTATATTAATAATTTAAATACTCTCAATCTTTATTAGGTCATCATTTTAACACATCGAACAACTGACAGGTTCAGCTTCAAACTCTGCCAGGTCAGCCTGACATGGATCTACTATAGTCCAGGTCATCATTTCAATATATGGACTACTAGATTTGTCTGCACACGTTGGAAAACCACAGGAAAATGATTTTATTTTCAATTGAAATAAAATAGGTAAAATTATACACTCACAGCCACTGCAATCATAAAGAAATAATTGCATTCTAATCCGAAAGCTGAAAAAACCCTCCAAAACTTTCATTAAAAAGATAATAATAAAATAAAAATAAAAAATCAGAGCCTCAAAGAAGTACTAGAGCTGGAACTTGAACTTGGCTTGAGGAGAAATTCCTAGCTTTTGTTTTTTGTTTTTGTGTTCCTTCCTTGAGTTGCAGAGGCAGCAGACTTAATGGATACTTTTGAACTTTTCACCAATATTTTCAGTATCCCTGCTTGAACGAGTTTCAGTAGCCAAAGGTTCCTTCAAATTCAAACTGATGTCATCAGCAGTGTGCACTTCTGGGGCTTTGTTGCTGGTACTATGTGACAGATTGGCTATCTTCAATTGAGTTTTCTTCAACAACAAGATGGTCCGATTGAATCAGCTTTGCATGATTGCATCCAAATGCATATTATCATGAGAATCTCGAGACTCATTCTGGTAAATATGGTTACACTTGGAGTTTCTTCAGTAAATTTAGGGGCTTTATTACTGATACTATGCGAAAGCCGACCAAATGCTACATCGATAGCTTCAATAGAATTTGCTTCAACAAGAGACTCACCCTCATTTATATAGAGGTAAGCTTGGGGCATTCTTCAGTAATTTTTTGAAAATGTGAGTGAATTTCTTCAATAGATCTTGCTTCAACATCTGGAAAATCTGAATCTGTGTTAGCTTGATGTATAGATTGTTTGTTGCTTTCATCGCTAGTTTGTTCAAAATATGAGTGATTTTCTTGATATGTGTTGATGTCTTCAATAGATTTTGTTTCGATGACTGGAATCTCTAAATCTGTCACAGTTTGGGATACATTGTTCTTAGTACAAGCTTCACTCGACTGAAGAACAGTCTGTTCAATGTTATCCCTAGGGTCACGCGGAGACCAAGTTTGTGTTTCAACAATTTGGTCTTGGCTGACTTCTGAATGCACCTCCTGAGACTTAATGGAACTTTTTTCGGAGGATTGGTTACCTACACCAGCAATCATAGCAGACTTGCCTTTAGAATCGAAGACATGGTTTAATGAACTTTTGGAACCAGAAGCATCTTCAGACTGGCTATCCTTTTGAAACATTAAATCAGATCCTTCATGATTAGATAACAGCTCTCTAATGTGGGAATTAGCAGATCCGATCTCTTCTGGCAAAGTCTGGCAAGTATCTAAGGCAGAAGATTGGACCTCATTAGATTCTTCATCAGAGCTATTGACAGTCTTTGTCAGGGCTGGACTCTCAGTGGCACTGCTTGACTTGGACAGATCACTTATTGACTGGATACTAATCTCAGAAATCTTCTCCATAACAATCAAGGAATCCAAGCATTCTGATGATTCAATTAATTCTAAACTAATTAAACTTCCATCTTGATCTGGAACTTCTTGAACAACTGATTTCCCGATTTTGGCTGCATTATATTCACTGTTGTCATCAACCTCACTCAGTCTTGATCTGTTTTCATAGATAAAAACTGAAGTTGGGAACCATTCAAATGGTTTTTTACCAACGGATGATAACTCTTCCACATTTGCATTAACTGGCAGAGAATCTGCAGTTCCTGAGGCAGCTGTGACCTCTAATGCCCCCGGAGAAAAAATTTCTAACTTCACTAAAGAATCCAGATTACCACCTTGACCTGCAGCTTACTAAAATCAACGTTGCGAAACAACCAAAACACTTACATGTTAATGAATTATAAAAGGATTTATCATACCTGCACACTGCAAAGCTTCCTGTTTATCGAGAGAGCTCCAACTGGCTGATGGACTCGCTTCATCAATCTCAATATAATTTGTAGGATGTTCCCTCTTCCCTTTGTCAGCGTCATCAGATTCCTCCTTAGAAGTATGAATTTGAAGATCCCCTGCATCAGTTCCATGTTCAGCAAGAGATGACAGTTCAACTTCCCTATTAACCTCCTGCCTCTCCAGCCCTCTTTTATGTGCCAGATCTGTAGCTGGAGAAACTGTGTCTGATCCTGAAATAAAACTCACTTTTGATTCACTATTGCCACTGTATTGTCTCTGAAAAATAGAAGTTCCTTCTAAATCCATCTCTGAAGTAAGATAAGGTTTAAACCTCGACTGATGTCTCTCTTGCTGAAGGTCTCTTCTTCCTAAGTCAAAGGTGTCGACCCTTCTAAATAAGCTCTCAGAGTGTGAAGCTGGAACAAAATCCTGGAGATCCCAAGTTTCACCTATGAGATTACCCTCTTGTTCTTCGTCGCCATATTGAAAATCAAAAGGATTTCGTCTGGGTAGCAGAGAAGACGGAGCAGAGCCGGGTATTGGTGGTAAGTCCATAGTTTCCACTGAGTCATCAGGAGTATCAAATGGATTCCTTCTCGAGGGAACATGGACATGAAGGCGTGATAGCTCATCTTTGCCAAGGAAAGAGTCATTAGCATCCCAGTCAATTGGATTTCTGTCCATCCTAAATGTCAGATTCTTCCTTGCTCTTCGTTTTGCTATTAGATTTACTAACCTTTGATTTCTCTCCAATTCAGAAGAACCAAGATCCATCACGTTTTTCTGGTCATCTTCTGTCCATCTCACTGCAGCAGTTGCATCGTAACCAACTTTTTCCTCTTGCGCTTCATCTTTTTCTTGCAAATATTTTTCATCAATATCATCACTTTCATGGTCCACCAGTGAACCTTCAGAGGAAGCAGCTAACTTCGTAATAGAAACATGCTCAGAATGTAGCACAGGATGCAGTTCTTCAAACAAGGGAATGATGTTCTCCATGGAAGCATCAGGAGAGGAACTCTCTGCACCATCTGATTCACTATCTGATGAAACATCACGATCTTCAACAGACTGATATGGCAAAGCTAATGAGGAGTCAAAATGACAGTCCAAGGCAGGCCTCCCAATCTCCAACATAAAATTCTCAATTTCTTCATTCATAATACTGTAAGGTATTACATTTGCACCAGTTTCTGCTCCACCACCTAGCTTCTTGGCAAGAACAATATCGTCTTTATAACTCCCCTGGACTTGATGTTCTTTTCCTTGAATCAGTTGATTCACTTCATTCTCCACAACATAGCTGGCTTTTTTCACTTCCTCACCTGACGAAATTTTGGTCATAATGGTATTAATGTTCTTGTTTCCTTCAGATTCATCCACTGCGTGATAATCTTCCTCGTCTGCAATGGCCTTTTCATCATTATAATTTCCATAATCTACATGGTTCTCAATTGATATATTCTCATTCTCCTTAGCATAAAGGCAACGCGAAGAGCTCCCTGTGTCCATAGAAGAAGCATCCCAAGTCCTTTTATTCTCTTCCTTGATTACAGGTATGTTAGGTTCTCCGTAGCTCAAAAGGAGTCCAAGAAGAAGGAATGTGCAGACAATGACAGGAGAAGAAGAAACCAGAAAAGCAAGCAGAGAAGGAAAAGACTTGTACAATTTAAGCAAGACAAACACGAGACAAATGACAAAAGGATGATAATATATAAATCTGACTATTGTTTGAATGCACAAAATAAAAAATCTTTCAAACTTCACTTTAATTTTCTTCATCTTGGTTTCAATATCTTCTGTCCGTCTTCTTTTTAACAATCTGGTAGCATGGAACAAAAATGATAAGCATTGCTACTAAGTGACTAATTGATTCAAAATAATTAGGAAGTGCTACTAATGATGATACTTCATGCTCCACTAGAAATAGTGCAATGATAACAAGAACAGGTCATGTGCCTTAAATATTTGAGGTCTGTTTCATGGATCTTATTCAAACATTTAATCTATGAAGGGATATCACTAATAATAGGCAGGTTATTTAAGTCACTTTAATTATATTTCTCCTTTGCCTCTACACTACTAACACCCATCAATACAACCTGTCTAGCTTTGCAATCTATCTACAAAAATTCATTTTGTATTGAGGCTGCACCTAAACTAACTACAAATAGTCTTCGGGGAAATGTAGTAGCAAAGAATTATCTATTAAGAAAAACATGCCATAAACATGGTATAATTAGAAGAGTCATTGCATTTCCAAAGAAGAGAAGTTAAAGAAATAATAAGTTGTCATTTATATATATTCCATGACAGTCATCATTGTTTCAAAACGTAGGCATCTATCTCCAAACCAAGATAATCTAATGGACTAAGCAAGAAGAAGATGTATGTTCCACCCTATGCAAACATAAAGAATCCAGAAAGAAATCTAATGGCAACACTTCACTGCTTTTTCTGCAGTAACTTAAAAGCATCCTTCTTGCGTACTCATTTAGAGGTTTGACGGCCGTGTAAATCTGAAACAAAAGAAGGATATTTTTGTTTCTTTTTTGTTTTTTAGCATGACAGTGAAAGCCTCACATAACAAAATCCATGAATCCAGATAAGGTAAGACTTCTTCAGCACGACCTTATTCAGAACAACTTCAATGGCTTATAAATTCACTTTGCATGGCTGCGCATCGATTTTACTGATCGCGCTCATGAATATGACACAAATTAAACAAGAAACAGAAGTTTATCCACACGATTGACCGACTAGAAACGAATTTCAAAATCCCCTTAATCGCAACTCAAAATCAGATCTTCATATGGCAAAAACACTGACCACCAATAAACTAGGAAAGCCCCAAACTTTAGGGAACATAATTCTTTCAAATGCTTGAACAAATCCAAATACCAAACTTGTTCAGAAGAAAGTGAACTCACCTCAATATACTGATCGAGCTCGGATCTTTTCCACTCCTTTGTTTATTTCGGAAGTCTCAAGATCAGATGATCCAGATCCACATACACTCGAAAATAAGATCGCAGGAGACAGGAAAGAACGACAGCGAGGGTGATTGTCTCCAACAGTGTTAACAAATGCCAAAACCTATCCTTTCCTCCCATTTATTCCTGGTTCGGTCGGCAAGTAAAGCTCAAAAGCGAGTAGCTTTCTACCAGACTATTTGTAACTATTGTATTACATTGACCGGAGGAAAAGGAGAAGAAAAATCTGACTGGTGTGGAAAAGCACCGGAGGATAAAGCGGTCATTTGACGGATCACCGTCATCGCCGTCGTCCGGCAGGAACAATCAAACAAATATGCCTCCATTTTTGGGAAAAATTTATTTTCACCCCCAATATTTAGTATTTCTACAAAATGACCCTCAAATTATGAGGTAGACTATTCTTTGAAAACTCCTATCAAGATTTTTTATTATTATTATCAAAATATTCTCGAATATTATTTCTAGATTTACTAGAGGAGATGAAATATTTAATAAAAAATTAAAAATTAAAAGATATATATTTCCTCCTGTAAAAATATATTTTTAAAAAAATTAGTTAATGGGTTGTGTTAGCTCTGGAGGGGATAAAATGGAGATTCCAAGCCCATTGGAAGCCCATCAGAATCTCCTTGTGACTATGGCGCTGTGTTCTCGATGGCCTTTGTCGTTTCTCCCGGCGATCGATCGCGGCACCCCGATGGATCCCGATCAAGCACTGCGCACGATTCGCATTCATCGTCGCGTTTGCTCGTAATTTGTGCACTTATTTTTGATCCCGTTCTTAAAGATTGATCTGAGTAGTTTGCTCCCTAGATCTGCTGTCGATCGAGTTGACAACGAAGTCATGTATCATGAGGTTCTCCTGGATGCGCTACATCGACGATGCCAGGTCCGATGATTATTCATCGCGTGTTAATTAGTTTAAGACCCCTTCCTTTTTGATCGGCCAGCATTTCCTTTTTGATGAATCCCGTTCGATTATATATGTCGTCGGTTTTTCCCAAAATACAATAGGGCACATGAGATTCTTCTTCTGTAGGAATGATCGAAATGGATAGATAGAAATAGATTGTGACAGACCGCAATTTCGCTACCAAATTTTGTTGCTTAGTAATTTATTTGGTCAAGTTGTGCCGATTAGAACTTATTTTAAAATTGTAAAGAGAAATCGATGTCGTATGGGATAGTTGACTATGGGGTTGAATAGACAGTTTAGTGGCAAGAAAGCATTCTTATAGCCAAACTCACATTCTTGGGGGTTGGGGTTTCAGATGTGAATTATTGTGTCCATAGATATGCAACAATTAAATATTTAGACCCTAGTTTAAGCTATCTATTGTAGCTTTTGGGCTTTTGGGTTGGAAAATTTAAAGCGACTTGAGAAAGTAAGATTGAATTGAAGACAATATCTAGTGCATATGGTAAGCAATAAAATTACACTTTTTTCTTGATTGCTTGCTCATCAATTGCTCATGGATGTCTTGGATTTTAGCCTGAACATTTCTGGTTTAGCGCACCAAAGAAAGGGACTATGGTCTGACAGAAGTGGTTGGCGATTTCAAAATTCATTTCCTTGATCGGCATGGAGATTTGTTTATTGGCGAGGGTACTTCAGTATTTTTATCTTCTATGTTTCTAATGTTCTTTTGTTCGATATGCATCATCTTGGTAGCTCGCCAAGTAATAGTTTTAATTGTTTCAGTTTATATGCCCTACTGTGTTTAAAAGGTGATATATAATTCAACCCAGAAGCTCCTGACCAGTTTCATACAATGTTAATATATAAATATCCAACATTGTATTTACTTTCATGTTTGTTCTTGTAATTTGAGCTTGCTTATTAACTACACAAACATGTATTAGTGGTGTCAGCATGTGGCGTCTCATTGAAAGATCCTTGCCAATTCAACTGATCGGAGATTTTTTATTTAAAGTTTAGGACTTTAGTTTATGCTTGATTTCTTAGCTGATTCATACGATCTTATGGAGTTGCAGCATTAGAAGAGAAATTTTGCTTTCATCTAATATATATTAACTGTTCGATCTGCTTGTATCTTAATCATGATAATATTTCTTTGTATGCTTGCTTATATGATTATTTGTTTCATTGTCCAGCTGATTAAATACTACATTCACAGAGAATAGGAAGTTTTTGAATGCTTCCGATCTTGATGGCTTTGATAAGGTATAGCAATGCTACTTTTAACTGATAATAATCATTCTAAATCATTGATTAGGAGGTGCTGGCATGTGCTGTCTTCTTATCTCACCCCTTAAGATGAGAAAGAATCAATCTGCTCATAACTGAATATATATATATATATAACTTGAACATGCACGTTCTTTATCTATTGGTTTTATACTCAGCTATTATGAAATTTCAATTACTTAATTAGATCCGGTGCACTATCTAGTGTATGCTTAAGCTTCCTTATGATGAGATTGAATGCTCTGCTCCCGGTCCCAATTTGTTAGCTTTTGAAAATTTATTCATTCCGACCTTCATCTTGCAGAGGAAGTTGCCATATCCAGAATTCCAGATTGAGGTGGTGCTTGTGGATTATGATGGCGCTAATCCAAATCCTCCACGACAAACTGATTCAAACATCAAGGAATCTCCTGATGGCACTACATCTGCCACTAAAACTAAGATTGCTGGGGATTCTAAAAGCCAAGACAAGGACAACAGTTTCTCTGATAGCGAAGAAGAAGGGTCTTCCAGGGGCAGGCGTCAAAAGATGGGTGACGACGATACACATGGTTCAAAAGTTACAACAGAAGAAATTGAAACAAAGACTTTGAAAGAGTAAAGCACAAGGAATCGGAGATATATAATTGAAGAATGAACCAAAAGTCACTGATTCTGTTGATGCTAAAATCAAATCAAGTAGTAAAAATTTGCCAGTAGAGAGCCCTGTGCTGGAGTCCACTGTGACTGGATTCAAAGCAATTGCTGCAGATGCTTCTGTCTTTTCTTTTGGTGATGATGAACACTTCGAGAGCGAGTGGCATAGCTAGTTCAGGGAGGATCTCAGAAGACATCAACCAGTATGGATGTTCAAACACATTCATGATAGTTGGAAGGTGCTGGTTCGCGCTTCACAGCATCCCGTTGTCTAATATCACAACTTCAAAATGAAGTTTGTGCATTCATGCAATCAATGATGGCATTCTCTTTGATTCTCATATCGGTGGTGCATGTTCTTGGAAAATTGTTGTTCATAAGTTAGAATGCCTTGGTTGTTGCCCATGATTCACCAGTGGTATATGTTTCATGCCAATCGGTTATAATGTAAATGAGGCAAAGATTTTGGATGTGGAGCAACATAGGGATGGATAAATATTGTATCCCTTGTAATGTAAGGTTGCTCCATATGATGTTTAATTTTTAGTATAATTATTTTTTTGTTATTATTTTGTTAGATCTGCTCATGAGTTGAACTGCATGAATGTAAATTTTCCATTACATTTCTAAAAACATGAGTTACTAACAAATTAACTTGCAATTGTCAACCCTCTAAAATTTAATTATTATTAAAATTTAGACACTTAATTAGAACCTATCTAGCTAGCTTTCTTATGTTCTAAAAAGGAATAAATCAAGTGCATGGCAACATAATCTTATAATAACATCGTGATTAATTTTGTTTATCCCAAGTAAGTGTATAATGTTCCATAAAAATTTGAATTACCAATTTCTATAAAATATCTTTTTATTTATTTATTTTCTCTTGTAAAACACATATTCTCAATTGATCTACATTGAATGATAGAGCGGATTAAGCGGCATAAAATAAGTATGATAAATTAAATGATGGGATGGTCCTAAGAGATTAGACGAGCCAAGTTGGACAAAATGAGTCAGATGGACCAGTGAAGTGGAGACCATGTAAAGGCTAATATAAATCTAAACTCATATATTTCTATATAATTAAACTTTAAGTGAGATTAGTGAAGTAGTTGAATGAATTAGAATTGGCTTTTTACACGATCGAGTCAACTCAGACTCGACTCAACTTGAAGGGTTAGGGCCGACCAAGGGAGGTCCCCGAGATTGTCAAGTCACTTACCCAATTCAATTCGTCAATTCAATTCAATTGAATATTTGAATTGATACTTCAATAGAAGTAGCCGCTGATCCACGTCCCAGCAGAGATCCGTAGCTGTCCCATTTAATTCCCTTAATTATTATTCAATAATGACGCACTAATGAAGCATTTAATTATAATTAAAATTTCGCAAGCTTCCTACTCTTTAATTAATTATCTTCCACGCGACTCCACAGGTCGGCACGGTTTATACAGTAGGTAGATAAGTCAGGGGTTGGTTCCAGCATGTATGGTTGTCTCACTGACAAAATCCTCAAAGATTTATTTCTTTTTTAGTTTTTTTTTAAATTGAATCATGTAGATAAATTTTACAAATCGTCAAATTATATAGGGTAATTTTAAGATTACCAAACGACGTTTTTATTTTTCATTTTACTTTTATCAGTCAAATTAATTTTATTCTGTGCCGCAATATTAAAATTTTGAGTAAATTAGGTAACTATTTTTTTTTTATCAAAGTTGATTTTAGGTAAAATTAGTCAATGGATCAAATGATCTCGGATTTATATGTAACTAATTTCTACGTGTTTAGCTACCTCTCTTAATTATATCAATCTTCTCGAACTTCAATTTGATTCAATATATTAAGAAACAGTGATTTTTTCAACACAAATATATTTAAAAAATTTAATTCATATTTCAAAAATTAATTGCTCTCAATATATTAGGTCAAATTGTTATTTGATGACATGAATATAATCAGGAGAGATAAACAAACATATAAGAATTAGTTTCATGTTAATCTGAGGTCATTTGGTCAATCAACTCATTTTATCCAAAACTGAGTGATGGACTAAATGACCTGAGATTAACATGAAACTAGTTCTTAATTGTTCATCTACCTCTCTTGATTATATTCATACCTTTAAATTTAATTTGTCCCAATATATTGAAAGCAATAATTTTTTTGAACATGAAAATAATTGAAAAATTCAATTAATGTTAAAGAATTATTAGTTTGAATATATTAAGTTAAATTTATGTTTGAGGATGTAGATATATTAGCTGAACATATAGGATCTAGTTTCATATCAATTAAAAGTCGTTTGGTCCATCAGCTGGTTTTGCAACCTCGGATTGGTATGAAACTAAATTTTATATGTTTGACTATTTCTCTTGATTATATTAACGCACTTAGACATCAATTTAACCTAATATATTAAAGCAATAATTTTGTAAACACAGATTAAAATTTTCAAATATATTTGTAATATAATTAGAAGAAATAGACGAATACATAAGAACTAGTTTCATATCAATCCAAAACCATTTCATCCCTGAACCGACTTTATTTAAAATCTACTTTGATAAAAAAAAAAAGAGTAAATCAGTCGACTGATTAAAAATTAATTAGTCGATTGATTTACTCAAAATCTTGGCGTTCAAAAATTTTTCAAGTACAATTGTATCCAAAATATCATTATTCTTAATATATTGAGTCAAATTGATATTTAAAAATATGAATATAATAAGAAGATGACACATAAAAGTTAGTTTCATGTAAGTCTGAGGTCATTTGGTATATATTCGTGTTTAAAAAAAATCATTAATCTCAGTATATTTGGTCAAATTGATATTTGAGGATATGAATATAATTAGGCAGAGCTGGCCCTAGATTTTGAGGGGTGATGTAAAAAAAAAAGATCATTTATATTAATACAAAAAAATATAGTAATTTTGATCAAAATTATTACTTGGGCGGCCAAACTTATTATATTGACCTAAACTAGTAAAATTGGAATTTGTGAATCTTGTTTGTGAAATTTAGGCTTGTTAGATATCTCAAAAAAAGGAAAAACTCAGAATAGGTGCCCAAAGAATTTAAAATTTCCTGTTATTTCAAATTCATATAAACTTATGAGTCCAAAAGCATTATATGAATATAGCAATAATACAAATACACCCAAAGAGGAAAGAAAAAGGCATAAATATATAGAAAAAATGATAGTGCAGATTAGAGAAAGGGAAACATCTGTTTACGACCAAGTGACAAAACTACATCTATAGAAAAATGAAAATACATTTGTAGGGAGACAATTAAATTAAGCAGAGTAGACATTGCAACTTAACCTAAGTAATTGTTCTAGTGGGATTACAAAACTATGATTTTTTTTAGGTCTATAGGTTTGGGTGATGGAATAGCTCGAAAAAGGATTTTTTTTTTATTATTATTACTTTTTATGAATGGGTGAATGATTTAAGTGAATTTAGATGGTATCTAAGACTTCTTCACAACTTAGTGTGCACCCTAAAGAAAATTGTACGGAGACTGGTGGACCTAGGAGAAAAAAAATGAAAAAGAACTTTATCTAATATTTTTCCTTTCTTTATTTCATATATGTGGAAAAGAACATGTGGCATGTAAGCACGACAAACCTAGATAAATCCCGTCAAACAACCCACTCACACAAGGACGAAGAAGAAGTTTAATTTGGATAAGAAGATTACCTCATGTCCTTAGCTTTCTTGTTCGGTGAAGAAGTCTGGTGAAAGCACCGTCGATGAGTTTGTAGTTCGGTGAAGAAGATAGCGTCGCACAGTCGTCATTGTTATCCCTCTTCTAGACAATGTTGGATATTGGGACCTTAAATGGACCAAAACGATTTAGAGAAAGGAAGCCATCAATTGTTGAAAGTCGTAATTGACTTCAAAATTGAAATCTACGATTCGCGTAGATAGATTTAGACTATTAATTTGCTCAAAACCGATTAAGGGTGAATGAGAAATTAATGTTTAAAGTCAGCCCAAAATAACATTTATTATTCATTAATAAAGTGCATGGGAGAATAGTCCCACATCGGAAATTCTCGATGTGTATTCTCTACTTATTAATGAAGATGTGTTAATGGAATTAACACAAAAATAAAAGGACAGGTTACCCCTTAGCCCAGGGCGAGCAGGTGCTCGCACTTGTGAGCCCACCACCCGCCACGTGCGCACATGTGCACGTGTGCAATGTGCGCTTTGTAGGCGCACTTTGATTTATGCTCCAGGTGACATTGCAGTGCCTACGTGGCACTAGGGTGACGTGTCAGGCTCGTACCTGACGTGGCAGCACCTATGCGGCATCCTCGTGGGCAAAGGGAGATGACTGGACAGTTGACTTAGGGAATGGATGGCTACCGTTGATCAACGTTGATCAAATAGGTATGATGGATCACTTGTGATGCGGTCTAGAGCGTTGGATCGCAAAGAGTAACGATCGGCCTGGGATGAGACTTGATCTGAAGCATCGAATCAATGGATCCAGATCCGATGGCCGATGACAATAGGCGGGATCCGATGGCCCAAGGAACACATCCACTCACCCAAAGGACAATTAACCTCTTCTTTCAGTATAAATAGCACCCTCCAGACGATGGAAAACTCACTCAATCCTCTCTTCTCTTCCTCAAGCATTCATCTCATCTTGTGCATTCAAGAGTCCAAGAAGTCTACTAGAAGGTTCGCTGGTCTCAGAAATCGGAGTGCTACGATTCCGAGACGTTCGTCGTCGTTGTATCTTGGGAACGAATTGCAACAATCCGTTAAGCACCGTAGCGGAGCAATATCGTTTACGGAGATAGTGTCGAACACTAGCCTCGACGATCAGTTTGCATACTCTAGAAGCTACCCGAGAATCAACAGTCGTAAACGATATTCCTACAAACTGATATGGCTACCAACGACATTCCGACGGCCGTTCCGACCGTCGTTCCGACCGCCATTCCGACAACCATTCCGCACGGAGAAAAGCCGGAGAAATTCACCGGAACCGACTTCAAAAGATGGCAGCAGAAGATGCTGTTTTATTTAACAACGCTAAACCTTGTACGGTTTTTGCACGAAGACACGCCAGCCGCTACGGAAGGTAGTAAGGCTGCTAGCGATACGTGGTCTCACGGAGATTTTCTGTGCCGCAATTATATACTCAACGCCTTGGACAACACGTTATATAACGTATATTGTTCTCTGGAGACGGCAAAATCTTTGTGGGAATCCCTTGAGAAGAAATACAAGACCGAAAATGCTGGATTGAAGAAATTCATCATCGGTCGGTTTTTGGATTTCAAGATGGTGGACTCAAAAAGCGTCTCATCTCAAGTCCAAGATATGCAATTAATACTGCATGATCTGGACGCCGAAGGCATGAAGCTGAACGAGATATTCGTAGTTGCTGCGGTAATTGAGAAGTTCCCTCCGTCATGGAAGGATTTCAAGAATTACCTAAAGCACAAGCAAAAGGAAATAGGGCTGCAAGATCTGATCCTGAGGCTACGAATAGAGGAGGATAATCAAAAGTTATCCGACTCCAGAGGAACCAAGCGGACTATAGACGAAATGTCCAACCTGGTCGAGCCGAACGCCAAAAAGCCGAAGCAATTCAAAAACAAGGCTCAAGCAAAGAAGTTCAAAGGCTCCTGCTACAACTGTGGAAAGGCAGGACACCTATCCAAGGACTGCAGACGCCCAAAGAAGCCAACCAAGGGGCCAAAGGATGTTGCGAATCATGTCGCAACCTCTCTTGAGGACTTGGATCTCACTGCGGTTGTATTTGAAGCCAACTTGGTGGATACCAACCCGAAGCAGTGGTTCATTGATACTGAAGCAACTCGTCATATCTGTTCCGATAAAGCGATGTTCTCCAAGTATACTCCAATAAATGGCAGGAAGCTCTATATAGGTAATTTCATGACGTCACCAATTGTTGGACTCGGAAAGGTTGTTCTGAAGATGACGTCCGGAAAGGAGCTAACACTCATTGATGTACTCCATGTTCCCGACATCAGTAAGAACCTAGTTTCTGGAGCGGCATTGGTCAAGGCCGGATTTAGGCTAGTGTTCCAATCAGACAATTTTGTACTTACGAAGAATGGTGTCTTCGTAGGAAAGGGGTATCTAGAAAAGGGTCTATTCAAAATAGTTGTAATGCCTGTACTCCGAAATTTTGATGGTAATAAAATAAATGCTTCCAGCTATGTTGTTGAGTGTTTTAATTTATGGCATGATCGACTCGGACATGTGAATAATAATACTCTCAAACGTCTCGTCAAATTAAATTTATTACCAAACGTCAATGTTGACGGAACACACAAATGTGAAGTGTGCATGGAAGCGAAAATGACGAAACTACCTTTTCATTCGGTGGAAAGGACAACAACTCCTCTAGAGTTAATACATAGTGATCTATGTGACTTGAAATTTGTGCAAACTAGAGGAGGTAAAAAAATATTTTATTACTTTTATCGATGATTGCACAAAGTTCTGTTATGTCTTTCTTTTAAGAAGTAAAGACGAAGCCCTAGAGGCGTTCAGAACCTATAAAACAGAAGTTGAAAACCAACTTGACAAACGAATTAAAATAATTCGAAGCGATAGAGGTGGAGAATATGGTGCACCGTTTGATGAATTTTGTACAGAATCTGGCATTATCCATCAAACAACGGTGCCTTACTCACCTCAATCAAACGGTGTTGCCGAACGTAAAAATCGGACACTAAAAGAAATGATGAATGCCTTGTTGATAAATTCAGGTTTATCTCAAAACTTGTGGGGGGAAGCAATATTATCGGCAAATCACATTCTCAACAAAATTCCTCATAAGAAAAATGATAAAACTCCATATGAACTATGGAAAGGCCGCGAGCCATCGTACAAATACCTGAAAGTGTGGGGGTGCTTGGCAAAGGTCGAAGTACCTAAACCAAAGCAAGTAAAGATCGGACCTAAAACGTTCGATGCGATATTTGTCGGATATGCCCATAATAGTAGTGCATATCGTTTCCTAGTTCACAAATCAGACATTCCTGATATACATGTGGGAACAACCATAGAATCTCGGAATGCGATATTCTTTGAAAACGTATTCCCAAATAAAAAGGGAAACGTTGAAAGTGATAACAACGGAAGTTCAAACAAAAATGACGTTACCGAACTTAGCTGTTATAAAAGGACTATTGACGATCAAAGTGAAGAGCCACGTCGTAGCAAACGGGCTAGAGTTGAGAAATCGTTCGGGCTAGATTTCATGACTTTCATGTCAAAAATGGAACCAAGAACATTAAGTTAAGTTCTCTCTAGACCCGATGCTCCAATGTGGAAAGAAGCTGTCAATAGTGAAATTGAGTCTTGTTGGATCCGTTGGGCCGGTTAGAAGAGTTGGTAAATAACCTGTCAATTAAAAACAAACAACCCTTCCTCGAACGATTAAGCTAACACTTGTAAAATGAATTAAGCAGATAAATAAGAGCATAAAAGAAAAGACGAGGCACCAGATGTTTACTTGGTTACAACCGATGTGGTTGTTAATCCAAGGAAGATTAAGCTCAAAAACTCCTTCAGGCGGAGAAGCCTCTTACAGCGTTTAGGCACAGAAAACAGAAGCTTAACTACAACTAAAGCATACAAGTGTTTGGAAATAGAATGATCGTGATTATTGAAAAGCTTCTGGACCAAGGCTATATTTATAGCCTTGGTCGGGGCGCCTGGAAGGGTTCCGGGCGCCCTGGGGGGATAAAACTTTATCCCCCAACGTCCAGAACGCAAAAGAAGCGTTCTGGTCAAACTTCAGGTTCCGGGCGCCCCGGGCTGTTCCGGGCGCCCCAGAGCCAAAAGTCAACCCAGTTGACTTTGGGTCCGTGCTCTCTTCTCCGGTTCAGCTCGCCTCTGGTCCGGGTCTTTCTGCTCCGGCTCCGCTTGCTTGGGTGATCTCTGACATCCGGAATAGGGCTCACCCGAACCCGTCTTCCGGTCTTCTCGAGCGTGCTTCCCTCCGGCTTCTCGTCCCTCGGAATTGCCGCGTGTCCCTTCTCGTCCACCAGCGTACTCATCCGCAGACTTCGTCCCTCGGTCGTCGACCTTCGCGCTAGCTGCGTCTCTTGCTCCCCGAGCAATCTTCCGCTCCGGCTTTCGTACCTCGGAACCACCGCACGCACTTCCTTCTCATCCGCCGGTGTACTCTTCCGCAGCACCTCGTCCCTCGGACGCACAGCGTGCCGTCCTTCTCGCTAGCTGCGTCTTCCGCTCGAGTACCTGTGCTCCTAAGCTCCTGCACACCTAGACACAAGGTTAGAAACAACGCAGGACCTAACTTAACTTGTTGATCACACCAAAACAACCTTGGGGTTCCAACAATCTCCCCCTTTTTGGTGTGATCAACCCAAGTTAAGCTAGGGTCAACACAGATATAAAACAAAATTAAGTCAATTAACTTAATTTGCAATTTAAGTGCAAAAGGGTAGAAAAAATTAGATTTCAAAAAAAATTTAATTTTCAATATTTCTACCTCCCCCTAGACTTATACTTTCTCTTCTCCCCCTTTGATCACAATAAAAATGAGGTTTAAAAAAAATCTAAGGGTTAAAGACTTAGAAAAAAATATCTCCAAAAAAAATTTCTAAATCAATCAAAAAAAAAGTTCTAAGTCATTAAGAGCAATTCCGAGAATCTTTGAAAATTTTATAATAATTTTCACAAAAAAAATCATTCTAAGCCCAAATATATATGCAAGAAAATTTATTAGAATTGATAACGTAAAAAAAATTTTCTTTGCATTTATTTAATTGTTGTTCTAATGCTCTTTATCAACAGGATTTAAATTTCCATTTTAATTTATCAAAACTTCTTAAATCACACTGTTTCAAATTTAAGGCCACAAATATTAAACATGCAACAATTTGTATCATGTTAATTTCTATTATTTTTTGAATTTCAACTTCACAAAAATATGCAAATAGCATAAATTCTAACTTGATAAAATTCCTCAATAATATAAAAAAATCTTTCGGCAATGTGCAAAATTCGTTTGAAAGAATATTTTGTAATTTGCCAGAATTTTTTAACAATAAGAATTTGCAGGAATCTATTAATAATAGATTTCTTAATCTGAAAATATTTTTCGATGAATCAATTTCTAATTCATAAAACTTTTTCAATAAAGTAATTTGTAATTCCAAATTTTTAGGATCAGAAAAAGTTTTCGATAATATTTCTAAATTGCATAATTCTTTCGAAAAACTTCTTTGTGATTCACAAAGGTTTTTTAGCAAAGTTTCCAACTTGCAAAATTCTATTGTTAAGATATTTTGAAATTCGAAGAACTCTTTCGATAATATTTCAAATTTGCAGGATAAGTTTGACAATTGATTTTCTAATATAAAAAACTCTTTCGATGATTTGCAAAAATTTTCAGGCAATTCTTCGATTGAATCATTCAATTGATCAGAGGTTCGAGTACATACCTGACTTACCTTGTCAGTAATTGATTCTCCCCCTATCGAGTTGCTTTCTTCCGAAGATTCTCCCCCTTCATCGATCTCGGGATGTACTTCGGCTGTTGTAGTACTTACCTCGATTTCGGACTCTTCTGTCGGTGGCTCGGTGTCTATTGAGGTGTCAGCTTCTAAATGTTCTTCGTAGAGCTGCAAGAACTTTTCCCAAAGTTCTTTTGCGCTTTCATAATCTGCGACTTTTTTGAAATCTTCCTTTGGTATTACATTCAGAAGATAATATTTTGCCCGCCCATTTGCCATTGACTCCTCACGTTGCTTTTCGTTCCAGAGGCGTAGATCGAGTCTTTCCCCGTTCGTGTTCTTTGGTTCTTCATAACCAAATTTCATTATTAAAGAAATACCAGAATCTGAGTTAAGGTATACCTCCATGTTTTGTTTCCAGATGGAAAACTCCCCCTCGAATGCAGGTGGGTAGTCGCTAGCTCCGGCCGTCGTTTTTGTTGCGTCAGACGGCGGTTAGTCCTTCTGAGGCGTACTCGGCTCTGATACCACTTGTTGGACCCGTTGGGCCGGTTAGAAGAGTTGGTAAATAACCTGTCAATTAAAAACAAACAACCCTTCCTCGAACGATTAAGCTAACACTTGTAAAATGAATTAAGCAGATAAATAAGAGCATAAAAGAAAAAACGAGGCACCAGATGTTTACTTGGTTACAACCGATGTGGTTGTTAATCCAAGGAAGATTAAGCTCAAAAACTCCTTCAGGCGGAGAAGCCTCTTACAGCGTTTAGGAACAGAAAATAGAAGCTTAACTACAACTAAAGCATACAAGTGTTTGGAAATAGAATGATCGTGATTATTGAAAAGCTTCTGGACCAAGGCTATATTTATAGCCTTGGTCGGGGCGCCTGGAAGGGTTCCGGGCGCCCTGGGGGGATAAAACTTTATCCCCCAACGTCCAAAACGCAAAAGAAGCGTTCTGGTCAAACTTCAGGTTCCGGGCGCCCCAGGCTGTTCCGGGCGCCCCGGGCTGCTCCGGGCGCCCCGGAGCCAAAAGTCAACCCAGTTGACTTTTGGTCCGTGCTCTCTTCTCCGGTTCAGCTCGCCTCTGGTCCGGGTCTTTCTGCTCCGGCTCCGCTTGCTTGGGTGATCTCTGACATCCGGAATAGGGCTCACCCGAACCCGTCTTCCGGTCTTCTCGAGCGTGCTTCCCTCCGGCTTCTCGTCCCTCGGAATTGCCGCGTGTCCCTTCTCGTCCACCAGCGTACTCATCCGCAGACTTCGTCCCTCGGTCGCACCCCGTGCCGACCTTCGCGCTAGCTGCGTCTCTTGCTCCCCGAGCAATCTTCCGCTCCGGCTTTCGTACCTCGGAACCACCGCACGCACTTCCTTCTCATCCGCCGGTGTACTCTTCCGCAGCACCTCGTCCCTCGGACGCACAGCGTGCCGTCCTTCTCGCTAGCTGCGTCTTCCGCTCGAGTACCTGTGCTCCTAAGCTCCTGCACACCTAGACACAAGGTTAGAAACAACGCAGGACCTAACTTAACTTGTTGATCACACCAAAACAACCTTGGGGTTCCAACAAGTCTATCATGAATAATCATACTTGGGAATTAGTAGACCTTCCTTCTGGTAATAAAACATTAAGTTGTAAGTGGATACTAAAACGTAAGTATAAAGCTGATGGATCAATTGACAAGTATAAGGCCAGACTTGTAGCCAAGGGGTACAAGCAAGAGGAAGACCTTAATTACTTCAATACATACTCACCGGTGACAAGGATTACGTCCATACGAGTGCTAATAGCCATTGCAGCACTGTATGACCTTGAAATACATCAAATGGATGTTAAGACTGCATTCTTAAATGGTGAATTGGAAGAAGAAATTTATATGGAGCAACCCGAAGGGTTCATGGCTCCTGGAAATGAGAAAAAGGTGTGTCGACTTTTTAAGTCGTTGTACGGACTTAAGCAAGCGCCTAAACAATGGCACGAAAAATTTGACAAAGTAATGCTGTCAAACGAATTCAGAATAAATGAATGTGACAAATGCATTTATGTCAAAAACACACCTGAAGGCTATGTAATTGTCTGTCTATACGTAGACGACATGCTAATAATGGGCAGTAATCATGATGTAATCATGACTACAAAGAAAATGTTGACCAGAAATTTTGATATGAAAGATATGGGTCAAGCAGATGTTATATTGGGAATTAAAATTCTCAGGACATCAGAAGGGATAGTTTTAACACAATCCCATTATGTAGAATCTGTATTGAAAAAATTCAATGCGTACGATCTCTCTACAATGAAAACACCTATGGATCTAAGTCAACACTTAGCGAAAAACCATGGTGAGACCATATCGCAGTTGGAATATTCTCGGATAATAGGCAGTTTGATGTATTTCACAAACTGCACACGTCCGGATATTGCTTGTACGGTCAACAAACTGAGTCGTTTTACGAGTAATCCAAACGACACCCATTGGAAAGCATTGATGCGAGTTCTCAGATATTTGAAATATACTATGAACTATGGATTACATTATGGAAAATATCCCGCTGTGTTGGAAGGATATTGTGATGCTAATTGGATATCAGATACAAAAGACTCCAAATCCACTAGTGGATATGCATTCACGATCGGTGGGGGAGCAGTATCTTGGAAATCCACTAAGCAGACTTGCATTGCTCGGTCAACTATGGAATCCGAGTTTATAGCACTAGACAAAGCAGCTGAGGAAGCTGAATGGCTGCGGAATTTCTTGGAAGATATTCCTAGCTGGGTGAAACCTGTGCCTGCCGTACTAATCCATTGTGATAGTCAATCGATTGGAAGGGCACAGAGTAATATGTATAATGGGAAGTCACGACATATACGTCGTAGACATAATACCATTAGGCAGTTGATCTCGAATAGAGTGATTGCAATCGACTATGTTAAGTCCAAAGATAATTTGGTAGATCCTCTAACGAAGGGGTTGAGTCGAGATCAAGTATACTGCTCATCAAGAGGAATGAGATTAAAAATCTACAACTAAAAACGACTGTAGCGGTAACCCAACCTTGTTGACTGGAGATCCCAAGATCTTGGTTCAATGGGACAACGAAGTTACAGAAGTTGTGGTCCAGCACATTAGATAGTTTATCTCTATCCCAATCCTAGGATGAATTTGTGCTGTCCTACCTCATGTAGTGAGGTTAAACTTATGCTTTTAGTGACTTCTATACCTGATAAGGTGGAGTATGGTAGGATACTCTTGATAGAAGTGTCACCTATGTGAGTGTGAAGACAGGCCGCTTCAATGAAACACTCATGAATCCAAGATGGTATCCATGGCCGAAACGGAACCAACCATGAGAACCTAAAGTAGGTGAGATAGATCTCTGTGTGGGTGTTATTGTCTCAGTATACACCAACAGCTGAGCAGTTCAAGACATCACGTTCACTGCGCAGCCTAGTATACTCGATAGCATTTCACTACGGAAGGTTCAAAGCCATAAGCTACCTCTCCCGATGCAGTGATTTATCGATTGGACTCTTGTAAAATGTCATCATGCATACACGCATTGCATTAATTTCCATTCATATGGGGGATTGTTGGATATTGGGACCTTAAATGGACCAAAACGATTTAGAGGAAGGAAGCCATCAATTGTTGAAAGTCGTAATTGACTTTAAAATTGAAATCTACGATTCGCGTAGATAGATTTAAACTATTAATTTGCTCAAAACTGATTAAGGGTGAATGAGAAATTAATGTTTAAAGTCAGCCCAAAATAACATTTATTATTCATTAATAAAGTGCATGGGAGAATATCCCCACATTGGAAATTCTCGATGTGTATTCTCTACTTATTAATGAAGATGTGTTAATGGAGTTAACACAAAAATAAAAGGACAGGTTACCCCTTAGCCCGCCACCCGCCACCCGCCACGTGCGCAATGGGCGCTTTGTAGGCGCACTTTGCACTTTGCACTTTGCACTTTGCACTTCGCGAGGAGCATTGATGAGCTTAAATTTATGCTCCAGGTGACATTGCAGTGCCTACGTGGCACTAGGGTGACGTGTCAGGGTCGTACCTGACGTGGCAGCACCTATGCGGCATCCTCGTGGGCAAAGGGAGATGACTGGACAGTTGACTTAGGGAATGGATGGCTACCATTGATCAACTTTGATCAAATAGGTATGATGGATCGCTTGTGATGCGGTCTAGAGCGTTGGATCTTCAAAGAGTAACGATCTGACGGCCTGAGATGAGACTTGATCTGAAGCATCGAATCAATGGATCCAGATCCGATGGCCGATGACAATAGGCGGGATCTGAGGGTCACAACTCCTCAGATCCGATGGATGAGATTGAAGTGAGCTTGGTGAAGGGTTACAACCCTGCAGAATGGATGATCTAGATCGATCCAGCCCAAGGAACACATCCACTCACCCAAAGGACAATCAACCTCTTCATTCAGTATAAATAGAACCCTCCAGATGATGGAAAACTCACTCAATCCTCTCTTCTCTTCCTCAAGCATTCATCTCATCTTGTGCATTCAAGAGTCCAAGAAGTCTACTAGAAGGTTCGCTGGTCTCGGAAGTCGGAGTGCTACGATTCCGAGACGTTCGTCGTCGTTGTATCTTGGGAACGAATTGCAACAATCCGTTAAGCACCGTAGCGAAGCAATATCGTTTACGGAGATAGTGTCGAACACTAGCCTCGACGATCAGTTTGCATACTCTAGAAGCTACCCGGGAATCAACAGACAAAATAAAAAAAAAAAACAGAGAGAACACCTTAGTGTCGTGTCCATCACTTCCAAAAACGAACAAAAAAAATGTAAATAGAGTTAGAAATAATAAGATGAGGTCTTTACTAAATTTTATTTTTTAAATTACTAAAACAAAAATGTGTGGCCCTACAACAGGTGGGGCCCTGTGCGATGATCCTACCTGCACCACCCTAGGGTCGGCTCTATAATCAGGAGATGTAAATCGACTTATAGACCAAAAGATCTCAGATTCACATAAAACTAGTTTCTATATGTCCGTCTATCTCTCTAAATTATATTCATGCCCTTAAATATTAATTTGACTCTATATTAAGAGCAATAATTTTTTAAACATGAATATTTTTAAAAATTTGAATTCGTGTTTAAAAAATTATTGGTATCAATAGATTGGGTCAAATTGATATTTAAGAGCATAGATATAATCAAGAAAACTAGCCGAATATATAGGATCTAATTTCATATTAATCAAGATCGTTCGATCTATTAATCAATTTTGGACAAAATTTACTGACGGATCAAATGATCTCGAATTGTTATGAATCTAGTTTTTATGTATTCTTCTATCTTTTCTAATTATATTCATAACCTTAAATACCAATTTGATCTACTATATTTAGAGCAATAATTTTTTAAACATATTCGTATTTAAAAAATTATCTCTCTTAATATATCGAGTCAGATTAAAATTTGAGAATAGAAATATAATCAGGAGAGATAATGAAACACATATAAATTAATTTTATATAAATCCGATGCGGTTTAGTTGATCAATCAATTTTATTTAAAATTGATTTTGAATAAAAATGAGAAATTGATTTACTTAAAATTTTAATATTTTTATATAATTCAAAATTAATTCGATTAATAAAAAAATTAATCAATTCATAGAGATAAAAGAAAAATAGTTAGTTGACTACAATATTTAGTAATTTTAAAATTGTACGTACGGCTTGGTCAAAAAGACCGTCGTGACAATTTCATCCGCCGCGTAATTATCTCCACGCGCAAATCGTGCCATGTTATTATTATTATTATTATTATTATTTATTATTATTATTATTATTTATTATTGTTTTAAGACGAAGGGTGTCCATCATTGCTACATCACGTATATAATAAATGCATTCATTGACTGACACCTGACTGGTTCTGAAGCTGCCACGCTTCCGCTTCCACTCTTCACATATTCTTTAATCCTTCCTACGCAAATGGAAAAAAAATATTATTATTATTATTTTTACTTTTGTTTCCATCCAAGTAAACATCTCAATTGCTTTTCCTACTATAAATTAAATTAATTAGGTATTTTTGAAATATAATTTAATTAAAATTATATGAGAATATATTTGTTTCATATTATGTTGTTATTCCGTTATTATGCAAATGGCCTATTAATTATGAGATATGTGTATATTAATATACTTAGGAAGAAAATCTTGTTCGTGTTTAATAAATGTCCGTGTCTTTTTTATTATTTGAATTGACTTCAGCTGACACCCTGTTCCGTTTCTTGTCAATTTTCATATAAAAACATTATTTATTATTTTATTTTATTTTAAAAGGAAAAAAAGAAACTCATTGAGCATGATAAATGTGAATATTAAATATCTCTGTTATTTAAGTTTTTCCTATAGATTGTCGACTGCGAGAGTAATTATAGGGGACCATTTTATGTTCCACTTGTCAAATATTGTTCAAATTTATGAATTTATAAAAATTTAAAATTGATGAATAAATTAAATTATTTCTTGTTTTATATTGAAATTACATTATCATAAAAAAATACACATAAAAATGGTGCATAAACATAAGTGAGGGCACCTCAAACAACAAGCATTTTGAGACCAAAATTGTGCATTCAATTTCATCTATTCAATTGTAGCAAATCGAGTGTGCTCATTTGACCTTGTATCGCGTATCGTATTCAAAGCGAAATCCTTGGATCGGACAAGCTAGTCGTCGGGATTTCGATCGCAATAGGGCAAGAGCAAGAGAAGCCAAGAAAATGACCCAAAGAAAGCTCATTTAGAACCCACATTTACTTGCCAAGATGTCTTTTTAGAAGCACATGACCCTATCCTGAGTTGCCTACTTTCCTTTCCACAAACTTCTTAAGATATCCATTTACCATTGTTCGATTGCTCGATTTGTAATTTTTAAAATCGAAACCAAACCGACACTCAGTCCTTGATGCAATCTCCTTGTTAGTGTGCCAACCATTCTTGTTTATCAGAGACTGGTTAAACAAAGATTGTTCTTGGAGAAATAAGAGACTAACCAACATCATTAATTGGGAGGTCCTCTCAATCCACAAAGTGGAGATCAAGAAGATCAACTTTGGCTTTCTCTTTAATTAATGGCAGACCTTGCTGATTCATGTGACACTGCAATCTGACTTTGCTCAAAGAAAGAAAGAAACAAAGAAAATCAAAAACAAAAACACAAGAGTAAATGAGTCAGAGAGGTAGACGATACTGGTAAATGAGTCCTTGATTATCCACAAGTCTTCTTATATATATGTGCACTTTACACTCTCTGTGATTGATCATACAGCAAGCTTGACAGCCATGGGAAGGTCTCTGTGCTGTGACAAGGTTGGCATCAAGAAGGGCCCTTGGACTCCTGAAGAAGACATCGTTCTGGTGTCCTACATCCAAAAGCATGGCCCTGGCAATTGGAGATCAGTTCCTACTAACACCGGTGCATCTTCGATTTCAATTGTGAATTGAATGCTTTTTGTTTTAGTTATTGTTCATGCACCTTTGTGAATTGTGATCTTGGGGTTTAGGCTTGATGAGATGCAGCAAGAGTTGCAGATTGAGGTGGACGAATTATCTCCGACCGGGAATTAAGCGCGGAAACTTCACCCCTCATGAAGAAGGATTGATCATTCATCTTCAGTCGATGCTTGGCAATAAGTAAGTAAATCCCTTTCTGTTAGTTTGAATTCATGTAGAGGTTCTGATTTATACTTGTTCAATGGCTATCTGTTACTGCAGATGGGCAGCCATAGCTTCGTATCTTCCTCAAAGAACCGACAACGATATCAAGAACTACTGGAACACGCACCTAAAGAAGAAGGTCGAGAAGAACCAAGTCGGAAATGCGTCCATAGCCTACAACATTGATGGAGCTAGAAATTCTCATGTGTCTATGCTCCCCATCTCAAACTGTGGCTCCTCGACTTATGCTTCAAACATGGAGAACATCTCGGGGCTTCTCCAGCGGTGGACGCGGTCCTCCCAAAAGAAGACCGATCCCGCACAAAATCAAGATTTGAAGTGCCATGGCTTCCAGGATGATCAAGGGAATTGCGATACCGTGTCTGATAGAGAAGTTGGAACATCGGTCCCGTTCGAGGTAGAATCCCCCTCAGAGGCCAGACTCTGTGGAGCTCAACACCATTCTCTTACAGTGCTAGAGAATTGGCTACTCGACGAGGCTGTAGGCATTGTAGATGTCACAGGTATATCGACCGGTCTTTGCCCCGATGGAGTGTACTAATTTGCCAATGATACAGAAGAAAGATCAAAGTGCTAGAAATGTCCAAGCTTTGATATTGCCTCAATGTGCTAGATAATCTCAAAACGAGTTGAATTATTCGGCTACTTTATGTAAGAATTAAGGCATGCATGTCATTCTTGAAAATGTTCATTGTCTGTTGAGGACTGAAATGGTGACTGCAAAGCTTACGACAATGTGATTAGATTGAGCAGTGGCATGGACCAATCTGCCCTAAACCAGAAGGGCACCATTAATGACCTTGAGCCCAGAAGGGGAAAACTGAAAGAAACTTTTCTTGAGAAATTTAATAGGACAGCTTGAATCACAGCCAAAAAAAAACTCATCATGTGAAAGCTTGTGGTCTTTTTCAGTAATTTAGGGGTATATTACACTCAGAAACTTGCTCCTTTGTTTTTCTTTCATAAATGCTTCAAATTTATTAAAAAATAATGGAGACAGAAATAAGCAATCAAAAGTCAGGACAGAGCATGTGCAACCAAGTTTCAAAAAGGAAGCTTTCTTAATTAAGTTTCAGCTATCTTATTCATTAAAACTTTTCCATGTTTCATTTTTTTTAAAAAAAAAATTATCAGATTTATAGAAGCTTAAGCTTTTAACCATCCATTTCAATGTCCAGACTTCATTTTCTGGCTGTGGTAATGTTATCAGACAGACCAATTAAAGATCAGTAAGTTCAGTAATATCTAGGAACATAAAAGCCTAGAGTTATTGCTGTTCCTATTGTTACTATACATTTTCTTTTTGTATTTATTTTGTGTACAGACAGTAATGTGGTATTATTCCTCACTCCTTGCTTGTTCCATTCCTAAATTTTGCCATGCTGCAGGGAAAGTTTATCTGCAGTTTTGCAAATGGAGATTCAGTTACAGCTCTGTTTCAAAGCAAAATTCAGGAGAGGATCTCAAATTCAAGGTTTAATTACCAACTGGATAATCTTACAAACATTGAGTTTGGTCTTATGTAAGCTTGCTCAATTCTAGCAAAATGTGAGATATTAAACTTTCTAGAATAAGTTTTGTATCTTCTTGAGCTTGAAATAAGTTGATCATTCTTCCACCAACCTTGTTTTCTGAAAAATCTGACTATTTATTTTAACACCTTCTGAAAACAAGTCTATTAACCATTAGCTGATGAACTAAATGATAACATCAGTTTCCTACAAAGCATGCAAAACACAAAAACACTCAGCAGCTTCGCCATCATCACCTCTGACAAACTAATCCACCAACAGAAGCTAAACAAAACAAACATTTAGGTTGCAGGACCAAGAATCTAAGGACACTTCGGGCCACCTCTCTTGGTTTTCCAGTTATTGTAGCAGGAACAAACCTGCTTGTTGCCATAAAACCCTGGAGGCACACACAGGCACTTCCTGCAACACTTTTGACAGAAGAACATGCATGGCTTGTGGTACTGCGTCTTGGAACACCTCCTTGTGCACTCCCCGGGGCATTCTATTCGATACCAATCATCCCCCACCCCCGAACGAATCAGTAAACAAATAACCGGAAAAACAAAACAAATCAAAGAAAACAACATCATGACGATCTTACGGTAGGTTGTCAAGCTTCCAGGGCCATATTTGCTCTGCAGATTGCTCCGGTACAGCCCATTCTGCAGTTTCTCCGACGTCAAAGGGAATGCACTTTTAGAAGGGTTGGCTCGAGAGGAGGGCGAAGAGATTAGGACAAGGAGCAGGAGGAGAAGTGAGAGCCTCGCCATTGAATTGGAGAAGACTAAAGTGGAAGGAAGGGGGTAGATGTACAACTACAAAAGAGAGGGAGATTGTTTGGAGTGGTCAAAGCGCACACTGCGCGAGGTGGTGTTTGAAGACGACTAGACGAGTGCGTTTTGGCGCGAAGAGGGAGGAGGGCGTGGCGGGCTGCGAGTGGAGGGAGGTCAATCTGACCAAGATTTTTTTCTTGTCGAATATTATGCATTATTTTAAAACATTAATTAAATAAAATATTTCTCCCTTGGGGAAAATGAATTACTAGTTTGTAGAATCCGGGCCGGTTTTTTTTAATGGGCTCCATTCCTGTTGATCTGATTCAGTCGGCCCATTTATGTGTGGTGGTGATTTCGACAGTAGACGAGCCCAACTGAGCGTAAGTTTAAGACTTTAAGATGGCCAAACTTATTCGATAAAATAATCGAATTAAATAAAAAAATACTTAAAATAAATTAAGTCATGATCATTTTAAAATAAATTAACTTAATCGAATATACGTATACATAATCCATTTTTGTTCTTTAAAATTCAAACAATACAAAAATGGCATTTTTAAAAATGATAAATTAGCGGGAAATAAAAAAAATATTCATTAGAAATTTTTAGCATTTGAAAGGTTTTTTAGGAATTAATTTAATAAATTTTAATTAAAAATGAACCAAATAACTTTTTAAATTAGTTATTGGTAAAAAGATAAAAAGAACATATAATTATTCTTATAGTTAAAAACCATCTTATTTTTAAAAATTATTAAAATAATATTATATTTTATAATTTAATATCTCAAATACCCTTGAATATTTTGGGATAAATTCTACGCTCCATTGAATTTAGTAAAATCACTTTATTGTATGTATTTTCAATTGATTTAAACTTTCTAAAAAAGCTAAGTATATAAATTATCTAGATAATTAATTTATTAAAATAACATAAAACAAATGCCAGTTTTAATTTGTTGGATACAAAATTGGTTATTTCATTTCATATTTTAAAATAAAAATATCTATTTATAAAATCAAATAAACACTTGTTTTCTTTTTTCCTTTTTTATAAACCCTTTCAGTTTAGTAACTGTAATTTCAAAAACGGACTTAATTAATTTCACTCAGTCAAACTGTTTAACCTAAACTAAACTAGTTAATTTTTTAAAAATACAATATTAATTCCCTCATAATTAAATGAATATTATATATATATATATATATATTTTTAAAAAAAAGGAAAATTAGAATTATTTAATATCTCAGATGTTCTGCTGTAGATGTTCTTAGTAACCTCGTTTCCAAATCTAATGGCCGTGTGAGGCGTGAGTGGAAACCCGAAGACGCCGCTCCACTCCACAGAGGACGCCTATACTTCCGTGAATCCAGCGAGAGCGAGCGAGCGAGCAATCCGACTTCCTCACCCTCCCCTGCCGATGCAAGCTTCAAATCTCCATCTTGTCGCATTCTCCCTACCCTCCCTTCGCCCCTTTCATGGTTGGTGCAGGATTGTTCTCTTTTTTTCGGCTCCCTTTGCCTTGATTTTTAGATCTGCAGCTGATTCCCTCTTGCTAGGTTTCTTTTGTTCTGATCGGGTCATCAAAATGGCGCCTTTTGGTTGAGAAGCGAAGCTCAGCGGGTGTGGGTTTTGGTACGTGGTTGGTTAACTGCTGGGTTTTTTCCCCTCTGATTTCGACATTTTATATAGGTCGCTTTCGCTTGATGTTCTTGGATTGAAAAAGTTCGACATTTGGAGATTGTATGGTGGTAGTTCTTGTTTGAGAAGCTAATTCTTCATCTCGAGCTTCTTGGTTCCTTGATTGTTGTGGTGGATTCTCTTTTGTCCTTAGGTTGATGCAAAAATTAGGAAATTTCCTGTGAGGTTCATTGAATCATTGGTGTAGGATGGCTAACAAAAACACGCAGCTGTATTGTCCTGGATGCCGGCATCCTTTCTTATTTTGTCTCAGCTTTGCCATAATACTGGTTCTTCCCTACCTATTTTTCTTGGATTATGCCGGTTCAAAAGAGAAGTTCTTTTCAATGATTGAGAATCGGAGAACCCCTTTGAATGACCGTGAGGATGAACCCACATTGTCGACAGAGTCAACTTTTCGAAATCAAAATGGACCAGCAGATGAGGATCTTGAGCGATGTAATCCGAGTAAAGCAATGTTGAAGGTTTTCATGTATGATATGCCTCCAGAGTTTCATTTTGGTCTTTTAGATTGGACAGGAGATGGAAAGAGTGTGTGGCCGAATATCCAGACCAAAATTCCAGAACATCCCGGCGGGTTGAATCTACAACACAGCATTGAGTACTGGCTGACATTAGATCTTCTCTCCTCAAGATTCCCTGACCGGAGTGCTCCCTGCACGGCTGTAAGGGTTGATGATTCTCGTGAAGCTGATGTTGTGTTTGTGCCTTTCTTTTCTTCTTTGAGCTACAACCGCCATTCTAAAGTTAAACCACCTGAAAAAATTAGTAGAAATAAAGTACTGCAGAAGAAGTTGGTGGAGTATTTGACAGATCAAGAAGAGTGGAAACGGTCAGGGGGGCGAGATCACATTATAATGGCACACCATCCCAATAGCATGTTAGATGCTCGAACGAAGTTGTGGCCTTGCATGTTCATTCTTGCAGATTTTGGGCGATATGCTCCCCATGTTGCTAATGTGGAGAAAGATGTAATTGCTCCCTACAAGCATATGATCAGGACATTCTTTAATGACTCATCTGAATTTGATACTCGGCCTACTTTGTTGTACTTTCAAGGAGCTATCTACAGGAAAGATGTAAGTTCTTTTCTATTAATGCTACTTAATAATTGTATTTTTTCTCTCCATATTTTTCATTCATCACTTTAAGTGGCACATTTTGATATACCAATTGGTTAACCAATGGCAAACATCTTCTTGATACTAATTACTACATATTTGTGTATGAATCAACACGAGAGGGACTAAATTCAAATAACATTTTTAATTTGAAAGTCAGAAATGAGTCTGCACTTGAGTCTAGGTAAGGCAGATAACTCTATTAAATAATTAGGAAAAGTAGTGACATATAGCACATTGAGATCATTTTAACTTTCCTAACTCTCTCGCCATTCTCAGTTCCCACTGAATTCAGTTGCTTGTTGAGTGGTCATCGAAGTCTAAGATTTTATTGGTTCATATCTGCACATTTGCAGTTACCATACTTATAAATTGGAATGTCAGACAAAAAGAATGATTACACTAGAGCAGTAACTTCACTTAATGTTATGAAATCCTTTTGCAGATTTGCCATCTCTATATAACTGAAACTCATATCAACTAAAGTGGATCGATCGCAAGTAAAACTCCAACTGATTGGCTAATGAAAATTATAAGGACTATAACTGCAAATTCAGCTACTTGTCAGCCCATGATAAAACATTGACCTTCCTGTGTTGAAATTTACTGACATCATCTTGATTTTTTTCTTGTTTTAAGTCAAGGATCAACTCTTTCCTTTCTAGATTAACATCATATGGATGTGCCTAGTGATCAACTTGTCAATCCTCACCATATGTGCGAATGCATATAATGAATGAGTGAATAACATTCTTACTAACATCGTTTCATGTCATTCCCACCATATTCTCGCTAAGGGTTTCTCTCTTCCCCCAAATGGTCTATTTCTGAGTTGTTTCTTGATCAATAGTTTTTTTTTTTTTTTTTTTTTTTGCATTGCATCTTTAACCCTGATTGTTTAAGTTGACCCAATCACTATAATTTCATTGTGTTCTACTATGTATCATTTTCTATTCATTTTGTGGATACATGTCTTTCTATTTGAAGTGACTCCACAAGAAATATTAGTTCATGGTACCTCTAATGAGCCATTTTACATATAATTATCAGATGTTTAGCTCTATAGTTGGATGATATGGTATTTTTGCATGGTTACTCTTAGTTAAAATCTCTTGCATTGCCTAGTTATTTTGATCATTGGGAAAGTTGTAGTTTTCCTCAAGTTATTATCGAAATGCATTTACCTCTATGCATTATTCATTAGATTTGTTGGCCAATACCACTATAAACTGCATGTTGATGTGGATATGTGTGGGTTCCCTCATGTTCTTATGAGTAAAGTGATACAGAACTTGCCATTACACTGGAATTTTGACCATCTTTATATCTTAGTTAAATGTGCATTAGGGGCAACTATATCAATATTCTTGAAAAGTATCACTCCTTATAATGGCATAGCCAGTATGCCCAAAAGAGAGATGCCCATGAATTATTTTGTTCTAACAGTAGCATGATTTGTTAATTCAAAATGAATTATTTTACTGATAAAAAATTATAGAGAATGAATTATGCGATTCTGGATGAATACCATAGAGAATGGGCTGACTCTTAGAACACTTGTTGTTTACTCGGATGGATGAATATAAGTAAAAAAGGAGAGGACAGAGAGGGAAAGGAATAGGGGAATTACATGAAAACATTCCATCCGTGTGGTTCCTTTTGTTCCTTTCCTACTCCAATCTTCTGTCCTATTCATTCACCCAGGAAAAACGCCCTAGAAGTTTGTTAAAGAGCATTAGCAGCTTCTATTTTACAGACTATGGCATTAAACTTATGTTATATGTATGCTTAATGAACATCTAGTTCTTTTGCATGTTTTTGGTAAATATATATGCACAGAGGTACGACTTGGACATGCTGCTATGGATTTAATGGAAACTATCATCAAACTACTAGCCATAGTTTAAAATCTCATGCCGAAACATTTCATTCACCGGCACCGACACAAGCATGCCTCTAGTGCCTATATGCCTCGAGGCCCTGTGGACGCGTCGTGTGACTCTAGGCAGGATAGCAGTTATTTTGCGGGTTGACGAGAAGAGGAAAGATTGAGGAGGACGAGAAGAGCAACCTCTAAGAAGAAAACTTTTTATTAAAATTCGGGGTTCATCCCTCAACATCTAAACATAACTCTTATATAGACCACAACCTAAGACTCAAATAATGAAAGAAAATACAATTAAAAGATCTTAATTCCAATCTTGTAAAGAAAGAATAAAGACAAATCCTCTCTAAAAAAATACCAAAAATATGAAAATTAACCTAAATACCCAAAAAATAAAAATTATCAAAAAATAGCAAAAAGGCCCTGAAAAGGGTTTAAACGGTGGAATTTAGGGCTGAAAATTTGACGGTTACGGTTTCACCAAAAACAAATGTAGGTTTTCGAATTATGCATGTGTGACGACAAATAGAGCTTGATTCCGAGTACTGAGTCAAAAGTTATGTTTGTTTGAAGTTTGAAGGCTCATATTTGACTTCAACATGAGTTGGGCCTGCATCATTGTGCTGCTGGCGATGCATTCAATGGCATCTGACGACATGTTCGGAGGCGTCGCTCAGGCCTAGTGACGCGTCCGGAGGCATCGCGCAAGCCAGCAATGCATTTGAAGGCGTCGCCTTGGCCTAGCAATGCGTCCGGACGCGTCACGTGGGCTAGAATAGGGCAGGGGAAGGTTTTAATTTAATTAAATAACTTATCTTAATAGTTTATTTTTATTTTTTAAAAATATTTAGATTAATTTTTTTATTTTTAGTTAATATATTTTATATTTACTTAGACGACTAATAAATGCTTCAGTTAGGCGATGTGAAACTATGATAAACATGCATATCAAACGAGGAAGAGGATGACCAAAAAAGACTTGGTTAGCAACAATAAAACAAGATAAAATTTATTTAAATATAGATGATGATATAATAGGAGATAGGGCTCAATGGCGTAAAAGGATTCATACAGCCGACCCCACCTAGTGGGAAAAGACTTGGTTGTTGTTGTTTGTTGTTGTTGATATTTAAAAAATACCGAAATTATGTCGGCACGACATGATACAGTACTGAAATTGTATCGTTCCGGTACAAGATCGAAATCCTAGCACGACTCGAGATTTGAAATCATGCTACTCACCCTACATCAAATTAGCTATGTGATGGTTGGTAGGATAAATTAATACCAATGATGGTTGGTCTATAGTATGGTGTATAGCTTGTGAGAGCGTGCCCAGTTGGCCTAGAGGATGACAGATTTGCTATAATGAAGCAGGGATCAAATCTCGGCAAGTGCGCATACCCTCTAGGAAAAATTCCTTCCACCCCTTAGCCACTTGCCGGTCGACTATAAACTGACCCCGTGATTACTTTCCTTCACATAACTTGGGTCATTCCTACTTACATGGTTTAGTAGGATTAGTATAATGTTATCTTTATCTCTTGTAGTGTATTTAAAGGGTCGATGGTGTAAGTGTTTGGCGTTCAAGAAAAATAAAAACAGTATTTTCAAGTCTCTCCCCTCTTCTAATATGCTTCTTCACGGTTCGATCATCGAGGTCTTCCTTCTGGGTGGCTTCGTTTTTTCGTTACATGGTATCAGAGCCAGGTTGCATTCGTGAAGAAGGTATCGTTTTTTTTTAATATGAAAGGTGGTGGTCGTATTGCGGGACTTGGTATGATGCTCTTGAATCAGTCCAACTATCGGATTTGGAAAACTTGTATGGAATCGTATCTCTAACGAAAAAACGAAGATAACATTATACTAATCCCACTAAACCATGTAAGTAGGAATGACACGTACCACTAACCATGTAAATAGGAATGACTCGTACCACTAACCATGTAAATAGGGATGACTCATACTACTAACTTGATCTTAAGAAATAAAGAAATCTTATCACCACGAATGCAGAGAAGACGTGGCCAACATCACTTTAATTTGTAATACTCCCCCTTAAATTGATGTCTTCCAAATCAGCCCAAGTTTAGAACGTAGGTCTTCGAATGGACCCTTTGAAAGGGGCTTTGTAAAAATGTCAACGATGTTATCTTCACTTCGAACAACAACCATGTCGAAAATCCCGCTAAGCACTTTTTCACGGATGAAGTGATGCTCAAGTTCAATATGTTTCGTCCTTGCGTGGAAGACGGGATTTGATGTAAGCTTGATCGCACTTAAGTTATCTCCATGAATAGGAACCGATCCATCAATGGGTTCTTGGAGATCTTCAAAAAGTCTACGAAGCCAAACACATTCTTGAGCGGCATGGGCCGAAGCTTTATACTCGGCTTCGGTGGTGGACAGTGACACCGAACTTTGCTTTTTGCTGCACCATGAAATACCTGTTTTTCCGCATAAAAAAACGAATCCGGATGTTGATCTTCGATCATCTAAATCTCCACCAAAATCAGCATCCACAAATCCTTCCAAAGAGAATTTTGCACCCTTCTTGTAAAATTAGCTCATGTCAAGAGTGGAATTAACGTACTTCAATATATTCTTTGCCTCCTCGAGGTGTGGCTTCCTCGGTGCTTGCATATATCGGCTAACAACGCCAACACAGAAGGCAATATCCGGTCTTGTTATTGTCAAATAAATCAGGCTTCCCACAAGGGCACGATAGAGATGGAGATCCGATAGTTGTGTTCCTTCGTCACGACGAAGCTTCGTACCTACATCGAGTGGCGTTGACCGCTTCTTCCCGTTTATCATTCCGAACTTCTCAACGAGCTTCTTGGCGTAGCTGGATTGAGACACAAAAACCCCATCATCCAAATTTTCAATTTGTATTCCGAGAAAGTTACTCACCTCGCCTAGCTTCTTCATGTCAAAACGCAAGGATAGTTCTTCTTGAAGTCGAGCAACTTCTGAATGATTGCTGCCCGTTAATATAATATCATCGACGTATAGTAGAACAACCACAAAAAATCCTTGGCTTTTCTTGACGAACATACTTGAATCCGAGTCGGATACCACATAACCACAAAATTGTAAAAATTCTGCAATTTTTCCGAACCAGGCTCGCGGGGCTTGCTTTAATCCATAAAGTGCCTTCTTCAGCTTGCATGCAAAATCCGGATGACTTTCGGATTCAAATCCGATTGGCTGCTCCATATATATATGTCTATCAAGCTCTTCATATAAGAATGCATTTTTGACATCTAGTTGCCATAGTTTCCACCCGAAATTAGCTGCTAAGGCAAGAATGGTGCGTACCGAAGTCATTTTCGCTACTGGACTAAAGGTTTCCTCGTAATCTTCTCCATATTTTTGTGAGAATCCCCGAGCGACCAGCCTTGCTTTGAACAGATCTATGCTCCCGTCAGCCTTCCTTTTAATGCGAAAGACCCATTTACATGAAACCGGCTGCACTCCGGGAGGCTTCGGAACTAAGTCCCATGTTTCATTTTTCAGCAATGCATCCATTTCTTCCTTCATGACAACCTTCCACTCCTTTACTCCTTTGGCTTCTTCATATGAAGAGGGTTCTTCGTCATCAATTTGATTAGCAAGAAAGCATGAAAAGGTAGTGACGAAATTTTCATCTCTATAACGAGGAGGTCGATCAACATTTCTTCTTGGCCGTTGATTTTTTTGAACATTCTCGCCTTGGTCCACACTCCCCCTTTCTTCTTGAGTTTCTAGAGAAGAATTTTCTGGAAAGCGAGACAGCGGCAAGGTAACCATGTCATTCTCTTCTCTAGGTGGCTCTTCAAAGTGATAGGAGGAAATCTCGTCGAAGATGACGTTGCGAGACACAACACATTTATTTGTTGTAGGATCCAAACATCTCCAACCCTTTCTTCGTTCATCGTAGCCGACGAAAACGCATTTAACTGCTTTTGCATCCAACTTACTCCTTTGAGAATCCTGCAAATGAACATAGCAAAGAGATCCAAATACTCGAAAATGCTTCACGTTTGGTTTAACACCATACAACAATTTGTATGGTGCCTTGTTATTTGTCGAACTAAGGGGCGTCCGATTGATCACATGGGCTGCACAATTCATTCCCTCCGCCCACAGCTCATTGGGCAATTTCTTCGCGTGCAACCAACTCTTACAAGTCTCCACAAGATGTCTGATTTTTCTCTCCGCAACTCCGTTTTGTTGTGGTGTATTCGGACATGACAACTCCCTTTTAATACCATTATCTCGGCAGAAGGAGAGAAATTCATTTGAACCAAACTTGCCTCCATTGTCTGTCCGCAACGTCTTAATTTTTCTGCCTAATTCCCCTTCGACGATTTTCTCGAAGTCAAGAAAAATAGAGAATGTCTCTGACTTATGCTTCACAAAATAAACCCACGTGAACCGAGAATAATCATCTACGAACAACAACATATAATTACCTTCAGAGTAGGATGTAGTTTTTGTTGGACCCATCAAGTCACTATGGATCCGTTCTAAAGGAGTCGTGCATCGAGAGGTTGAGTTCTCAAAAGGAAGTCGATGTGACTTTCCGAATTGGCACCCTTCACAAACTCCTTCATTGTCAATCTTCATGGAATCAGGCAACCCTTCCACCACCTTCTTTTGGATAATGACCCTCATTTTTGTCATATTTATATGACCAAGTCTCGCATGCCACAAGGAAGACGTATCATTGCTCCTCATCTTCTCGATATAAGAATTTGACGCCGACAAGACAAATAAATATTTCACCCTCGTACCTGTATGAACAACATCGGCCTTGATTTCCTTGACGTTCCGAAGAAACTTCACATCTCGCGGCCCGAAGAGCACGAAATTTCCAGCATCCACCGCGTTTGCGACGGAGAAGAGGTTCTTTTGTATCTCTGGTACATGATACACACTATTGAGAGTGATTGATTCCCCATGGTCATTATCGACGACAACAGGGCCTTCCTTTCGAAATTTATGAAGATTATTATCTGCGGTCAGGATCCCACTCCTGCCGTCGTGTGTCCAAGAACGCGAGAGGATGGACTCATCTCCGGTAATGTGGTGACCGCATCCGGAATCCACGATCCACTCTTTGTTGGTAGAAATTTTCTCGTTTAAACTTCCTTCAGCCATCAAGCAAGGCACCCACTGTGAGTCTTCGATGATTGAGTCAGCGAGAAAACAATGAATCCAATCTTCTTCCTTTTGTTCTTCTCGTTTCTCCGCAACGTCCGCATAATTCCCTGACTTCAACTTAACTCGACAATTCCTCTTGATATGGCCGAGTTTGCCGCAACGATAATACTTGAAACTTTTCTTCAGTAACTTCGAAGATTCTCTTTCCGGTTTACTTTCATCTTTCATCGAGTCACCTTTCTTTGTGAACAAGGCATTGCTTGATTCTTCCTTGATGCGCGTTCCGGCCATTTGTCTAGCCAACAACTCTTGCAAGGAGAGAAGGTTCTCAAACTCTTTAAGCGATGATTGTTGAGCCCACCCTTGAATTGAGGTGACAAATGGAGTGTACTCCGGCCGAAGTCCACAAATGATATACCGCTTCAACCGAGCATTCGAGATCTTTTCTTCGGGATTTAGAAGAGAGATTTCCGAACACAAGTTCTTCACTTTCAGAAAAAATTCTGAACATGACATTCCATCTTGCTTTGCAACCGCCAACTCATTCTCGAGTAATTATAGTCGAGCTTCATTCTTCTTGTTGAACAAACGATTAAGCGTATCCCAAATCTCTCGAGCCGACGCACATCCCATTATATGCTCGAAGATCTCATGTGAAATAGACCTCTTTAAAACAAACTCTGCCTTCGCATCACGTTGCTTCCAATTCTTGAGCGCTTCCGCATTAGCCTTAAGAAATAAAGAAATCTTATCACCACGAATGCAGAGAAGACGTGGCCAACATCACTTTAATTTGTAACAGGGACGGGGTGTGAAGGATACCTAGGGTGAGCGTAATTACTTTTTTTACTACAATGGCTTGTGGGAGGCATGGGGCCTCAGGGTATGCCATGACTGTCGTCACTCTTCCTGTTGTTGCTTTCATCCATATGTGCCAACTTCTTGAAATTAGGTTTTTCGTCTTTTTTTTTTTTTGGTTTGAGAAGTTCAGGTTTTTCTTTGAAATAACGGGTTTTACTTTCTTGAGGTACATTCGAACTGAGTAACTACTATTGCCACAGTTAACATTAGATCTGGTTCCAGAGTGATGCATTAATAATGAGATACTTGTATTCTATTAAGAATGGACCGAACCTTGTTTATCAACCGATGACTAAAATCATCATCCTGCCCATATATTTCTGTTCTGTTTCTTTCCAGATCTATCAATGAAATTTTCTCTTAGTTTTTTTTACATTGACATTCTCTGATTCCTCATATACCCCTTTGTACCGTCGTCGGATACCATGCTCAAGCACCACCGTCTCTGTTGATTATATGTAAAAACCTCTATAAATACCCACATTGGACACTTGGATGCACACCCCTATCTAATACTTAATTACACTTTGAACACTTTGATCCATGCCCATATCCAATACTACTAAGTTATTCACGAGTTCGAATAACATAGATGACACTCAACCAAGACCTGTTTGTTTCAATCACCTCTTGGTCATGTTGAACAGAAAATTTACTACTATACATTTTAAGTTTGGCAGTAGAACCATGAAATTATAAAATCGTACTGCATTCAAGTTGATTCTTTTATTGAACATAGTTTCTGAAATTATTTGATAATTTCTCTTTGCGGTTTGATTTAAAGGGAGGCTCAGTTCGACAAGAGCTATTCTATCTTTTAAGAGATGAGGAAGATGTGCATTTTTCATTTGGAAGCATCAGTAAGAATGGGATCAGTGAAGCTAGTCGAGGAATGCACGCATCGAAGTTCTGTCTGAATGTCGCCGGAGACACTCCATCTTCCAACAGACTATTTGATGCCATAGCAAGCCACTGCGTCCCCGTCATCATCAGCGATGAGATTGAGCTTCCGTATGAAGACGTCCTCGACTATTCCAGTTTCTGCATATTTGTGCGCACTTCTGATGCCGTCAAGAAAGGGTTTCTCATCAAGTTGATCAGAGGAATAAGCCGAGAGGTCTGGACCCAAATGTGGCAAAGGTTGAAGGCAGTCGAAGGCTATTTCGAGTTCCAGTACCCTTCTAAGAAAGATGATGCAGTTCAAATGATATGGCAGGCAGTGGCCAGAAAAGTGCCAGCAATTCGGCTCAAGCTGCACAGAGCAAGGCGGTTCGCGCGGTTCAACACAGAAGATCAAATTAGAAGCTTTAAAAGCTTTAAAAGTGTGTCATTGAGGAGCCATCACCCCCGAATTCATTAAACAGTTTCGTGAAGATTTTTACAGCAACTTCTTTGTTTTCTTTGTGGAGTGTCAAGGAATTGGAGGATGAAATGATGGGATTCTACATTTTGGTATTGAGAATAAGTGTTGTTTTAGTAATGAACGCTAGTGGAGTAATACGATCCAGTATCGTTGGTCCTACGATAAACGATAAAGTATAAGTAAATCATCGAGCATATTTCACATAGCTTCTTCTTGATGGTATAAAAAGGAAAAAATTATATATATAAAAAATAATATTTCATTAGTTTGATAAAATAAATCTAGCAAAAACATTTTTAATAAAATAAAATATATTCTTATTCATAACTTTTGGCAATCTATTTTGCTCCCCTTAGAATTTAAAATGTTATAATTTACCTTCCTAATTTATGGACACTTTTAATTTTCAACACTAAATTTATATATTATCATTTAAATAAATATTATATTTAATCTCAAAATTAAAAGAAGGATTTTTTTAAGGCCATAAAAAAAGAGCAACCCCCAGAAGGACTATTAAAAGATTACAGCATTGTTGCTTTTCTGTTGGCCGTCCAAATCACGTTACCAGATCGAGATGTCGCTGTTGGACGGCTGAGATTGATCTCCTATCCGTCGTCTTTAGTCGTCGTTGCTTCCTCGATCGATAGATCGAACTCCTCTAACCTCTTCCTGGTCTCGCGTTCTGGCAAGGCGATCAATCGCGATCGGTTCTTTCTTCAGGTGAGATCTCTACCGAATCCTCTCTCTCTCTCTCTCTCGTCTCTGGTCTTGTTTCAGCTCCTTGATTGCTGGATTGATCTCCTTCCGGTGGCCTCCTTAACCTGTTTTCGAACCCTAACCTGTTGTTTTCCTATTTCTGAATTGAATTCTCCTGATGTAACATATAATTGTTGGATTTGCTTTTTATAATCCCTTTCCGATTCAATCTATTGGTCTCAGTAGGTTTTAGTCTATGGTTTCTATGGATTCATCTTCTGATATTTCTCGTATGGTGCTTTGCAGTGGGAAATGGGGATAATTAAGGACGTCCTGCTGCTGCTGATGTTGCTCGTAACTCCGATTCCAGATGTGTTCGGGATCCCTGTCACGGCGCCTGCCTTTATGTGGTCGCCTCAACATTACGGGTATCTAATTCACTCATTGAACAAATATCTTGCTAATTGTGCTTGTTTTTCCAATTACGCTCATGATTGCTAACTGAATAGTTTCTGTTTGAATCATGCTTCGATTTAAGCTAAGTCATGAAAGTTTTCATTTTATTTTGTTCTGTTCTTGTTCATAAAGGAGTTGATTTCAATGTCGATAGCGATTGTTCTCACAACTGACAGAATTTTAACATTAAGATCTCAATATCAGAAAAACACGCATCTCTTGATGGCTACTACATTTTCACAGTTCATGGCACCTTTTTGTCTCAACCTTAGTCGTATTGATATCACTAAAAACTTACTGTTTGAAAGTAACATAGAAGTTCAGGTGAAAAGAAAGTATACTTATTCAAATTTAGATTGTGTCATTTGATTAATTTTTTTATAATATTCTCACTAAACCAGAAAAGGCTAAGTGATCATTTATAGAACTACCGGTATGAGAGCATACAGTTTCTCAGTAGTCAGTATAAGACTTATGAACAGTGTGGATAGAGTTAATATAGAGAATCTTATCTATATATCGATGACTTAAGGCAGTGCAATTCAACTACTTGTGTCACTACTACAATTTGTACTGCAAGGTGTCTTTCTTTTCATGTTTTGAAGGAAAATTATTTCTTCTGTTTTCCTTGTTGTGATGCAACTTTTTGAATTTGGAACTCCTCGCCTACTTATTATGCAGATCATCAAATGTTGACAAGAAAGAACTTGTTGTCTACCAAACAATCACCCCTAGGGATTTAGCTAGTTTGGTTTTGTCTGAAGGAGGTTGGTCAGACTTGGTGGTGAGCTATCCACTTAATTATAAACTATATATTCTAATGCACTTTTGTTATTCGAACCATTTACCATTTAAGCCAATATTGACTCAGGAATATCTCTCTGTAGTGCTCTAGGGAAGACGCTGACGAGAATATTGATGTAGCTATCCTTTTTATTGGAAGAAAGGTAATAAAGTTGGAAAGTTTTGCACTTGCCAGTTTATCGATAAGCACAGTTTTGTTGAGATGTGGACCATCCTTTGAAATTGATACTCTTTGAAATTGATACTAAGTATTTAATTGAAATCTATTGGCTTCTCTATAGCAAGTGGAGAATGAGGTATGCAACTTATTTATTTGATCGAAGGATTTGTCTATCATTCTGGGTGGAACATGTTATCTTTATATGGAAGTTGAAGCATTAGATAATGTTTTCTGTAATAAATTTCAAATCACTGTATTTTGGTTTTGTTTCCCCACTTGATATGTTTATGATACATCTGAGTATTTCAAATTTCAAAATCTTGATCATGCATCTCTATTTTGGCTAATGTCCATGTACCTACCGCCTTGTTCTTTAGTTGCAATCATCAGATGTCTCTAGTGCTAAAGTGCAAGACCCTTCTTTGATTGAGATGCTCAAGGTAGGTTTTTTTTGTGTGTGTGTGTTCTTTGTCTGTGCACTCTGATCAATGTTTTTGTTAGATTATGCTATATGAATTTATTTTTCTGCGTTGTTGCACAGTTCACATTCACAACGTCAAATGTCTCCATGGCATTCCCATATGTTACCATTGATGAACTGGAGACATTGGAAGACTCTTTGGTAAAAGGTTTTACAGAAAATTGTGGACAAGGATCAGGAATGAATCGTATTGCTTACTTGAACACTTGTTCCATTAATGGAGAAAATGGTAGGAAACTTGAAGGCTTGCATTCACTTGAGGTAAACTAGTTTGATTGTTTCTAACTTGTTGCTTATGCATAACTCTTTGACCTAATATGATTAAAGTATTAAATGTGGTAGGGCTTTTTGGATTCAAGGACGAGTGGGAAGACTGATTTGATTGTTTTGTGCCATGGAAGTTCTGAAGAGTCAGATAGCACTCACTCAGAAGGTTTATATGTTTCTAAAAGATGTAGTTTGGTCATTTCCCACAGTAAATCTTATGGTTCCTGGGTGGATCAGTAATTTGATTTTGTTTTGTTGATATCTGCAGGGGAGGTTCTGTCGGACGTAGTTGATTTACTAAAGGAGTCTGGTGCCAAGTACACATTTCTTTATGCTTCTAGACCTCACGGGATTCAGTATCCGACTCGTTTGGCAGTGAGGTATCTTGCAGAAGGCACCGGCAATGCCTCTGCAAACTCAACTTGTGATGGAATCTGCCAATTGAAGTCATCACTCCTTGAAGGAGTTTTTGTTGTAAGCTTTTCATCTCTGTGCTTCTCAACCTGCATAAATCCTTATTTTCATGCTTTTGGTCAAAATCTTCATTTTGTAATTCAAAATGCATTGCAGTTTACTTTATTTTAAATACTTACAGTTGCATAATTATATGCAATTTAATGGCAATAATGGGATTATTGTGGATTCCTGTCATATTCAGAATTTGCATATGATAACTTACTTTAATGCTTCTTCGCTACAACCTGCATCAGCAAGGCACTAATTAGGTCATAGTATTTATTTAGTCCAAAAAATTCCTAATTACATTTCTTTTGTTGTTTTGTTTTTCTCTTTTTTCAGGCAATCGTTCTACTCATAATATTGATATCGGGTCTATGTTGCATGGCTGGAATTGACACACCCACAAGATTTGAGACTCCCCAAGAATCTTGAGATGGTATATTAAAGAATTTTGTGTGAACCTAATCCACTAAGTTCTCATCTTTGCCAGATTTTATGGGTATATTTGTTTTATTTGTTTTGCCCATCAATAATACACTACGAGTAGTTTGTGTACATGACCAAGGAATTTGTTCTTAAAAACTTTGACCTCTCACAGGCCAAAGTTACACCTTTCATTCATGTTGTATTATCAGTTTGTATTGCTTCAAGAATTTTTCCTCTCTTCTTGAGTTGGAATGTATTTACTTAAATGGATAATAAACAAGGAGAGACAGCAAACAGAAATTGAACAAAACAAATTTGCAGCCGAGTAACTGTAATTCATTGTAATTTTATCATCTTTTTTCTCTTTTCGCCTCTTGTATATATCTGTCTACCCTATTAGACTAAGTCTTAGGTTTCTCGAACTTTGAGACTTATGAACGGAATGTTTAAGTTGCATTGTTAAAAGTTTCTAGTTTTCATTTGTTCACTAATAGATCAATGGGTTTTAGCTACTTTTATTAGATGTGTATAAACTTTAGAAAGAAATTAAGGTTACATAGAGTATTTAAACTACAACAAGAGTGAACCTGGACATGAAGATTAGCATTTTAGGGTGAATTGATTAGTAGAAATAAGAATTAAATGTGACGAATCCAAATATATAAATGAGTGAAGAAATGAATTGATCTAGTAAATTAACTTTAAAAGTAATTTTAAATTCTTAATATGTTTGAATTTTCCAAATCCCTTTTTTTCTGATTAGGACTTGGATGCTTTCTTTGTCCTATTATTACTCATCTGTCTGCAGAACTCGTCCATGTTCAAACATTTCAGCTTTGATCTCTCGACATTTTGTTTGTTTTTTTCTGTGCGTCAAACTGACAGCAAAAAGATTTGATCACTTATCCATTCGGAGAAATTTATCCATTTCATCAGATAAGCATCCTTTTCAGGATGGCAGTGACACAGCATTTGATCGACTAAATTACGTTGAGATAGATGCCAATCAAGCAGAAGTAGGTGAGTTGATAACCTCAAACCCTTGTCACCATGACATAATCAACTCATTATCATTTTAGCAACACGTATATCTGAATCTGAAGTAATTAAAATAACCTGTGTTGCCCACCAACACCAATGTCATTATGTCAAGTCCAGTTAAGCTCCTTGATTCCTTCCTGTCTGCTGTTCACTGCTTTGTATGATGCTACTAATTCAATGCCATTATTCTGAATGATTTCACAGTTTGGTTAGATAATCTTCAACAGAGAACCAGACATTCAACTCATTATACTGGATTGTGTAATCTACAAAGCCAAGTCCTAGTTTTTTGAACAAATTCTTGGAAGGTTTTGTGGTGTCTACTTCGGTTTTTTTCATTATTAAGATATCTATAGGTTTTCAACTTTTTGGAACAGGAGAGAGAATCGAGTTACAGGCACGAGTTTTTAAGTTGGATATTGATAGTTCATCAAGTGAGGACTCGATAGTAGTGACTGGGGATTGAAGAAGGTTTGGTTCGTGAAGCTGGAAATTTTGGGTGCAAAGTTGACTCTTTTTGCCGGCGATGCTTCGCCCCCGCCGCCGCCGCCGCCGCCGCTGCCGCAGCCGAATTCGAAACATCCATGGCGCTTCAGGCTGTGCTCTGTTTTGAAACCCGGGGAAGGCGGTTGAGGGAGATGCTGCGGAACCAGGTAGCTGCTGCTGCCGCCGCCATGAAGGAAGGACTGGTTGGGATTCGAGTTGTTGTCCAAGGAGGAAGATGCGTGATCGAGCAGGCGCGAGAGGGCGGAGTAGTCGGCGGCCTCTAGTAGCTCCGAGAAGGAGTAGGATTTCGGAAGACTGAGGAAGGTTTCGTCCTCCACGCCGGAGTCTTCCTTGTCGGCGTCCGTGGCGGATTGGTGGTGGCCTCCCTTCTTGTAAATCCGGCAGAGGACCCAATCGTCCAGCTGAGATAAGAATCGACGCCGTCAAAAAAAAGATGCAATTATTAACCAAAGAAAATCGATCTGCACGCAGATCGAAATTAGATGGATCGGTACCCTCATGGAGGAATCCCTGGTGAGTTTCTTGGGCGTGTAGTCGTGGCTGTTCCTGGCGTGCTCCGCCTCGGTGAGGCGGTACTCGTGCATGATCCACTCGGTCTTGACGCCTCGAGGCGGCCGACCGCGGTAGAACACGAGCGCCTTCTTCACGCCAATGCTTCCGCCTTCCTCGCCGCGAAGCCTCCCCTTGCCGGAAAATATGGGCTTGTCGGTGCCGGTGGCCTTCCAGTACCCCGACGCCGCCGATCGGTTGGGGCGGAAGCCGTTGGGGTACTTCCGGTCGCGGGGGCTGAAGAAGTACCACTCTCGATCGCCGAACGCTGCCATGGCTGCACCAAGAGAGAGAAACACACAAAAAAGGAGGCGATATGTGATCTAGAGTATCGATTTAAGGTTTACGGACGGCGTTTGAAGGATATAGAGAGAGAGAGACGAACCGGGGAGGTTCCAGGGATCGAACTTGTATATGTCGACGTCAGCGATGATTGAGGCAGGGCAGGGGATGGAGGCGGCGCGGTTCTTGAGGTAGTGGAGGATGAGCTCCTCATCGGTTGGGTGGAAACGGAAGCCCGGCGGCAGCGACATTGGACCGGCGGCAGTCGACATGCTTCGACGCCGACTACGATCGAATCCGATCGATCGGCAATTGCAGGAGCGACTCCCTCGTTATCGGTACCGTGGGAACTCGAAGAAGAGGAACTGAAATTTTTGGAATGCGTGGAAGTGGGCGTGGTTATAACAACGCGAGGGTGTTTGGACGTTTTTGTCGTCTAGCGATCGGATTATCGCCCGAAATACTTAATATCAATATTTTAATTTGAAATGCTTTAGAATTATCAAAATATGTTAATATTTAACAAGAAAATTATGTGATAGTTAGCAATTTTATTTTAATGAGCTTGCATGCCAAGTCAACGTTATTGCTTGTGAGCTAAAATGACTAAAATTTTCAAATTTAGTATTTTGAAAATCTTAAATAAAAGCTTTTAGGTTGAACTCAAATTTCTCTTGATTGAACTTTAATTATTATTATTATTTTAAAAAGTCATATATACAAATTTGAGAGGTTATAAGTGAAAGAAACTCAAGTTACATACAATCGTCTAATAAATAAAAAAAAAAAAGAATATTTATTCACTCAATTCATTGTCAATTTACCATTGAAAATCTTACCCTCGTTGTGACATTGCGTAAAAGAAAGAATTACATGATGTTCCAAGACCAATGGGCGATGTTTGCCAACCAATGAGAGCACGATACATGTACCACTCGATGCCTTTGAGGGAAACCATAATTAGAGAGAACAAAGGTCTATTAATCATCCACCATTAAGCTAAACTCTTTCCTTAATTTGGTGGGATTAATGGACAGCACATAGGTTGATAGAACGGATTTTGGATTAGTGGTTGTCACTAGTTCTAAACAGGGAAACGAAAAAGATGGAGAAAGGAGATGTGGAAAGCCACCATTTTTGCTTTTAGGTTAAAAAATAAACAGAAGAAAAAAGAACAAGAGCGGTATAACATGCTTATACCATGCCATGTCAATGCATGAGAGAGCTGTATAAGTTGATTAAAGATTGATTTAACCATGTATTTAAATAGCAAAAAAAAGACAAAAAATAACATCGTACTAAATAGCAAAAAAAAGACAAAAAAAATAACATCGTACACGCATGGATTAGAAGTTATTAAAATGGATCCATTTTTATTAATAAAATTTAAGAGACTAATTATATTGCATATATATTTCTCTGGGTATGTGGATTGAAACGAAGGCACTTGTCACGTATGGATTCGATCTGACCTTCATGTTGTTTAAGTGGGATTGGATTGGAGGAACTGATGAAAGTACAACATGTTAAGGAAGCTTAAAGCGCGACAATGACCCTTAAAAAGCAAAAAAGAAAGATGAAGACGAAAATTCAAAAAGATTGAGGAAAATTTCTCACTTTCGAATTTTGTGTTGTTAATTAAGAAGAAAAAAATAGATGGAATGGAGATTATACATAAAAGGTAATTAATTGATAACTTGATATAGATAAAAAAAGAAATTATTTCTCACCAATTTATATTTTACCTCGTCTAATATCAAACTTCAAACATACCTCTAATATATATGTTTAAGAAAAAAATAAATAGATAATGATATAGAAAACAACACTACAAAAGAACACGTTTATAAAATGTTTGTAATAGTCAAACTCTAGCTAAGAATTGATAAAAAGTTTGATATTTGATATTTATGATGATAATACAATTAGTATCCACACTTTTCAATGTCTATCCTCGTTAAGTGTTGCTTTCAAATACTCATGGCCAGAATGCGTCCACACATGGAAATTAAAGTTTCTTGAATTATTGCAATCTACATCTGCAACTTTTTGACTTAGAATTTGCGTCGTAATCCAATTATTATTATTATTATTATTATTATTATTATTATTATATATATATATATATATGCAAAAAAATCAAAAACTACAAAATGCTTGATGAATATTAAGTAAGCAAAACCTACAAGTAACGTTTTCTATGAAAGTCATGGTCAAATAGGATGAACCAACTTTGTGGTTTAAAAGACACAAGTTGGAAAATAAACATGCAAAAAAACCTAAAGCATAAGTGAAGAAAAGTCCAACACTACACAAGTACAAAAGTCGACGAAGGTACAAAGTTCCTTTTACGTGGCGTAATTACTTTGACTTTTCCTTATGATTTCATTTTAGATTGAGTACAAAGTCAAAGCAAGTAGCTTTCCTCGTGTGGTGTGTTACGTTATGAGACTCATAATTCCTAGTCGCACTATTCACATCTTGGAAGAATTTATACTTGAGAGAGTAAAATAGTTGGGTGTAGGCAATGCAAAAGTCAAGAGGAGAAGCGTTGACTAAGAATAGAACGAAAGTGAAGTTACTTTCAAACATCGGAATAACAAATATACACTGGGAAAAGTTAATCACATCTTTACTATTTCTCCTTTTCATCTGTCTTAAAGTTCTAAATTTACATATAATAAATGGTGAAAATGAAATTTTTAAATATTTCAGTTCAACTTTATCCTTTCAGATCTATCATAATAATAAGAACTTAGATTGACTAAATCGGATGAAACTAAAACTGATGTTAATCAAATTGGGCTGATCAATAAAATAGTGGAAATGGGCCAACGGCCCAAACTAAGCCCAATTGCAAGCTATTTTCTAAAGAAGGAAACAACTAGCAAAGCAAAAAAAAAAAAAAATCAAATAGTTTTATGATTTTTTTTTTTGACAGAAGAAAAGAGAGGAAAATTTCTTAAAAATCAGTTTCCTATAAAAAAAATGATTGTAAACCAATTAAATCACTTAATTCTGGGGTGAAAAAAAAAATGAAAAACACAATTCGTGACAGCTATTGTTGATTTGTTTTTAGGTAGGTAAAATCGATGAAATCTAACAATAAAGTCAGATAAAGGCAGCAAATAATTGATCTCAAAAATTGTGATAAATGTGTGAAGCTCAATAGTTGAAAATGAGTGTGCTATTGGTTTCTACCCTAAATTGTCCTCTACTTTACCTTTGTCAAAGCCATCATAATATTTTTTGGAGCATAAAAATAAATTCTTCAAACAAATTTTAAGATCGCTACACACTATCAAACACGCAATGCATCTGACATTTAAAGGCTGAAAATCTTTCCAATCCAAGTAAAAATTATTATAAACTCAACTAAAAACACAATACTTGAGATAAAAGGACATAATTGCAGTAGGTATGCTGTTTAAGAAAGTGGACCATGAATTACAAAAAAAAAACAATAGCCCATAAATGAGAGTGAACTAAAAGTATAATATTATATCAAAATCGAAGAACCATATATGACTTAGATAAAAATAAAGCAAATTAAAATTGTGAAATGAGTGATTTTTCAATAATCAATGTAAAATATTGACTTATTTTTGCACCAAACAGTGTATGGTCACTAAAAAATGTGAACAATCATTTCCGAATAAAGAATGCTTCGCATGGCACAAAATGTAATTTTAATGGTCAGAAAACGAGGAAAGTGAAATTTACTCATCGTTTTTCCGTATCGCATTGAAATCGATCTCGATCCCTTCAAGGACAAGAAAGATTCGCACTGTTTTAAACGAGCAACGCAAAGCGAAGAGGACCACATGCATTGCACGGCGTGGAGTGTTCTTATTGCATCAGCGTGATCCTCAGCCCTCGTCGCATTCAGGTTCAATGCACGATTCGCATTACTTGTCGTCCCGTGGTCTCCCAAATATAATTAATGCTGATACCCCATTAATTATAATTATTGTAGAAGCATGTAATAATCCAGCAAATATAAATGCATTAAAGAAAAATAAGGGCGATAATCAAAATGTCAAAAATGCAAGAGGCAATGAATCGTAAAAAACAGAATTAATTACCTCAACATACAGGCGCATAGGCATCTCTCTGCGAAGACCACGCTTTCTCGGATATGAAACGCGTAAAGAAAGCTTCCTTGAATGAAGGGTGGGCCCCGCCTTTGTGTATATATAGGAGGAAAGAATCTTCGATTTGTGATTTGGACGGGGTGGGACTAAAAATGGCGGTGGAGCAGAGACGAAAAAGACGGGACGCCGAAGCGGAGCTTAACCTGCCGCCGGGCTTCAGATTCCACCCCACCGACGACGAGCTCATCCTCCACTACCTATGCCTCAAGGTCGCCTCGAAGCGCCTGCCAGTCCCCATCATCGCCGAGGTCGACCTCTACAAGTTCGACCCCTGGGAACTACCAGGTGCTCATCAAATGCATCTGATCAAGATTCGATTTTTAGTTCGTTCCAACTTACCAATTACTCGGCATTTTGCGTTGCAGAAATGGCGTTGTTCGGGGAGAAGGAGTGGTACTTCTTCACTCCACGCGATCGGAAGTACCCAAACGGCTCGCGGCCGAACCGGGCCGCCGGGAAGGGATACTGGAAGGCCACCGGCGCTGACAAGCCGATCTCCAAGAAGGGGTGCTGCCGGACTGTGGGGATCAAGAAAGCTCTCGTCTTTTACTCCGGCAAGGCGCCGCGCGGCGTCAAAACTGACTGGATCATGCACGAGTACAGACTGGCCGACGCGGATCGCAGCCCCAAAAACGGAAGCCTCAAGGTATAGAAATTCACACCTTGCTTCAAAGAAAAAAGTGTTTTTTACATGTTAAATTCACGCTTTTGTTAAAAAAAAAGTGATTTTTTTTGTCATGTTTCTGTCGATGAACGCAGTTGGATGCCTGGGTTCTTTGCCGGTTGTACAACAAGAAGAATACCCGGGGGAAGATGCTGCAGCCGCCGGAGGAGACGTCGGCCGTGGACTCTGTGGACAGGACGCCGGAATCCGAAGTGGATAACGACGCCCTGTTGCCGGATGTTAATGGCCTGGCGTTTCCATCCGTTGCTTCGCAAGCTTTTGCTCCCCCTGTGATCGAGAAGAGTTTGGTGAAGGAAGAAGACAGTCGATGGTTCATGGACTTGGAGCTGGACGATTTGCAGTGTTCCTGCATGCGTTTTGGAGCATCGCCTGTTTTAGATTTAACCAGCCAAGATTACTACTTCCAATTCAATGCAACAACTCCAGTTCCGATCGCAGCCAAAACATTGCAATTCTGATTTGTGAAGAACAGGATAGTGCAGAGAATTATAGATCAAAGATCTAAACAGGGTTTTCTTCTTCAGTCACTTTTTCTTTGTTTTTTTTCCCCCCGCCTATTTAACGCATCATATAAAAACATTTGTCAAAATTAGTATTGAAGCCTTGTTTTCTCTCGAATAAAATTAATCTAATCGTATTTATCTTTCTTGCAAAGCCAATCCAATTTATCAATTTGCTCGTTGCGCTGAGCTATTTCATTTAATAAAAAAAGTAAAACTTTTATTAACAAAACTGATTTTTTTTTAAAAAAATATGACAGGCAACCATCGTTTCAAATAACTTTGTATTATTTAAAAATTATTTAATTTTTCAAACCAACGTTGGGCTTCCCAAGGCATATATTATCATTTATCCAAGCCCAACGTTGGTTTGACAAAGATCAGAGTTGGCCTCTTTTATTTGATGTTGGCAGCTACGACATGACCGATCGCACGAGGACGGATCTCCTGACCAATAAATTATAGATATGAGGATGGTTTACTCTATAGGTGATTAATTTTGATAACTTCTATAGAGTCATCAAAATTAATTAATTATAATAAATAGATCATTGACGCATATCTTATTTGAGTTATGAGAAATAAGATAAATCATGGTCAATTTATATAGCCAACCACATATAATTAGATGGTAGGAGTAATTTTTACGGCTATGTCTTGTTATAATAAATGTATTATTTCTTAATCAATTAGATACTCAAAAAGGAGCCATATAAAAGATAGGTTAAAGCAGGAAAGAACGGCTGACATGGAGGTCAAAATAAAAATAGTTAAAGCTTAGGTCCCTCGGTCGGGCATAGTGGGTCGAACAGGCTACACGGTCGGTCGGACATGGCTGTTTGGACTGCCGACCGCGGAGAGCCTGTGACAATGATCAGAGACAAGGCGTAAATCCCTCAGACCCTCATCACGGTCGGACGCTATGACTGGTCGTATGAAAGGTAGTTCCGGCAATAGAAAAAGTCGAATAAAGGAAGATAGTTATGTTAAGTATGACTAAGCGGAGACATCCTTGCCGAGCGGTCTTCGGTCGTTCTATAGTGGGACCCACCTATGTATCACATCATACTCTTTTAGAGGCTTGTGCCACTAACAACGGAGCATGTCCAATAGCCAGACTGTCCTTTAGAAGCTTCCAGCTAATCACATAAGAGATTTATGTACTCACTTAAGAAACGGTGTTAGGGACACTTTTTAACTTGTCTTTTCTTACGATGCTTTGGAAAATATACATATGCTTTGAAATCCGCGTGCATAAACATTACAGTGATACTATAAAAAGGGGGTTCCCATCTATAGGAGGAGGTATGTACAACTTTGTTATTCTACATTCTCTAGCTATAATTTTTTACTATTCTCCATTAAGCGAAGGACTGACTTGAGCATCTAAGGGCCAACTCCGGAAACCCCTTCCTGGCCCAGCACTAACGCACTTTGTCTTGCAGGACCATGTGAAGTCTTCATCCAGTCAACCGCAGAGCCACATCTCCAACTAACCATTTTCTCCGCTTTTGGGCAAGATTATTTTTGGCGTCGTCTGTGAGAACTTGACCTGTAGCCAAAATGTTACAATGGAAGACGCTGAATGACTCACTACTGTGACATTAACTCAAGAAGATTTGGAGATGCTAACAAACATCTGAGCTACAAAGATGATGCAGCAACAGCAAGAAGCGGCAGATGACTACTGCGTATCGAACGACCCGGCAATATCAGCGATGGATCAAAAAGTTTACCCAAGAGCTCGAGCGGAAGACCCCGCGCGGTCGAAATTCAAACAACAGGCTAACGGTGTTCCTCCAGCACTTTGCAAGTAACCGTCGCTATCAGAAGATGAACGTCAACTTGTTTGCAGCCAAACAAAGGTCCAAGGAAGCATTGCGGGCCTATATTAAGAGATTCGACTAAGTGGTCATGGAAGTCTCGTCAGCTACTCCAAAAATCTTGGTAAGTTCTTTTTCCCAAGGACTTACAGATGACGACTTTATTCGCTCGCCCATCCGGAAGCCCTCGAGAGATTTCAACCACCTGCTCGGATGGGCTACTAAATGCATCAACGTCGAGGAGAACCAAGTAGCTCAGCTCAGAAGAAGGATGTGATCCCCGAGCTAGTTGTTGTCCCAGAGCGCCGACTGACCTACACCCACTAGCTGCCAAAGGGACCCCGAGCAGACCCAATGCAGCAACACCAAGAGCCCCAAACCCATGCAACCTAGCATGTGGAGGCCGAGCGGATGAAATTCACTGAGTCCCGACCGTGGACACCGCTATTCTGCAGCTACCACCGCTCGACGACTCATAACACTAGAGATTGTTATCATCTCAAGTTAAAGCCATGCTGACCGATTCCTCCAAGATTCCGCTGCCGATCCCCATATCCTAATCGGCACCATAACCGCCAAGCGGGAGGACAACAAAGGAGGGTAGGCCAGAGATTGAACAACACCGACAGCAACCCCAGCGAGGAGAATATAAAAGGCCAGCTCGGGCATCTGTCGAGTGGTCACTCCCGTCAACTCGGGAGGAAGAGAACTGTAGCAATGTTGCTCGTAGCAACATTAGCATAATCGCAGGAGGCCCAACTGGCGACGATTCTAACCGAGCTCAAAAGTCGCATGCTCGGCGATTGAAAATACACGATGTTGGATACAATAAAGAAAGGGTAGAAGGGCCGGAAATTAGTTTGGTCCACAAGATCAAGAGGGAGTAAAAGCCCCTCATGATGATGCCTTGATCATCCGAACGGTAATAGCTAACTATAATATGTTGGTGCAGCGGGGTCGGCAAGAGGGGAGTGAATTGCCTGCAATCAAAGAGTATACCCTCCTCAAAGAACTTTAACTCAAAATTAAAGCAACAAGAGTATTATAAATTAAATAACAGAAACAAAAAGAGAGACGACTCAGCTATTTGACTTGGTTACAACCGAGACGGTTGGAAAGCGCACTAGAAACGTCTCCTTCTTTGAAGGCGAAAAAAACTTTTACACTTTGAGAGCACATAAGTTGCTAAGAATGAAAGTACAGAGTTTCTTTTCGTTGTTTCTGAATAGCTGTTTGAGACCCCTTTATATAGGGGTTCCAAGACTTATCCAGTTCATCTGATCTTCGGGATCAGGATTTGACTCGAGAGGGATCGGTCGACCAATCCCCGGGTTCGGTCGACCGAACCTGGTGAACTTTCTCAGCTTTTCGTCTGGATGCAGGCTCTGTGGATCGAGCTTAGGTTCGGTCAACCGATCCTTGTGTTCGGTCGACCGATCAGCCAACGGTCACTACTCGATCTGACCCGATCAAATCGCTCGACCAAGTCTCTGATTATCTTTGGTTCGGTCGACCGATCAAAAGGTTCGGTCGACCGATCACTTCACCAACGGCTGGCTGCTTGTCGTGGCTTATGACGTGTCACCAACAGTTGGCTTTCTAATGATAGGGGTTCGATCGACCGATAAGGGCATTCGGTCGACCGAACACTTGTCAAGTTAACGTCCCGGTTGACTTGTTCTGGTTCTGCTTACTTGGTTGATTTCGACCATCCGGAATAGGGCTCATCCAAACCCAGTTCCCGGCCTTTTCCTCGAGTAATCTTCCATCCCGGCTTTACGTCCCTCGAACGTCGCATATGTTCTTCTCACCCACCGGTGTACTCTTCTGCAGCTCTCTCGTCCTTCGGACGCACCGAGCCCGTCGGCTCCCTTCCGGTGTCGTCCTTCTCGCTAGTCACGTCTTCCGCTCGACTTCCTGCGCTCCTAAGCTCCTGCACACTTAGACACAGGGATCATACAAACAGGACCTAACCTAAACATAGTTGATCACATCAAAACAATCACGGGGTCCAACATAATATTCATCGCACTTTTGTAAATACAGGCAGCTTGGTAAATATTATATTTAAAGTTTGATCAACTACAAATCGATAGAAGCGAGTTGCGGCTTATCACAACGTCCTTATATGGATTCATTAGCAATGAAGTGTTGTCGATCGACTAGGCTCGATTGACCATATCGCTCGGAGTGGAGCCGCTCAAGAGGACGAGCACGATGAATTTCATTATAGTGGATGCTCCATCCGCTTATAATATTATTTTGGGACGACCGACACTAAACAAGTTTTGAGCGGTCGTCTCAATATTTTTCCAGAAGATTAAGTTTCCTGTAGATAACTTGGTCGGTGAAGTTAAGGGCGACCAGCTAGCAGCTCGCTGGTTCTATGTAGAGATGGTAAAAATTGAGTTGCAAACCGCTCGGAAGGCTCAACAATTGAAGGTAAATATGATTCTGAAAGAGCCTCCTACGCTAGTCTATGAAGAAAAAAGAAGTTTGAGTGCATCCCACCCGATCGGAGGTCATGCAACTGATTTAATATGGAGAAAAAGGTAGGCCTGGTTGTCCGTCTCGGGAAAAATCATGATGAATTTACATGGGCAACTCACGAGTTCCTGGATATCACACTGGCCATAGCGTAGCATGAATTGCATGTTCGACCAAAAGTCAAGCTATTGAAGCAAAAGAAAAGAAATTTTAGCTCGAAGTAGAATCAGATCATCCGAGCAGAGATGGAGAAGCTACTGGAGGCTGAGTGCATTCGCAAAGTACAATTTCTGAACTGGCTAGCCAATGTGGTGTTGGTCTCCAAATCGGGTAATAAATAGTGCGGTTGCATCAAATTCTGAGATCTGAACAAAACCTGCCAAAGGACTACTACTCGTTGCCACACATCGATCAGATGGTGAACTCCACATAGCTGCGAGCTGATTTGTATGTTGGATGCATACCAGGACTACCATCAAGTTTCGCTCGCTAAGGAAGATCAAAAAAATGTTAGCTTCATCAGGATCGATGGAACCTTCTGCTACAACGTGATGTTGTTCGGGCTGAAAAATGTTGTAGCCACTTATCAGAGGTTAATGAATAAAGTGGTCCGGTGTCCGATTAGTCGAAATATGGAGGTATACATCGACGACATATTGATAAAATCCCTCTAAGATACTAACTTATGTGCAGATATAGAAGAGACCTGTCAAACCCATAGGAAGTATGGAGTCAAGTTCAACCCCAACAAATGTCTGTTCGGAGCAAAGAGTGGACGATTCCTTGATTACATCGTTATCGAGTAGGGAATCAAAGCAAATCTAAGCAAAGTGAAGGCACTCCAAGACATGCCCCCTCTGCGAAATTTAAAGGAAGTTCTGTGGCTGACCGGACGGATAAGCCTTATCAAGATTCATCTTCAAGTCGTCTGATTTGAGCCACCCATTCTATAATGTTCTTCATTGAGCTACCAAATTTCAGTATGACGCAGAATACGATAAGGGTCTGGAAGTGCTCAAAAGTTATTTAACCTTTTTACCTGTACTCATAAAATCCATCACCGACGAGCCGCTCTGGATGTACATGTCATCCATAGAGTAAGTAGTTGGATCGACGTTGATGCGGCAAAACGACGCTGAACAACAGCTAGTGTACTTTTTGAGTCACTTATTGAAAGACGCTAAATGATGTTACACCTATCTTGAGAAACTGGTGTACGAGCTGGTCCTCACCGCTCGGAGGTTATGCCCATATTTTTTATCGCATCCTATAATTGCGTTAACTAACACCATATTAGGGAGAGTCCTCCTCGACCCAGAGGTGTCCGGACGGCTAATCAACTAGACCACGAAATTGAGCGAGTTTGATATATAGTATCAGCTCATATCGGCATTCAAGGCACAAGCCTTAGCTGATTTTATGATTGAAGTATAGAATGTTGAGCTAGAGACAACTTGGAGGATATATATGGATGGGTCATCCACGGATAACAGAGTGGGCGTACTTTTGATATCACCATGTAAAGACAGAATGTAGTTGTCCGTTCGGACTCCCGAGCTACAAACAATGAGGGAAAGTACGAAGCATTGATCATCGGTTTATAAGCAACTAAGTATGTGGGAGCCACTCGGGTCCTTATCCATTCAAATTCTCAATTGGCAGCCCTATAACTCTCTAGCACTTTCGAGATAAATAATGTCAGATTCAAATTATATGTTGAGACTTTCGAGAAGCTAAAGGCGGAATTCCAATAGGTGATTATGCAAAATATCCCCCGAGTAGACAATCAATATGCGGACAAGCTGGCCAAGTTAGCAGTGGTGCCGGTTGAGAAAAGAAATGAGTCTGATCCGGTGCATCTCTATGACGAGGAAAATCCTGAGTGGCGCCATATGAAATTAGACTGAATAGACGAAATCATAGATAAAGCAGTTGTTTGGCTAATTACATATCGATAGAGGATGAAGTAGAACTACAATAGAAGGATAATCTCGAGATCCTTCTAGGTCGACGATTTAGTCTAAAAAAGAATAAAGTCGGTCGGCGCCATTAGCAAGTTAGAATCCCCAGAAGCTCAATTCGGGATCTTATTATTTACAAGATAAAAATGGGAGGAACTCGAAATGGCCTTGGAGTGTAAACCATTTACATCCCTACCGGGTCAGGTAGTAAGTTTATGATTGAATTCATGTAAATTATAAAAATATTTGCTACATGAATGCAGAAAATTTTGAAGGAAAAATTAATGTGTGAGACTCTTGAGCCGTTCGACCAAATTATAAACGAGCAAAGTCCTCGCGCTAAGTGTTAAAGACTCTCAACCTGTTCTGACGAATTATAAGTGAGTTGAGCTCTTACATCTCTGGACTCTTGGGTCGTTCAACCAAGTTATAAGTGAGCAAAGCTCTTGCGCTAAGTGTCAAAGACTCTCGACCCGTTCGGGTGAGTTATAAGTGAGCCGAGCTCTCACGCCTCCCGACTCTTGTGAAGTTCAGCCAAGTTATAAGCAAGCAAAGCCCTCACGCTAAGTGCCAAAGACTCTCGACCCATTTGGACGAATTGTAAGTGAGCCGAGCTTTCACGCTTCCATACTTTTGAGCCGTTCGACCAAGTTATAAGCAAGCAAAGCCCTCGCTCTAAGTGCCAAAGATTCTTGACCCGTTTGGGAGAGTTATAAGTGAGCTGAGCTCTCACACCTCAAGACTAAGTCATTCGACCAAATTATAAGCAAACAAATCCCCCGCGCTAAGTGTCAAAGAATCTTAACCCATTCGGGTGAGTTATAAGTGAGCTGAGCTCTCACGCCTCCAGACTCTTAAGCCGTTTGGCCAAGTTATAAGTGAATCAAACCCTCGCGCTATGTGTCAAAGACTCTCGACCCATTTTGGCGAGTTATAAGTGAGCTGAGCTCTCATGCCTCCAGATTCTTGAGTCGTTTAGTCAAGTTATATGTGAGCAAAGCCTCGCGCTAAGTGTTAAAGACTCTCGACCATTCAGGTGAGTTATAAGTGAATTGAGCTCTCACACCTCTAGACTCTTGAGACATTCGACCAAGTTATAAGCGAGCAAAGCCCTTACGCTTAGTGTTAAAGACTCGACTATTCAGGCAAGTTATAAGTGAGTTTAGCTCTCATGCCTCCAGACTCTTGAGCCGTTTGAACAAAGCCCTCGCGTCTAAGTATCCTGGAGTGTTGATCTGTTAGGCAAAGTTTCGAGCAAGCTTAGCTCTCGCGCTCTGCGTGACACTCATGTTAAGAAAGTTTTGAGGACGAACCCTAGCATCGTCGGTCAGAGAAAAGGCATTTTCTTGACAAACGACAGGATCATTGAACGTCATAGTCGAGCGACAACTTTAAACCCTAAAACACCTGATCGGGACAAAAGAATTGCAGAACATACTAACCTCCAGTTAGTCGGACATGCAGCCTCCTTCGACTAGACTTAAAGGGGAGGCTTGTGATACGGTGATGAAAAGGGGTCCCACAGAAGATGGGTCAAAGTAGGAAAGAACAATTGACGTGGAGATCAAAGTAAAAATAGTCAAAACTCAGGTCCCCCCGCTAGGTGTAGTGGGTCGAACGGGCTACACTGTCGGTCGGACATGGCTGTTTGGATGACCGACCGCGGGAAGCTTGTGACGGTGGTCAGAGACAAGGCGTAAATTTCTCGGACCCTCATATCGATCGGACACCATGTCAGGTCGGATGAATGACAACCCTCCAACAACAGAAAGATCGAATAAAGGAAGATAGTTTAGTTCAGTATGATCGAGCGGGGACGTCCTTGCTGAGCGGCCTCTGGTCGGCGTCCGATTGGCCTACAGTGGGATCCACCTGCGTATCTCATCATACCCTTTTGGAGGCTTGTGTCACTGATAATGAAGCATGTCTAGTAGTTAAACTGTCCTTTAGAAGTTTCCAGTCTGTCACATCAGGGATTTGTGTGCTCGTTTAAGGAAATGTGTCAGAGACACTTTTTGAATTATCTTCTCCTATGATGCTTTGAAAAATATGCATATACTTTGAAATACGTGCATAAACACTACAGTGATGCTATCAAAGAGGGTTCCCATCTATAGATGGATGTATGTGCAACTTTGTTATTCTATATGTTTAGCTGTAGCTTTCTACTATTCTCCATTAAGCGAAGGACTAACTTGAGCGTCGGATGACCAACACCGAGAATCTTTTCCCAGTCCGGCACTAATGCTCTTTGTCTTATAAAATCTTCATCTAGTCAATCACAGATATATCTCCAGCCAATCATCTTTTCTATTTTCAGATAGAATCATACCCCATAAAGATACATTCAGGCCTATCTTAACAGGTGAATTCGATTGTATTGGCCGCCTATGTTTGGCTCAAACAGGATTAGTTTAATAACTAGCTAGAGCAAAGATGATCTAGCTCATTCTAAATAGTTTATTATTATCGATCCTACTATCATAAATCACAACTCACAAGGTATTTATCATAGTACAATAATCATTCATACGAAGGAAGTCATTTATTTAATAAGATATTTTACACCATTAAAAATTAACCCTGACCTATTTAATAGGGATACAGTTCGCTTACTGTTTTTTTACGAGTGATTTTAAATTTTATTAATCACTAAGCATTGATATGCATGGCTTGAAATGTATAATTTTCTAGATGTAATATTATAACAATTTATTCGAAGGACTAGATGAGTTTATCGAGTTGAAAGAGTCCTGTGGGCCACTCCAGTTGAATAGGTTTGATGATTTGATCAGTCTAAAAGTGCAACACAGTTTGAATCTTCAAATGAGCTAATTAGTAGGTTGGTAAATGGATTAATCTTTATGGTATTCAAATTTATTTAATAAAATAATTGAGTTAAGTCAAATTTAAAATAAATTAAGTTGTTAAAATAGTTATTTAAACTTGATTTGATTTTTCTACTTAATTTAAACTTAACTTAAATTTAATTTGTTTAGATATAAAATTTATTTGATTATTTAAAATTTTTTAAGATTATTTAATTTTTTTTAGATTATTTGACTAATTATTAAATTTGATAATATAAATTTATATTTTTATTTTAAAAATTATTTTATTTATTTATCATGTCGATATAGATTTTTTTATTTATGAATATTAACGAATATATACATACGAATATAAATAAATTCTTACAAAATCAAATATTAAATTTATTGATGAATATTAGATTCAACTATAACCCTGCTAACTAGTCAAAAAGGGTCTAAATCATCCCAGATTTGATTAGACAGAACAGGTATTGAACTAATCAAGATGAACAAGCGACACGGTTAGGAATGATCAGGTTAGTTGATCGAGCTAGATTAGCCAATAGTTCTTTCTCAGATAAAATATACACTACATACTGAAGCAAAACAGCAAAACTTATGCCATCTATTCTGCAAGCAAAAACAGTTCATTGATATGAAATCAATCAGAAACAGTTTTTTTTTTCCTTTTTCTGAAAATTATGTCCTGCATAATCTCTAGAAAGCTCAAGCAACTAGATGACCATCAAACATGTTTATCGCCCATCAATTAATCGATTGTAGAACTAGTTGGTTTCAGTAGTCTTGTGGTCAATGACGCTTCCCTTTGGGTTTTGTGAGCGCCATACTGAGCACCATACCCGAAAGCTTGTCTACTTCATACAAAAGACCAGCCGAGAACAAGAAGCTGCAAGACATGGAAACACAATTAAGCAAAGTAATAAAAACATGCCTCAAAAGAGAGTGTTCGACAACAGAAAAGGGTGGCTCAATGGAAAAGTCTAATCGATAAATGTTCAAACTGCACTTCACTGACACGCATATACCAATCTTCATAAGGCAACAAACTGGCACTGAAATACCTGAGAACTAATGTCTACATTGATTATGTTACGCCTTCCATTGTGGATGGACTCAATCAAGAGGTATGTATATATGCTTCCTCTCTTGACTATGCACAATCTAAAAGATAGTGACCACCGTCCTATCACCTATGGTAATTATAACATATGGATTTCAACCAACTAGAGTGCATGCATCGACCTTTAGACAACAACAGACGTCCATCATAATCTGCATATGACTGCCATAAGACTCGTATACATTATGCTACTAGAACAATCCTTGGGAACAACATTACACATATCTGGCCATCTAGCAGAAGGAAATTTGCTACCAACAAGGAGTAAAAATAGCAGTTTCTGTCCATATATAATAGATGACAACTGTAGTTTTTTCACAAAAATGTATCATTAGTCTTAAATAAGTACCATGTGGTGATGCAAACACGATGAACTGTAGCAGCAGCGACAAGAGCAACAATTTCCGCCAATATGACTGCAAATATAAATGTGTCATTAAACCCAAAAAAGGAAGTTCAGGTAAAAGAACAGAAAACAGTTATTGAGCTCACCAGCACCCCATCCTGTCCTTGTTCCGGTTGATTCTTGATAGTTGCCAATGACCTGCGAAAACACAATTAAAGTCTTACTCCAAAAAGATGCTAGTTTTTTATTATAGCATACATGATACCACCCAATCTACAGAATTTTACCAATGAACATTATGCTAGAAGCTTAGCGACGGAAAGTAAAGCATACCATGTTAAATCTAGTGACATTCTTCATCATATAATTGTGACTTCTCTTATATGTATGAACCTACAACACTAATCATTAAACCAAAAATTTTACTAAGATTTTTTAGTTGAGAGTAATTGATGCATCTTCTTCGCAATGACATAGGCAAAATTAAGTTCCTAAAATACTCATTTAAACATATAATGGCTGTCAGTGCTTAGCAGATGATTTAATCTATCAATTCCTATAATAATTAATAAACACTGGATTAGTCAGAAAATTCAATCGGGTACTATTCTATGAGGTATAATATCAGAAATGGAATAGCTAGAAATAGTTTTAGGAACATGGAACAGATATTTTTCAATGTAAATTGGTTTGCCCTACAACAAAGTACTAAAAAACCTACAATGTCGACTAACAGGTATCAATAATCTCCAAGCCTATTATGAATTAATCTGCCACATGATTGAGAAATCAGCATGATCATGAACACCATTACCATTGATTTATATAGTATAAAACAAAGCCAAATTTTTTTTAAAGCAAAATAGCAACTCACCGTTAACATTAAAAGAAACAAAAGGGAACAAACAAAACCCCCAAGAATCGTCAACAACTCAGAAGATGCCAATTTCTCTCTGTACATTTCAAGAAGCGAGAGAATGATGGCAAATGAAAGCAACGAGTAGATCATAGATCTTCCAGTGGTGGCCATGGAGTCAATCTATCAAGAACAAGTTAAATGAGAACGGCACATAACAAACATATTACGTATAAAAAAAAATGCATGAAGAACGCTAATAACATCTAAAAGAGAATATCAGAATTATCTGTGTCAATATGATATCCAGGGGCAGGAAACATGTCAAGTTGTCAACAATGTTTAATTTTGAAGAAAGAAGAAAGGTCAGCATTCCAAGATCGTTTTTTTTTGCAAATCATAATCTTTCTGATCTCTCAAGGACTTTATGGCATTAAAGAGTTTAACTTCAAAACGAAACATGTCAAGTTCGTCTTTTTGTTACTGAGATCAGTAAACGCAAGCCCCTTAGACGTTAATTTAGCATTGAACATCCTATTAGTTAATCCAATCCAAAAATTTCGTAGTGGCTTAGAAGAAAAAAAGCGGATAGATAAAGCGATCCAACAACTAGGTGGACACACCAAACGCATCAAAAATGGATTTTCACAGGAAACTCTGATCTACTAGCAGAAAACGACAACGGGATCAGATCCGAAGCTGAGGAACAAACACGAGGAAAAGAAGCGCCGGAAGAACGCAGGACAAAAACTCACCGAACCTTTGCTATTTTCGCTTGTCGCGATGGACGCCGAAGGAACCAAAGAAGCAGCAGCCGTGAAGCTTGATGAAGGACGGAGTTAGGGATTTTACATGAAAATCAAAATCAGATCGGATCGGGTTCTTATCCAATGAGGCCCGTTGGCTGCACCTGACACTGGATCGTAGGCAGATCATAATTGGGCCGAAACAGCCCAACAGGGCCATTGCTTTTTCACCAGAGAAATTATCATTTATTTAACATATATATATATATATATATATATATATATATATATATATATAATTTTATTATTTTAAAGTTCTAAAAATCTTATGCAACATACAAATAATATATTATTTTTAACAATTAAGCTATTATCTTATTATTAATATTATTTAAATCAAATAACTAATATAGTAATATTTTATTATTTTAAAATTGGAAGGAAATATTTGTGTGATGATGTTATATAACATGTTAATTAATAATTCATTCATTATAAAACTTAAAAGTGTGTGAATATATTTACTAAGCTTTCAAATTCGTGCTCGATTTATTATATTAAAAGTTCACAATTATCCCTAATCCTGTCTGGATGATGAAAGTAGGATCCTTGGCGTTAGTTCTCCCAGACTCAAAGTTTGAATCAGGAAAAGAGAATAAGTAATTAATAAATAGATAAATCTTATATTTTCTTATACCTGACGTACCCTTTTATATATTTTTTTTATCGTTCAGCTGTTATTATTTAATGATATTAATTACTAGAGGGAAATTTCTTTGTCTTGACTTTCATACATTAATGATAGATGAAATACTCTTTTTTATATTGACTTCTTCATCTTACTATCTTACTATTTTATTAAAAATCTTCCCCCTTTACTGATTAACTTTGGTGAAGCCTAAAATGAATTTACGTTAATATACTTTTCTCTATTCACACTAAAAATAATTCCAAGTTTATTAGTAATTCCACAAGCGAAACAATCAGTAATCTAGAGTTCGAGACTCAGCTGCGGTGTATTATTATGAATGTTTCTCATCATTAATTTTCTCTGGTTGTTTTATATAAAAAAATATAGTTTTCTTTAGTCTCACATCTTAGAATTGGTAACATTATGATCAAAGAATATTCTATAAATATTTTAGACTGACAATGTTAAAAAATATGCTTTTCTTAGTTTTTTTACTAAGATAAGTATAATATTAAATTAAATTAATTTTTTTCATAGAGAAACTCTGGGTCTAGCGTCACCCTTGCATTATTGCACTATTACATGGTTCTGACAAATCTTACCCAAATAATTAATTCTTGATTCTGAATGTAAGGGTAACACTCAAAAATCTAAACAATTCGGATTTTCAAAGACCCAAATAATTCAGATTTTCAAAAGTTAGGTACTTTACCCCAATGACTCTACTTTAGTATTATAATGCTAAAATACTTTAATTAATATAATTTCATTATAAAGGGTCAGTGTGATTTCAATGTATTATATTACACACGCGACGCGTGTGCACAATCACTAGTATTTAATAATAGACGGAGTGTTCTCTTTTATTTTCTCGTCCACTCCTGTGTAATTAATGTCATTCTTTGCGTCGGATGGACGGTCCGAGCGGCTCATTTTCCTATCGACTGAAACAATCCGCTACGGGTTTGTCCATTCATCCGACTGCCCCATGATGTTCATCCGTCTGACCGACCGGGTGATCTGCTCGGCCACTCCTTTACCGATCGGGATAACCAGACAACCATCTTTAACCAAGGCTCTTTCCGTAAGTTCCAGCATTGACCATCTTGACTTTGACCGACACCGTGTTAACTGACCCATGACATATGGGCTCTCTCTTATCGCCGCTTCAATGCCAAACCAAAAATCAAACATGATTCAACCATCAAATCTTTTTCAAGCAATTAAATTGAGAAATCAATTTTTTTTCCATCTTAATTACTAGATGTTTTCTGAAAATATCATTTAAAATTTAATAATTTTGAAAATATTAGTTCAAAATGGACTATTTCATTATGGTAAAAAGGCGAAACGCTCGCCCCCAACACCCCGTTGTACCCCGACTCAAGACCATCACGAGGGAGGTAAATCGTAGCATCCGAACGAGCATATGACATACAGGGTGTAATACAAGGATAAGAGATTTATTCCTCAATTGCCACTCGGATTGACCCTGCGATTTTATTATGACAACACCTACCATATACCAACTCGAATGACCCGTAGGATCCAAAATGGATTATTTCATTGTGGCAACACAGAGACAATTTGAGAGAGAGAGAGAGAGAGAGAGAGAGAGAGAAGGATTTTAAGTTTCACACAGAGAACCTTTGTTACTCAATGAAATTCATAGTTTGATAGTAAATAAATAATCTATTAAATAAACTAAATAACTTTGAATATATCTGTTTAATTCATAAGTCCTAATATTTATAAATAGACATTATAAACCATTTTAAATAATATTCATAAATGAAATTTATATGATATTTAACAAAAGCTCAGGGGTATTAAAACATAAAATAAAATAAATTACGGGGTGTAATTTGGCAATTTCCTTCCTAATTAATAAAAAGCAAGCGTTGGTGAAGTGTAGAGATCAACGTCCACGTTTGGTGGTTGTGGAAAGCAACATCCTAACCGAATCTCCCTTCTATAAAATCTTCTTTATGTGTGTTGTCAGAAAAAGAAGAAATCTTTGCACATGCTCATGCCATTAATTTTCATGTCATAATCTTCAAAAATAGCCAAGTCAAATTTCATCAAATTAATGAAAAGAATACATTGAATCAAAGATTATTCTCAATAATATCAATGCAAACATATTAAATTATATGCGTACCAAAGAAGGAGGGGATCCTTTTATTTATTCTTTTAAAGTTTTTTTTACAACAGCATTATATTAAAATTATCATATTAATAGTATTTATAAAGACCTTAAAATTATGTAAAATAAGTTACTATTTATTTTATTTTATTTTATTTTAAGGGATGATCAAATTTATCGGATTGTCAATAAGTATTATTTGTTCGAATAAGTGGGCTCGCTAACCCGGCCCAAGTACAGTTGTTGGCCCTTTTAATAGACGTTAGTTGTTATTGACTAGATCACAAACTAGTTTAGAATTGATATTATTATTTATTGGAAGTTATTAAATTAATAGATTGAATTTAATTCAATAAATAAATTAATCAATAACACACCATCATTTTATGATTTTTGTCTTTTATGATCGTATTTGAATAAGATCGGACTAGATCTTGTTAACGCTGCGGAATCTTTGGGAGCCGGTGGAGCGGAGCTAGTGATTCCTACGGAAAGAAGAAACGCAGGAAGAGAGCGAAAGAAAAACCTCACCTTTCTCGCAATCCTGTGTGTTGTGCAGCTGCATGAAGCTTAAGATCGCCTGGGCGGAGCGGGATTTGAGCGCCGGCGGAGAATGAGAGACGGGGCCAAAGATGGGCAACTGCGGAACCCGGGAGGAGAACGCCGTAGCCGCCGCTCACGCGCAAGGTGACACGCGTTTTGCTTTCCCTTTCCCACAAATTCCCTCCCTCCCTCCTTCCTTCCCTCCCTCCCTGTGTTTCCTTTCCGAGGGATTCGAGGCATTGCTGTTTTTTTTTTCCTGCTTATCGGCTGGTTTTAGGGCTTTCCCGTTTTCTCGCGGACGGATGCTTATTCGCATTGTTGCGTGAATCTGATGGATGAAATTACTTGATCTGGAGGCTGAACTGAGTTTCCAGAGATTTCAGTTTTCCTTTTCCGTTAATTAGAAGCAAATTTACAGGATTCGAGTTTTCCCCACTTCCACTCTCTGCTTTCTTGTTCATTATTGATTGATGGATGTTCGATAATTTTTGGGATCTCATTTTTCTCGCATTGTGTCCGTTGATTCTTGTTTTTGCTCTGGATCTACCTAAGCAATGCAAATTACTATATTTCAAGAGGGGATATTTAGGGATCTTGCTTCGTCGTGTGTCTTTGTTTTCGTCTCCTACTTTGGTCGTCTGGTTTGCTGAAATTTTACTGTAATTGACTGAAAACCGTTAGAGTGTAAGTGCCGCATTTTCTTTTTTATATGTTCTCAATCTTCAATACATCAACTTTATTTATTAATATTTCGAGTTGTTTGTTTTAGCATTTGGGAACCTTGTTCTTGCAGTTCAGCAAATGCAAATCTTCCAACTACCAGTTAAGAATGATCTTATGGAGAAAAAACATGCTCGAACTTTCTCGGATGTTAGTAACCCCTCGACCCCGCGACGCTTTGAGGATTCAAGAAATATTGCAATATACACTGATGTAATTGCCTTCACATTGTTTGAGCTTGAGACGATTACTAAGAGCTTCCGAACAGACTATGTGCTTGGCGCAGGAGGGTTTGGCACTGTGTACAAGGGTTATATAGATGAGAATGTGAGAGTTGGTCTCAAATCTCTTCCAGTTGCTGTCAAGGTCCTCAACAAGGATGGCCACCAGGGACATAGAGAATGGCTTGTAAGTTGGTTTTCTTTTCTAGTTTTTTTTTTTTCTTTTTTGCATAATACTTTGTCTCGGTTTTTATCTGATATGCTGCAACAAAAGAGAATTGGAAAATGAATCTTTGTTTGGACCCAGTGAACAACAAATTCAGAATATATGTTCCTCCAAAATTAATTAATTGGCGAACATGTGCCACTTGTAGCAAAATGTTTAAATGAAACAAAGTTGTTTTGTTTTCTTTGTGGACAACTCTTGACAGCTCACCTATAACATGGGTTCTATATCTCCATTACTCAAAGGTATAACAAATATATACATGCATGACTTGAACTTAGAAAAGTTCAACATGTGCATCACCCACCTATGCATCTTTCCACTTGCATGATTTTCCATGTTGAGTCTGCACTTTTAAATGAAAAACTATTGCAAAACTTTTATCTTGCCATTTCATCCACTCTTTGAGGCGCAGCAAAAGAATTTGGATCATTTACGACAATGGGCGTTCATCATTGTGCTACTCTTTGGCAAGCATACCATATTTCTCAGCATCTAATGCATAATTAGTATTCTTTACGATACACACACATTTGATTTACTCGTATGTTTCAGGTGTCATTTTATAAAATTACTGGTAGCAAATAGTTTTTTCCCCCCTTTTTCTTTTCTGGCTACTAGTATGTATGTTTGACTTCTGCCGGTTTTGTTTTTCAGACAGAAGTTAATTTTCTAGGACAACTAAGACATCCTAATCTAGTGAAGTTGATTGGCTACTGCTGTGAAGATGATCATAGGTTGCTTGTCTACGAGTTCATGTTTCGCGGAAGCCTGGAGAATCACTTGTTTCGAAGTATGATTACTTGGCATTTTCTCAATATAATCGGATTTTTTTTTTGTTGGCATGTCCTAGTGGACTTAAGTAGGAAATGTTTAACCTAGTGCACCAAGTTTCCTGAAATCTCCAAGTAAGCTTATCTAACATTTTCTTACCATAATCAGGATATAATATTTTGCTTAATATATCTGAATGTACTTAGAGTTTGAAATATTTAACCTATTGTGCAAGTTTTTCAGTTTCCTAGTGTGCTTATCTGATATAGTCTTAATATAATCAGTATCATACATTTTGTTGCTTGATATATTCTTATTAACTTAAATTGGAAGTGCTTACCCAAGTTGTTTCAATTACCTTGAATGCATATCTGACATTTTCTTATTATAGTATGATGGCTACTGTATAATTGTAGACTGATGGCAGGATTGCTGTAAGACTCGTCAACCTTTTGCAAAATCCCTGCCATCTGACATTAGCTATTTCATTGTAAGTACAAGTTACAACTGAAACTATCCTGTGGCTCACTCGTAGGTTTGTTTAACTAGCTGCCTGACAATTTGTGTTCGTGATCATTTGCCATTTACTGAAAGCCCACCTTTCACCATTTTGTTTCTTTTGTTTGTCATTTTAGTTGATCAATGCATTCTGTTCTGGTTTGGCAGAACCCATAGGGAGTACAAATGGTCATAGACAGTATGAATTTTCTTTATTTTCTTGCTGTTTTAGTTATTTGTTGGTGCTTTGATCAGTTGCACTTTGCTCAGTTTCTTGTTTGATCTAACTTCACCAATTAAAACTTAGGACAAGAACTTCTTAATATTGTATATCGATGAACTTTTATCTGAACCTAGCTCCTCTTGCATGAGGTTTTCAGATACAACTGCACCACTATCTTGGGCGACAAGAATGTCTATCGCACTCGGTGCTGCTAAAGGACTAGCTTTCCTTCACAATGCTGAAAGACCTATCATCTATCGAGATTTTAAGACCTCAAACATTTTGTTGGACTCCGTTAAGTATCAATCCTTTTCAGTTCCTTGAAGATTGTTTTCCTACGATGTTTCATCTTTTAAATCTAAAATCTATGTTTCCCCATCGCAGGACTACACAGCCAAGCTCTCTGATTTTGGTCTTGCAAAAGCTGGACCTGAGGGCGACGAGACCCATGTATCAACGAGGGTGATGGGAACCTATGGCTATGCAGCCCCTGAATATGTGATGACAGGTGCGGAGTTTGGATGCTTTGACGTAGTAATTGCCAAATACTGACAACCGATGGCTCATTCCTTTCACTTTGTATCTGCTAAATTTGTCATCTGCGAAATGAGCAGGACACTTGACAGCCAGGAGCGACGTTTACAGCTTTGGAGTCGTCCTTCTTGAGCTCTTGACAGGCCGCCGGTCCATGGACAAAACTCGCCCAAGCAAAGAACAAAGCTTGGTCGATTGGGCTCTTCCCAATCTCAACGACAAGAGAAAGCTGTTGCAAATAATCGATCCCAAGCTGGAAGATCAATACTCGGTTAGATCTGCTCAGAAGGCTTGTAGTCTGGCATACTACTGCTTGAGCCAAAATCCAAAAGCAAGGCCTCTAATGAGCGACGTCGTGGAGACTCTCGAGCCTCTGCAATCAAGAAAAGGAAGTGAGGTCTCATTACAAACACTAAGCAGCATTGGGCTTGCGGTGAACAAGACCAACGGTCGAATCGCCAGCAACAGTATCATCTGTAGAGCGATTCCAAGCGCGAAATGTGATCCAAATGCTCTTCCATCCTTCAGGGTCAAGTGATTCAATTAAATCTTTTGCTCTGAAGTTCAAGGTATATAGGGTGAGTCATTGTACATCTGCTATCCTATTGCTTGTCGACTCTTGTATGGGTTTTGCTTCGACTATCATATCGTGTAAAGCTTACGTCTGAGATCGCTGTTTCAGATCTGTGTTCCTGTATTTTAACTGATCGAAAGCCTAGAAGTGATGCTTATTTCTAGATCATCTGCACCCGAATTTTAATTTTGGAGAAAGAAAGATATATCCGATCTTTTTTCTTATCAAAATCCTTACATATATAACGATTGAGAAGCTACGGATCTATCCTCTATTTTTGAATACAAATGATCAGTAATCATCTGAAACAGAATTAATCCAGTTTGAACCAAACAGGAGGCGGCCAGTTCAATCGAAGATCGCCCGGAAAGATACGCGTGTACGTGTGATCGGTCATGCTGTAGATGCCGACGTCAGGACCTATCCGTTCTTTGATGCTCATGCTCATTCGACGACGGTCAACGAGTCTCAGATCGTCGGTAAAATATATGGAATTGGGCGTCAAGTGTGGGAAATCGGATGCAGAGAGGCAAAGCGGGTGGTTGCTGCCCAAGAAGATGATCAACTCTCCCAAGTCCTTCATTTGTTCTGTTCTTCTACTTATTCTCTTCTCCTCCAGTAGTAACCTGTAAACCTCGGCGAAGGCGGTGCCGCGATATCTGTCCCTCTTCCTCCGAATGTTCAAGAGATCTCCTCGGGGAGTCTCGGCCAGGTAGTGAAAGTGGTAAGAACCATCATTCCTCGGAACCACCGATTTAAATCTGGGAATATTGCCACGTCGAAGTTGGGCGTCGTCGAATACGCAAACTCGCACGGATCCGGTGATCGTGGTCGCGTACAGTTTGCCGTCGTGGAAGAGAATGTCCTGAATCTCAACGGAGTCGGTTAGCCAGAACCAGCTCTGGTAGCCGGATAAGGTGAAAGAGATGCCGGGGAGAAGATGGTGGACGAGCGCGACGATGTAGTCACCTCCCAGCGAGGGATCGGCAGATAGGGTTGCTTTGAGGTGAATATACCCCAGCAGCGATTTAGTCACTGCAATGCGTTGACGTGTTCGGATAATGCAGTCCTCGCCGTCGCTGTCGATGAGGTCGATGTGATTGTAGGAGAGGATGGAGGGGAGGTCGATCTGCGCGCCGGTGATCGGGTTCAGTAGTTGGAGCAACCCCGAGCAGGTGTCGGCTGTGATGACCCAACCGTGAGCGGAGCCGATAAGGAGCCGGCGGCTTATGGGAGGGTCCGGGAGGGCGATGGTGTATTCCCTTCGCTCGTAGAAGCTGTAGAAGGTGGCGGCGGACGGGTCGCCGCGGCGGCCGCCGCCGAACATGAGCCAGGGGCTCTGCCCCTGGAACACGAGGCGTCCGCTGCGCGTGCGCACCTCGTGGGCGGCGGCCGACCACGAGACGCAGACGGCGGCGGAGCGAAACAAATGAGGAAGGGAGAGTTTGGAGAAGATGAGGGAGAAGAGATCCACAGGGAGATCAGCCCATCCGCCGTCGCCGGCCATGATCGGAGGATCTAAGAGATCTACCGGAGGATTTACAACATGCCGCGTACCCTGATTTTATACTCTTTTTCCAAATCTTTTCTCAACATATTTATTTTTTCTTTTCTATTTTTGAATAAATTAAAATAGTAAAAAATATCAATTATGCCTTTTTTATTTTAAGGAAACGAAAAATTAAATAAATTTAACGCAATCTTTTTTTGTTTAAAGATGACATTTTTAAAAATTATGTCTTTTTTATTATTTAAGGAAATAAATTATTTCACTTCCAACTTTATACCCCCTTAACAAATTGGTTTTACTTTTCCAAATTATTTTATTAAATAAAATAGTTTTTTTACGATTAGTCTAATCATTTTATTTTTCTAAATTATTTCAATTTACGGTGCAATAATTAAATTGAGAAAGTATACAACTGATGGTAAAATATCAACCTAGAGTATCATATCAATTTCCTTAAATTTAAATTTTACTTTAAATATTATATTTTATATAAAAAATTTCTACATCTATCATATATATTCCCTAAATATATATTTATAAACAGTAATTCTCTAAATTTATTTTTTTAAATATTCAAATATTATTTCTCTTTCCTCTCTCCTCCCTTGAATAATAAAAGAAAAAAAAATTCTATCCCCTTGTTTAATAATAAAAAAAATAGGGAAAAAGAGTAAAAATAAAAAAAAAAAATGATAAATTATAGAAAATTTCTGGATTGTATAATAAAAAATAGATATTCAAAATTAATATAGTAATTTTTTTACCTTACATTTTGGTTTTTGGAGTAGGATTTTTAAATGGATCCTCTTACTGACCACAATTTAAAAGTTCTTACTGTCCTTAATCATTTAATCAAAATTAAATAAATTAAATTTTTATAAATATAACTGAATTTTATCATAAAAATCAGATAAATTAAAGCAATAATTAATCAATTAATTTAATCGATTATCGAATTAACCCATCTTTTCCTATCATCGAATGATATGTAGCAGTAATCGATTGTTATTGAACGATGGAGCCGTGAAGTGATATTTTAGAGGTTTTTTTTTTAAAATACTGATTTAGCAACATTGGTCAATTGATTATATATTGTTTAATTTAATTAGTTTAATTAATTTTTAAATTTAAAATCTATAGAGAATTGAATAAACCTAAATAATAATAATAAAAAAATCTATTTACCCACCCATCCACAAATAAATGTGGAACAACAAGTGCTTTATTTATTTATATGTTTTTTTTTTTTTGTTCTTTTTTCCCTTGAATGTGGTTAATAGATCTGATCATGATTCAGAGCCATCGGTTCATATTGACTCTTAAGTTTAATTGTCTAAGGTGATTATGCCGCTGATTTATAATTTGGTTCACTTTGATTAAAAATTAATATTATTAAAAATAATTATAAATTATAAATTTATAAAAATAAAATAAAATAAAGAAGCGCTTGTGGAAAGGGGTGTAGAGGTCGAGGGGGAGCAGGAGAGGAGCAAGGGGAGGAGCGCGAGGTCACGCAGGACGTGGTCGAAGAAGACATTGTAACTGAGGTCGAGGAAGTGAAGCGCGAGGAGAAGTGAGAGCTCGAGCGAAATGGGGTTTGAGAGGTTATTGTTAGAGATAGGGACAGATTAGGTGAAGGATCCAAGTATTAGACTATGATCTTTACAATGAGAAAACTCAAATGTAGCAACTAGATCAGATGCAATAGTAGTTACATTTGACAGTAGTTGTTGCACATTATAATTGTCTTGGATCCTGTCGATAAACGTCAATGAGTGAATCACCGATGAGTTGACTCTGTTACCAACTTAATCGTCAGTCGCTGAACGACAATGAAGATGATGATATGATTGGGAGTCTAGACGAAGATAAATAAGAAGAATAAGAGGGTTAGAATGATGGTCAGGGGTTCTCCGATATATATGCGTCGGTATTCCATCGGTAATAGGCCTTACCGACAGATTACCGACGGATATTAATCTGTCGAAAGAATATGCGTCGGGACCTATTTTTCCGACGGAGGCAATATTTTCGTCAGTAAACACGCGGACACTTGGCGCCAAATTTTTCCGACGGAAATATAATTTCTGTGGGGGCCTGATTAAAATCTTCATATCGCAATATACCGACGGAATTGGCTTTTCCGTCGGTAATTTCCGACGGATAATCCAATTCCGTCAGTGATTTCCGACGGAATTGGATTATCCGTCGGAAATTACCACCGGAAAAGCCAATTCCGTCAGTATATTGCGATATGGAATACCGACGGAAGACATATTCCGTCGATATTCCGTCAGTAAAATAAAAAAAAAATTACCAGGTTCTTTTTGTTTCCCATTCACCCCATGTATACAAATTATAATCACAAATACAATCACAGCTATAATTGTTGGGACCGACAAGTAGCTAGAGAGAGAGGGGGTGAATAGCTCGGCGCGTGCTCGGTGCTTGACGTTGCTTGTTTCTTCGAAGATGTGCAGCGGAAATATAAGAAATAAAAACATACAACGCTAACACTTGGAATTTTACTTGGTATCCACCTCACAAGAGGTGACTAGTCCAAGGATCCACGCACACATACACACACCTCCACTAATAAACACTCCTTTTCGGTAACTACCGAAGGCAGAAAAGCCCTACAAATTCACACTACAAGAAGAAAGGGAAAGGATACACAAATACAAGCAAAAGCTTACAATGAGTATAGAAACCCTAACCCTAGCTTTCTTCTTCAGCTGTAGATCCGCCTCTTGACTTGGAAAACCTCCAAGAACCTTCAAGAACTGGCGATCTGATCTTTGTGGAGAAGCTGTGGAAGCGCTGAAGTGATCTGAGATGAAACGGTGAAGTAATACCGAAGGGAATGAACGCCTGCGGCTTAAATCGATGCCAACGGTTGGATCCCGATCGATTGGATTGCTCCCAATCGATCCGGAAGGCTTTGGATCGATCCACTGATCGATCCAGAGCGCCTCTGTGCTCTTGAAATTTGCCTGAATCGATCGGTTGATCGATCCAGGGCTTATCGCGCGAAGTCGCAGCTCCCAATCGATCCACTGATCGATTGAGACCTCTGGATCGATCCACTGATCGATCCAGCAGGCTTCTGTGGACTCGCGGCTGCCTCCCAATCGATCCACCGATCGATTGGGACGAAGGCTTCTCGCAGGGACTCTCCAATCGATTGGCTAATCGATTGGGCTCCAGCCAATCGATCGACTGATCGATCCAGCTGCTGGTTTTTGCCCAAAACCAAGTCCCAAGCCCCCAAACCAACATCCGGTCAATCCATGACCTGTTGGTTCATCATGCCTAGCATCCGGTCACCCTTGACCTGCTAGGACTCCCTCACCAAGTGTCCGATCAATCTCTTTGACCCACTTGGACTTTTCTTCATCTTGCCAAGTATCTGGTCACTCCCTTGACCTACTTGGACTTGTTTTCATCTTGCCAAGTATCCGGTCACTCCCTTGACCTACTTGGACTTTCACCAAATGTCTGGTCAACCTTGACCCATCTGGATTTCTCCCGTGCCTGGCTTCACTCACCAGGACTTTCACCTAGCTTCACTCACTAAGATTTTTCTTCTTCCTGGCTTCACTCACTAGGTCTTTCACCTAGCTTCACTCACTAGGATTTTCTCCTGCCTAGCTTCACTCACTAGGTCTTTCACCTGGCTTCACTCACCAGGATTTTCTCCTGCCCAGCTTCACTCACTAGGTCTTTCAACTTGGCTTCACTCACCAGGATTTTCTCCCGCCTAGCTTCACTCACTAGGTCTTTCACCTGGCTTCACTCACCAGGATTTTCTCCTGCCTAGCTTCACTCACTAGGTCTTTCACCTGGCTTCACTCACCAGGATTTTCTCCTGCCTAGCTTCCCAGTTAGGACTTCCCAGTCAAGTATCCGGTCAACCTTGACCTACTTGACTCTTCTTCAACCAACCTGATCAGAGGGGAATTGCACCAGACAATCTCCCCAAATGCACAACTGCATTGTCAAACATCGAAACCCAAACCAAGACTCAAGCTTGGTCAACCAGGTCAACCTTGACCTGAGGGATATTGCACCAACAATCTCCCCCTTTTTGATGTTTGACAATACCACCTTTAAGTTAGGCTAATCCCATAGCCTCAACCTCCTTCATGCCACTAGGTAATGAAAGCATAAGTTAAACTTTTCATTCTCCTCCTAAGAGGGCAAACTCCCTATAGGTAATGAAGTCCTAACTTAAATCCTTCATTCTCCCCCTATTGGCACATATCAACACCACCTTTGGGCACACATCAACAAATTCACTTGTTGAAAATTCTCCCCCTGAAGAGTTGCTCATCGTTGTTCACAACTTCACTCGTTGTGATCAACACGATAATGAAAGTCCCATACCCTTTATTATCCTTAACCCTACATTCTCCCATCAATGTAGTCAAATGTCCATCCTTGAGCATTTTTTAACTTAAACCACTTGAACAATGAGGATATCCACTCCCCATTAAAGTTCAACCGCTCAACCTTGAGCATAGTCTGAAAAGAAGGTTAACCACCTTCCAAGGTTCATGAAAAAATAGTTTTCATGTCTTTAAAGAGTCTCTCCCCTTAAAGACATAGTGGTAACTTCTGTCATTACACCAACAATGACATAGAATCCCTAAACCTTTAGGAAACCAAAATTTAGAAGTTTTGAGGTTCAAATGTTCAATATTTGAAGCAAACCTCAACCTCAACTTCTACTTAGTCTCCCTTAACCAATCCATGTTTTCAACATGAAAACACTCTTTTTATGTATACAAATGTATTTTGAGGGTTTGGAGTGGTTTCCTAGACTAAAATAGATTCAAAGTGCTGAAATCAGCCTTTACCAGCCAAAATCAGTAACTTTGATCGATTGGAGTTGGGTTCCAATCAATTGAACCAGCTTGAATCGATCCACTGATCGATTCAGGAGAGTTGGATCGATCGGTGGATCGATCCAGAAGGCTTCTGTTCGCGAGAAGCCTGCTCTCAATCGATCGCCCGATCGATTGAGGCACTCCAATCGATCCACTGATCGATTGGAGCTCTGAAACGGCTGAAATACAATTTCAGTCAATTTCAAAAACTCCCCAAAAATTCTACAAAATTCGAAAAATTATGAAAATCGTTGTAGACATTATTTTGGGCATACTTTATCATGGAAAAAATAGTTTTCTATGAAAATACATCATATTTTCAAAGATTGACACAAACTTGAAAACTTGTAAAAACTTTAGTGTTTTCTTCAAGTTTTGTGTCTAACTATTCAATGGTGATTACTATCAAAAGATAGCTTTCACCAAAGTTTTCCAAAAGCATTTTAAAAACATTTTCAAAACCAATATCCCACCATGTTCCTTGGGCTTAATGCACATGACTTGTACATTAGCTTTCCCAATGATGGGAACACATAACTATGTGTTCTGATGAATTGAAAACTCAAAAGAATGCACTAAATCAGCATGTTGAGTTTTGTTCATCATCATAACATCTCACTTGTCTCTAATGTGCACAAAACACATACAAGTCATCTTATATGTCTTTGTGAGATGTAAAAGTTGGTTTTGCCCTAATCTAGGGATCATGCACATCTATCTAGGCATTTTCGTGAATATTGAACATCCACCTAGGATGTCACTTGTTGATACACTTGTACCACTTGTTACAAATACCACTTGTTGGTACAAGTTGATAAATGTCATTTGTCCTTAATTTTAAAGAAAAATAATGTATGATATGTTATGGCATACATAAAAAAAAAATAGCTTTCAAAAGAAAGATTCCTATAACTACATGATGTATGAATACATGACATGGTATTTTTGTATTTTCATAGTAAGTCATGAATGCAAGATACAAATAAATAAGTATGATGTCATGGCATATCATGAGCAAACAATCATGACAAGATTTAGCATAAATAAAATACCTAGATTACCTATCTAAGTGTCCTTAAACCTTAGCTAAATTAAAGATTTAACCTAAATTGCCCTCTAAACGCTCCAAAAAAATGTCAAACCCTAGATTGACATTTCTAGTTCTCTTGATTAACTTATGCCAATTGAAATTAATCTTATTTCTCAAATGTTGACATATTTCGTTCTTTCACAAGAGCAACACTAAGAAAATATCAAAATCCCAACTTGGTATTTCTTAGATTTTCCCAAATTGTGCCATTTTAAAATAAAATCAATACTTCTCAAATTTGGCACACTTTACTCTACCAAAGAGTAAATGATAAATCTTTTTCATTTTCAAAGGTTAATAATAACCTTGAAAATGCTCCTTGAGTGTCAATTTCTTCAAAGTTGGATTAACTACCCTTCTTCTTAGAGTTGACACTCTCTAACCCATCTATGGGGTAGAGAAGATGCTCCTAGGGACCCAAAACCTATTGGTGCTCCTTGGATGCTCTAGGTATTCACTAGGGATAACTTCCCTAGATACCTTCCTAGTGACCTTGTTTGGCTTCTTACAAGCCTTGGTCACATTTTCTAGGTCAACTCTAGGGATTTCTTTCCTTGTGACATTTTTAGTGACTTTGTTAGACTTCTTAGAAGTCTTAGTTACTTTAGTTGCAAAAATACTCCTAGGGATAACTTCCCTTATACTTTTGACTTGACCCTTAGACCTAGGGTTGGTTCCATAGCTATATGAAACCCTATGGTAAGATATTTCATCTTTCTTAGCCTTAGGTTTGTATGCCAAAGCTTTATGGCCATTGGATGACCCTTGTTGTACTCCTAGACCTAGGTTTTGCTCATTTTGCCCTTTAAGGATATTTTCCATCCTTTTTAGGGTCTTTTCTAGTTTGTCAAGTCTTGACTTCAAGACTTGATTCTCCATCACTAAGTCCTTAGTTTTTGGTTCTCCATTAAATCCATGAGCATTTTTGTTTCTAGGCTTGTAGCTAAAATCTTTAGAGTTCTTGCCTAGACTTTTACTTACCTTCCTAACCCTAGGTGTGGTAGTCTTAGCATGGTAAGCTACATGATTTTCCTTAATCTTATCATGTCTTCTATTTTCATGGTAAATAGCATTAAAATTGTTAGGACCAAAAGTAGCTAGAGGGGGGGAGGGGGGGTGAATAGCTCGTCGCGTTCGCTCGGTGCTCGGCGTTGCTTGTTCCTTCAAAGATGTGCAGCGGAAATACAAAGAAACAAATCACACAACGCTAACAAGGTTGGTTTACTTGGTATCCACCTCACAAGAGGTGACTAGTCCAAGGATCCACACCTACGCACGCACCCTCCACTAATAAACACTCCTTTTCGGTAACTACCGAGGGCGGAGAAGCCCTACAAGACTCTCGGTACAAGAAGAAGGAAAGGGAAACAAAATACAAGCACAAAACTTACAATGAATGCAGAAAACCCTAACCCTAGCTTCTCTTCTTGCCTTTGATCCGCCTCTTGACTCGGAGAGCTTCCAAGAACCTTCAAGAACTGGCGATCACGAGCTTTGAGAGTGCTGTGGAGGAGCTGGCGAAGATCTGAGATGAAACGGTGAAGTTCTGCCGAAGGAATCGCACGCCAACAGCTATAAACGACGCCAACGGTCAAATCCCAATCGATTGGATTGCTCCCAATCGATCGGGGAGGCTTTGGATCGATCCACGGATCGATCCGAGCGCATGCTCGAAACATGCATGGATCGATCCACGGATCGATCCGGCGCTTAGCAGTGGCGTCCCAATCGATCCACTAATCGATTGGGACCTGATCGATCCACGGATCGATCCGGAGGTTCGCGAGGACTCACCGGATCGATCGGCGGATCGATCCAATCTTGTTCAGTGCAGATCAGAATCTCTGATCGATCCACGGATCAATCAAACTTCTCGGATCAATCCACGGATCAATCCAAACCTGCTGGATCAATCCACGGATCAATCCAAACCTTGGTTTTTGCCCAAAACCAAGTCCAAAGCCCCCTAAACCAACATCTAGTCAACCATGACTTGTTGATACATAAGACCTAGCATTCGGTCACCCTTGACCAGCTAGGACTCTCTCACCAAGTGTCTGGTCAATCCCTTTGACTCACTTGGACTTTTCTCTTCTTGCCAAGTATCCAGTCAGTCCCTCTGACCTACTTGGACTTTTCTTTCTCGTGCCAAGTATCCGGTCAATCCCTTTGACCTACTTGGACTCTCACCAGATGTCTGGTCAACCTTGATCCATCTGGATTTCTCTTGCCTGGCTTCACTCACCAGGACTTTTCCAATTGCCTAACTTCACTCACTAGGTCTTTCACCTGGCTTCACTCACCAGGATTTTTCTCCTGCCTAGCTTCACTCACTAGGTCTTTCACCTGGCTTCACTCACCAGGATTTTCCTCCTGCCTAACATCCCAGTTAGGACTTCCCAGTCAAGTATCCGGTCATCCTTGACCTACTTGACTCTTCTTCAATCAACCTTGCATTGTCAAACATCGAAACCCAAACCAAGACTCAAGCTTGGTCAACCAGGTCAACCTTGACCTGAGGGATGTTGCACCAACAATCTCCCCCTTTTTGATGTTTGACAATACCAACACTATCACTTACAATACCACATGTAAGTTAGGCTAATCCCATAGCCTAAACCTTCTTCATGCCACTAGGTAATGAATACATAAGTTAAGCCCTTCATTCTCCCCCTAAGAGGGCAAACTCCCTCTAGGTGATAAAAGCCTAACTTACTCCCTTTCATTCTCCCCCTATTGGCACACATCAAACCATGCCCCATTTTTGGGCACACATCAACAAATTCACTTGTTGAAAACTCTCCCCCTGAAGAGTTGCTCATCGTTGTTCACAACTTCACTCGTTGTGATCAACACGATAATGAAGGTCCCATACCCTTCATTATCCTTAACCCTACATTCTCCCCCAATGTAGGCAAATGCCCATCCTTGAGCATTATCCACTTGAAGCCACTTGAACAATGAGGATATCCACTCCCCATTAAAGTTCAAACGCTCAACCTTGAGCATGTTCTTAACGGAAGGTTGACCACCTTCCAAGGTTCATGAAAAATAATTTTCATGTCTTTAAAGAGTCCCTCCCCCTAAAGACATGGTGGTAACTTCTGTCATTACACCAACAATGACTTGGAATCCCCAAAACTTTAGAAAACCCAATTTTAGAAGTTTTGAGGTTCAAATATTCAAAATTTGAAACAAACCTCAACCTAAACTTCAACTTAGCCTTCCTTAACCAATCCATCCTTGTTTTCACATGAAAACACCCTTTCTATGTATACACATGTATTTTTAGGGGTTTGGAAAGGTTATCTAGACTAAATTAGGTTTAAAGATGCTGAAATCAGGCTTTCCCAGCCAAAATCAGCAACTTGGATCGATTGGAGTTGGGTTCCAATCGATTGAACCTTTTTGAATCGATCCACTGATCGATTCAGACTTCCTGGATCGATCGGCTGATCGATCCAGCTCGTGGGAGACTTGCCTTCTGAATCGATCCACGGATCGATTCAGGCACTCCAATCGATCCATGGATTGATCGGAGCTCTGATAGTAGCTGAATTTCAAAATCAGCCAACTTCAGAAACCCCTAGAAAATTCTACAAAAATCCAAAGATCATGAAATTTCGTGTAGACATTATTTAGGGCATATACTATCAAAGAAAAATAGTTTTCTATGAAAATACTTCATATTTTCAAAGATTGACACAAACTTGAAAACTTGCAAAAACCTTAGTGTTTTCTTCAAGTTTGTGTCTAACTATTCAATGGTGATTACTATCAAAAGATAGCCTTCACCAAGGTTTTTCAAAAATATTTTAAAAACCTTTTAAAAACCAATATCCCATCATGTTCCTTGGGCTTAATGCACATGACTTGTACATTAGCTTTCCCAATGATGGGAAAACACATAACTATGTGTTTTGATGAACCTAAAAACTCAAAAGAATGCACTAAATCAACATCTTGAGCTTTGTTCATCATCCTAACATCTCACTTGTATCTAATGTGTACTAATCACATACAAGTCACCTTATAGTCTTTGTGAGATGTAGATTTTGGTTTTTGCCCTAATCTAAGGATCATGCATATCTATCTAGGCATTTTAGAAATATTAGACATCCACCTAGGATGTCACTTGTCAATAAGTGTTGTTAAATGCCATTTGTCCTTAATTACAAGGAATTAAATTTAACGCATGATTATGTTATGGCATACATCAAAAGGAAATAATTTTCAAAAGAAAATATCCTATAACTATATGATGTATGTATGACATGACATGGTATTTTTGTATTTTCATAATAAGGTATGAGTGCAAGAATAAACATGATGTCATGGCATATGATGGGCAAGCAATCATGGCAAGTTTTAACATAAATAAAAATATACCTAGATTCCCTATCTAAGTATCCTTAACCACTTAGCTACCTTAAAAGGTTAAACCTAGATTGCCCTAAATGCTTCAAGAAAATGTCAAAACCTAAATTGACATTTATATTTCTCTTGATTTGTTTATGCCAACTAAAAAATTAAGCATATCCTCAAATGTTGGCATATTCCATTTTTCCTCAAGAATAATCACATAAATCAAGGCCCGGATTGCCTTAAATTTCTAAGAGAATACCAAAATCCCAACTTGGTATTTCTCTAGGTTTTCCCAATTTATGCCATTTTAAGATAAAATCAATTTTTTACCATTAGGCACATTTTACTCTTTCAAGGAGTAAATAATAGGTCCATTTCATTTTCAAAGGTTAACTAAAACCTTGAAAATGCTCATTGAGTGTCAATTTCCTCAAAGTTGGGTTAACTACCCTTCTAATCGGAGTTGACACTCTCTAACCCATCTATGGGGTAGAGAAGATGCTCCTAGGAACCCAACACCTATTGGTGCTCCTTGGATGCTCTAGGTACTCACTAGGGATAACTTCCCTAGATACCTTCCTAGTGACCTTGTTGGGCTTCTTAGAAGCCTTGGTCACATTTTCTAGGTCAACTCTAGGGATAGCCTCCCTTGTGACCTTGTTAGTGACTTTCTTAGGCTTCTTAGAAGTCTTAGTCACTTTGGTTGCAAAGATACTTCTAGGGATATCTTCCCTTGTATCTTTGACTTGACCTCTAGACTTAGGGTTTGTTCCATAGCTATATGGAACCCTATGATAACTAGGCACATCCTTTTTAGCTTTGGGTTTGTATCCCAAACCTCTATAGCCATTGGATGACCTTTGTGCTCCTAGCCCTAGGTATTGCTCATTTTGCCCTTTAAGGATATTCTCCATCCTTTTTAGGGTCTTTTCTAGTTTGTCAAGTCTTGACCTCAAGACTTGATTTTCTATCATTAAATCCTTAGGTTTTGGTCCATGAGCATTTTTGATCTTGGGCATGTGTCTATTTTCCTTAGTGTTCCCGCCCAAGTGTCTATCTACCTTCCTAACCTTAGGATGGGTAGTTTTGGCATGTAGGGCCACATGTTTTTCCTTAAAGCCCTCATGCTTTCTATTCTTATGGTAAATTGCATTAAAATGATAAAAGTTAGAACTATCATGCTTTTCACCATAATGTAAGGGGGTAGGCTCAATAAAAGATACCTTCTTCTTTACCTTGGAGGCTCCCCCTTGACTAGTGCCTCCTCCATGAGCCTTGACCACCTTCTTCCTCTTAGGGCATTGACTTCGGTAATGCCCCTTTTGATTGCAAGAGAAGCACTCGATGTGCTCCTTGCTCTTCTTTGTTCCGGGGATGGTATCCTTAGGCTTCTCCTTGCCCTTTTGTGCCACTTGGCCCTTCTTCTTGGCCAATTTAAGGCATTTGCTCTTGTAGTGCCCACTTTCCCTACACTCAAAACATATTATATGATTTTTATTTTTAATTGAAATATTTATACCTTTGCTTGTAGGGGTGGCATCTTTTCCTTTGGATCCGGAGGTAGAAGCTTCCTCTTGATCCGATCTTGATTCTCCTCCATTTGATTTTTCTTGACTCGTGGAGGTAGAAGCTTCTTCAATCTCTTCATCTCTTGACCCGGATGTAGAAGCTTCTCCTTCTTCTTGATCCGGCGTCACCAAGGATTGCTCCCCCTCAATCCTAGAGGTGGATGCTTCATCATCTTGAATATGAAACAAGGAGTATGCTCCCTCCTTGTTCCCTTCGTTGCATTCCCTTGAGGATGAAGCTTCTTGGATTTCCTCTTCTTCGGAGGTTGAGCATCTCTCAACCTCGGAGCCCTCCTCTTGGTCTTGCTCCAAAGAGTCACCCTCTCTGGATACTTCTTGCTCTTGTACAGTGGAGGGGATCTCTTCATGAAGCTTGGCCAATTTGCTCCATAATTCCTTTGCATCTTCAAATTCTCCAATTTTGCAAAGGATGGTGTTTGACAATAAATTTACTAAGAGCTTGGTCACTTTATCATTGTCCTCGCACCTTTGGACTTGCTCTTGGCTCCACTTGCTCCTCTTGAGAACTTTGCCCTTTGAATTTCTTGGAACCTCGAAGCCTTCCATTAGAGCAAACCATTGCTCTATCTCCATCATAAGAAAATTTTCAATTCTTGATTTCCAAGAATCAAAACTCGTGGAAGTGTATGGTGGAGCCACCCTTGTGTCAAATCCAAGTCCATCTTGGAATTGCATCTTGAAGTTGAGCTTTTTTAAGTCTTGAACTTGAAGAATTTGCTCCAACTTCTTCACCCTCTAGCTTTTCTTGTTATACTTGACCCTTCCGGCGATGATTCCGGTGAAGAGCAACCTGGCTCTGATACCACTTGTTAGGACCAAAAGTAGCTAGAGGGGGGGGTGAATAGCTCGTCACGTTCGCTCGGTGCTCGGCGTTGCTTGTTCCTTCAAAGATGTGCAGCGGAAATACAAAGAAACAAATCACACAACGCTAACAAGGTTGGTTTACTTGGTATCCACCTCACAAGAGGTGACTAGTCCAAGGATCCACACCTACGCACGCACCCTCCACTAATAAACACTCCTTTTCGGTAACTACCGAGGGCGGAGAAGCCCTACAAGACTCTCGGTACAAGAAGAAGGAAAGGGAAACAAAATACAAGCACAAAGCTTACAATGAATGCAGAAAACCCTAACCCTAGCTTCTCTTCTTGCCTTTGATCCGCCTCTTGACTCGGAGAGCTTCCAAGAACCTTCAAGAACTGGCGATCACGAGCTTTGAGAGTGCTGTGGAGGAGGCGAAGATCGAGATGAAGCGGTGAAGTTCGCGAAGAATCGCCGCCAACGGCTATAAACGCAGCGCCGAATCCCAATCGATTGGATTGCTCCCAATCGATCGGGAGGCTTTGGATCGATCACGGATCGATCCAGCGCTTGTCTCGGCGGATCGATCCACGGATCGATCCGGCGCTTATCGCGCAGCGGCGTCCCAATCGATCCATCGATCGATTGGGACCTCTGAATCGATCCACGGATCGATCGGAGGGTTCGCGAGGACTCACCGGATCGATCGGCGGATCGATCCAATCTTCTGGATCGATCCACCGATCGATCCAGAGGATCGATTCCACGGACTCACCGGATCAATCCACCGATCAATCCAAACCTGCTGGATCAATCCACGGATCAATCCAAACCTTGGTTTTTGCCCAAAACCAAGTCCAAAGCCCCCTAAACCAACATCTAGTCAACCATGACTTGTTGGTACATAAGACCTAGCATCCGGTCACCCTTGACTAGCTAGGACTCTCTCACCAAGTGTCTGGTCAATCCCTTTGACTCACTTGGACTTTTCTCTTCTTGCCAAGTATCCAGTCAGTCCCTCTGACCTACTTGGACTTTTCTTTCTCGTGCCAAGTATCCGGTCAATCCCTTTGACCTACTTGGACTCTCACCAGATGTCTGGTCAACCTTGACCCATCTGGATTTCTCTTGCCTGGCTTCACTCACCAGGACTTTTCCAATTGCCTAGCTTCACTCACTAGGTCTTTCACCTGGCTTCACTCACCAGGATTTTTCTCCTGCCTAGCTTCACTCACTAGGACTTCCCAATTGCCTAGCTTCACTCACTAGGTCTTTCACCTGGCTTCACTCACCAGGATTTTCCTCCTGCCTAACATCCCAGTTAGGACTTCCCAGTCAAGTATCCGGTCATCCTTGACCTACTTGACTCTTCTTCAATCAACCTTGCATTGTCAAACATCGAAACCCAAACCAAGACTCAAGCTTGGTCAACCAGGTCAACCTTGACCTGAGGGATATTGCACCAACAAAAATGATATAGATTAGAACTATCATGCTTTTTACCATTATTAAAGGGGGTAGGTTCAATAAACGATACCTTCCTGTTTACCTTGGAGGCTCCCCCTTGAATTGTGCTTCCTCCTTGAGCCTTGACCACCTTCTTCCTCTTAGGGCATTGACTTCGGTAATGCCCCTTTTGATTGCAAGAGAAACCACACAATGTGCTCCTTGCTCTTCTTTGTGTTGGAGATGGTCTCCTTGGGCTTCTCCTTGCCTTTTTGTGCCACTTGGCCCTTCTTCTTAACTAATTTAGGGCATTTACTTTTGTAATGCCCTTTTCCCTACATTCAAAGCATATAATATGATTTTTATTTTTAATTGAAATTTTTATACCTTCTTGTGTAGGGGTGGCACTTGCTCCTCCATGTGATGTGGATGTAGAGGCTTCCTCTTGATCCGATAGTGATGCTCCTCCATTAGATTTTTCTTGACTTGTGGAGGTGGAAGCTTCTTCCTCCACTTCTTCTCTTGACTCGGATGTAGAAGCTTCTCCTTCTTCTTGATCCGGTGTCAATGAAGATTGCTCCCCCTAAATCCTAGAGGTGGAGGCTTCTTCATCTTCATCTTGTACATGGAACAAAGAGTATGCTCCTTCCTTGTTCCCTTCATTGCATTCCCTCGAAAATGAAGCTTCTTCTTGGACTTCTTCTTCGTAAGTTGAGCATCTCTCAACTTCGGAGTCCTCTTCCTCTTCCTCTTGATTTTGCTCCAATGAGTCACCCTCTTTGGATTCTTCTTGGATTGGTGCAGTGGAGGGGATCTCATGTATTGATGCCAATTTGCTCCATAGCTCCTTGACATCCTTGAACTCTCCAACTTGAGCTAAAATATTACTTGGCAATAAATTGACCAAAAGCTTGGCCACTTTATCATTTGCCTTGCTCCTTTGAACTTGCTCTTGACTCCATTTGCTTTTCTTGAGAGGCTTGCCCTTGGAGTTTGTTGGAGCTTCGAAACCTTCCATAAGAGCAAACCATTGCTCTATCTCCACCATTAAGAAGTTTTTTATCCTTGATTTCCAAAGATCGAAACTTGTAGATGTGTACGGTGGAGCCACCCTTGTGTCAAATCCAAGTCCATCTTGGAATTGCATCTTGAAATTGAGCTTCTTGACTTCTTTGACTTTGATGAATTTGCTCCAACTTCTTCACTCTCTAGCTTTACTTGTTTTGTTTGCCCCTTCCGACGATGACTCCGGTGAAGAGCGACCTCGCTCTGATACCACTTGTTGGGACCGAAAAGTAGCTAGAGGGGGGGGGTGAATAGCTCGGCACGTGCTCGGTGCTTGACGTTGCTTGTTTCTTCGAAGATGTGCAGCGGAAATATAAGAAATAAAAACATACAACGCTAACACTTGGAATTTTACTTGGTATCCACCTCACAAGAGGTGACTAGTCCAAGGATCCACGCACACATACACACCTCCACTAATAAACACTCCTTTTCGGTAACTACCGAAGGCGGAGAAGCCCTACAAATTCACACTACAAGAAGAAAGGGAAAGGATACACAAATACAAGCAAAAGCTTACAATGAGTATAGAAACCCTAACCCTAGCTTTCTTATTCAGCTGTAGATCCACCTCTTGACTTGGAAAACCTCCAAGAACCTTCAAGAACTGGCGATCTGATCTTTGTGGAGAAGCTGTGGAAGCGCTGAAGTGATCTGAGATGAAACGGTGAAGTGATACCGAAGGGAATGAACGCCTGCGGCTTAAATCGACGCCAACGGTCGGATCCCGATCGATTGGATTGCTCCCAATCGATCGGGGAGGCTTTGGATCGATCCACTGATCGATCCAGAGCACCTCTGTGCTCTTGAAATTTGCCTGGATCGATCGGCTGATCGATCCAGGGCTTATCGCGCGAAGTCGCAGCTCCCAATCAATCCACTAATCGATTGGGACCTCTGGATCGATCCACTGATCGATCCAGCAGGCTTCTGTGCGCTCGCGACTGCCTCCCAATCGATCCAATCGATCGGCTAATCGATTGGGCTCCAGCCAATCGATCGGCTGATCGATCCAGCTGCTGGTTTTTGCCCAAAAGCAAGTTCCAAGCCCCCAAACCAACATCCAGTCAATCTATGACCTGTTGGTTCATCATGCCTAGCATCCGGTCACCCTTGACCTGCTAGGACTCCCTCACCAAGTGTCCGATCAATCCCTTTGACCCACTTGGACTTTTCTTCATCTTGCCAAGTATCTGGTCACTCACTTGACCTACTTGGACTTTTCTTCATCTTGCCAAGTATCCGGTCACTCCCTTGACCTACTTGGACTTTCACCAGATGTCTGGTCAACCTTGACTCATCTGGATTTCTCCCGTGCCTGACTTCACTCACCAGGACTTTCACCTAGCTTCACTCACTAGGATTTTTCTTCTGCCTGGCTTCACTCACTAGGTCTTTCACTTGGCTTCACTCACTAGGATTTTCTCCCGCCTAGCTTCACTCACTAGGTCTTTCACCTGGCTTCACTCACCAGGATTTTCTCCTGCCTAGCTTCACTCACTAGGTCTTTCACTTGGCTTCACTCACTAGTATTTTCTCCCACCTAGCTTCACTCACTAGGTCTTTCACCTGACTTCACTCACCAGGATTTTCTCCTGCCTAGCTTCACTCACTAGGTCTTTCACCTGGCTTCACTCACCAGGATTTTCTTCTGCCTAGCTTCCTAGTTAGGACTTCCCAGTTAAGTATCCGGTCAACCTTGACCTACTTGACTCTTCTTCAACCAACCTGATTAGACCCTGATCAGAGGGGAATTGCACCAGACAATCTCCCTAAATGCACAACTACATTGTCAAACATCGAAACCCAAACCAAGACTCAAGCTTGGTCAACCAGGTCAACCTTGACCTGAGGGATATTACACCAACAATAATCACAGATACAGATATAAACTAACACAATCACAGATATAATCACAAATACCAACACAAATACAATCACAATTTACAAATAAACTGACCCTAATCACAGATACAATCACAGTTAACAAATAAACTAACTCAATCGCAGTTTACATATTCTAACAAAATATATATAAACAAACATAATATAAACAAAATATTTCCGTGCTCAAATGTATAAATTCATACCTTGACAACAAATACTCCAAAAACAACTAATAGTGTAAAATCCTGTAAAAAGTAAAATACAATAAATTATGATGAGATTGATATCAATCTATAATTCGAAATGTTACATAGATGTATAATGAATTTTACATTTGAAAAAAATAAATACCTAGATAGAAAGAAAATGATGATGATAATGATGATGATGATGATCGTGCTGAATATATACACCCTGACGCCTGAAACATATATTAATGTAAATATTAGAAATGAGCAAAGTAGAATAAAAACAATCAAATATATTATGCATGTAACTTGTATGATAAATAAAGATTTAAATAGTAGTTGAATAAACCTCGAAACATAGCTAATCATCACGGTCTGATGGGTCTTGAGTCTCCTGGGACTCAAGACCATCTGGCGTTTGGGTGCGAGCGGAATTTGCCACGATCTCTCGCATACTGGCAAAGAGAGTTTCCTGGTTGGTCCTCCTCTTCTCCTCAGCAGCCCTCCACTCATCCATAGAAGCCATCCTCTCATCCATTGTCTTCAGTTGAGTGCGCAGTTCTTGATTTTCGCGTCTTAATGACTGCACCTCACTAGAAGAAGAGGAACTAGCACGGCCCCTAGGAGTCCTCAAACGATCAAATGTCACTTTGGCCTGGGAGCCAAGGCCGTAGAGGGTGGAGTTTTTTGTCCTTCCACCGACAACATCATAATATATCTCATTTAGCGCGTCGGTGGATAGAGACTGTGACTCCCCCCCTCTGATGGTGGCTGAGAGGCCTGAGCCACTCTTTCTGTCATTTGATCCTGTGTTCAAAATTATAATATATCAATATTTAATTTGATAACAATTATTAAAATTAATCAAAATAGAAATGCATGAACAAATGAAATAAAGTTAATAATCTTACGTGTAGGGCCTGAGATCGAGAATCGACAAATGACCCATCTTTCTTCTTATGGGTCTTCAGAAATACCTCCATGCATATGGGCTGCCAAGCAAGATCATGCTCCTACATACACAAATATTTTGAGACATAATTATACATACTAATGTGATAATAAAATAAAAAATTGTTAAAAATTATAGCTTTAAATTAAATTACCAAATCCATAGCATGCTCAACAATAGATTTCGATCCTGACGTATGCCGAGCGATTCCGGTGCTCGGGCCACCTGGCTCTGTATTCCTATTAGATCGAGCCTTTTCAGCATTTTCTCGCCATCTTTCTGCAGCCCAGGTGGCCGTCCATGCACTCCATATCGTCTCCGAAATATACGCTGGCCTAGTGGCCTTTTTCCTGATATAACACATGAGGTCTCTGTACAGTTTAGCACAATAACTATTCCATGTAGTTTTAAACTGTTCTTCTTGACCATCTTCCCATGTATACCTTTTTTGCAATTATAAGTATAGATTTTAGTATACGAAAGGATAAATATATTATTGAATACCAAATATATTAATTTTACTTACTACGAATTCATTGTAATAAAATGTCTTCATCTCATGATCTACATGCCTCCATGTAGTACCAGAAGCACATACTCGCTCTTTAAACTTACTAGTGATATAAGAGGCTACCCGGTGGCCATCAGGAATAAATCTGCAAGGAAAAAAAAAATAGATATGATCGAATAATAACAAGTCTTCAACAACTTTAATAACTTGTATTAATCATAACAAAAATACATACGTATCTTCGACAACTCTAATAACCTTGTGCCACGGGGTGCTACTGTCTGCTGCTTAGCCATAATAATATATCTGCACAAAAATATAGCATGCATGTATTAGTAATAACATTAACATTAACATCACAATACAAAACTATATATACACACATGCATAACATTAATATTAGCAACACAATACAAAATTATATAGAAAAGTACAATTCAGACATTACATTAGCATCTATTTAATCAACATTAATAGTTTCCAAGTCTTCATCGCTAGACTCTGTTAGTATCAATTCATCTTCACTGTTGGATATCTCTCCATCATCTATCTCCTCAAAAGTGACATTATCAATATCAACAAGTAATTAAGATGTAGATTCAAGTTGTGTATCAATTGAATGTCTCTCAACTTCGTCATTCTGAAATGCATCAGTAGCCTGAGTGGTATTCGACATTTCTATAATCGAGCGAGGCTTCATTCGACAAACAGACAACCATTCACTGGGCCTTCTTCTCTTTGTAGGGTATTCAAGATAGAAAACCTGTGCTGCTTGTACCCCGAAAATAAAAGGTTCTAACTTGTTGAACCTTTAGTTTACATTAACCTCAACTAAATTATACTTTGGATGTATTCTGGTACCTATTCTTGGGGTAGGATCATACCATGAACATTTAAATAGCACACACCTCTTAATAGGTAATGCAGGATATTCAACTTCTATGATTTCCTCAAGTCTACCATAATAATCATACTGAGTATTATTGTTGTCTATAGATCCTTTGACACAAACACCAGAATTATAGGTTAATCTCCGTGAATCTCGTAGTGCCACGTGGAATTTGAGACCATTAACATAGAAACTAGAGTAGACCTTTATTTTACGAAGAGGTCCTGACGCAAGATTCATGATCCTATCATCTGTCACATTTGATATTCTACGGTCTTTAACCTACACAATTAGTAGACACTAGAACACTACTTAACACTCACGAACTTAAATACTTAATAAAATCTCCAACTTACATATATTTCAAACCATAATGCAAATTCAACCTCTAACTTTTCAGCTACACCATCTGCATCCATTGATGGATTTTGTAGATATAGTTGTTGTTCATATAAGCTGGAAAAGAAGGTAATTTTAAGGTAAATGAGATATCAAGCAACAAATTGAACGGGGAATGCTTTTTTAATTAGAGAAGTCAACTTACTCTATGTATGGTTTGACCTCTTCACAATTCAAGAGTATGTATGTTCTTGCAGCATGATATTCTTCTGGAGTTAAGAATCTAGAAATAGATGCACCCATTGGTTTGCCAGGAAACTTAAAAATAGAAAGCATCGAATTGTCTATTTCTTGAGCATCATCATAATTTCTAGGAACCTTGTGATGTCTGGTTTTGACATTATCAGCAAAATAATAGGAGCAGAAAGAAGATGCTTCTTCAACCAGATAAGCATTACATATTGAGCCCTCAACTCTTGCTTTGTTACGAACATTATTCTTTAATTTTCTCAAAAATCATTCGAATGGATACATCCATCTATATTGCACTGGACCAGCTATTTGTGCCTCATACGGCAAATGTACCGGCAGATGTTCCATTGAATCAAAAAAACTGGGTGGAAATATGCGCTCTAACTTACATAATATGAGAGGAATGTCTATCACTAACCGGAACATATCGTCCATCGTAATACACCTCGCTGTCAAATCTCTAAAAAATAGACTTAATTCTGTGAGAGCTTGCCAAACATTATACAGAAGTAAATCATGGAAAGCTACTGGAATAAGTCTTTGCATGAATACATGACAATCATGACTCTTCATCCCAAACATCTTTAACCTATCCATATCCACACAACGAGCCATGCATATTTGAGGCATACCCATCTGGGAATTTTACTTCCTTCAACCAACTACATAAAGCCTGCTTCCAATCTTTGTCTAATGTATAACAAGCCTTTGGAAATCTATTAGTTGTTTCATTTTGATGCAACTCTGGTCTGTTTACTAATTGTTTTAATTCTTCACGAGATTTTGTAGTGTCCTTAGTTTTTCCAGGCACATTCATCACAGTGTTAAAGATATTATTGAAGAAATTTTTCTCCACATGCATGACATCTAAATTATGTCGAATAAGTAGATACTTCCAATAAGGGAGCTCCCAAAAAATACTCCTTTTTATCCAACCACACTGGCATATCCTAACAATGTATCTATTTATCTCATCAGAACTAGATTGAGATACTGGTAGAAATCCATAACTGTCTATTTGTTCAATGATTTCTTCACCTGATATATGGAATGTTGGAGGAGGTTTTCTGACTACAACAATTTTAGGAAATATTTCTTATTCCGTCTGAAAGGGTGATCAATAGGTAAAAACTTCCGGTGATTATCAAACCAGGATACTTTCCGACTACAAGGTAATGAAAGGGCATCAGAATCTGCTGGACAAGCTAATTTACCCGCCGTGCTCCATCCTGACAACATTGAATATGCTGGAAAATCACTGATCGTCCATAATAATGCAGCATGCAATCTAAAATTACTTTTACTTGCAACATCATAAGTCACTGACCCTACATTCCATAAATCATAATTCTGCAATTAAAGGTTGCAAGAAAACATCTATCTTCTCTTTGGGATTGGTTGGACCAGGAATAAGCACAGTAAGAAATATAAATTCATCTTTCATGCACATCCAGGGTGGTAAATTGTATGATGTTAATATAACTGGCCAGGATGAATATTGCTGTCCCGATTGACCAAATGGTTGAAATCCATCAGCGGAAAGTCCCAATCTCACATTACGTGGTTCCATTGCAAACGAGGGAAATACAGTATCAAGATGTTTCCATGCAGAAGAATCACAAGGATGACACATAATACCTCCTTCATGCTCATGTTCATGATGCCACGTCATGTGACAAACTGTAGCGTCAGATGCATACAAACGTTGTAATCTAGCAGTTAAAGGAAAATAATACATCACTTTCCAAGCAATATTTTTCTTCTTCTTCCCTGGTATGCGGGTAACATTCTTATAACGAGGGTGAGTACAGATTTTGCATTCACTCAGTTCGTTATCTTCATGCCAAAATATCATGCAGTTGTTTACACAACAATCAATCTTCTCTACTAGCAAACCTAAACCTCTAACCAATTTCTTGGTACTGTAAAAACTATATGTCATTATGTTGTCAGCAGGAAGTAACTCTGATATTAATTGACATATGTCATCATAACATCTTTCAGAAAAATGATGTTCTGCTTTCATATTCAACAACCTTGCAGTAGCTGATAA